>NC_052499.1:83393128-83752599 GCF_016617805.1 Bactrocera tryoni
GTCAGTCATAATATTATACATATATGTACAAAATATTAACGGCATTGACCAAATCCATCTTTTTGAAAACATTTTTTGTGAGCTTTATTGTAGTTGTACTTCAAGTTGAGCACACATACATAGATGACATATTCATTTGTATGCATGCATGTTCACGGGACCCTTGGCAATCGATGGCCTTTTACTTATTATATCCACTCGATTGCGTTTTGACTGCCCGGTGCTCCTAAACACTCGTCCATTGAGAAAAATTAATAATTCAGAAGGTTATCAATCGCTGTTGAGTGAGAAATTTATTTATTTACGGAAAATATTGATTTCCTCCTTTTTGGAGATTGTATGTATATTTTGTATTCCACTGACTTAGATTGAGTATCAAAGAAAAAGATTTTTTTTGTGGAAAAATCACGTCTGACTCAGAAAAAGTTCTTAAGTAAAGTGAAAAATCACTTCAAGTTAAATGCTGTTACTTTGTAGTGATTATCAATGATTAAGGGAAAAAATCCCAGAAGAATAATTTAAAACCAAGTCTGAATTGGCTGAATTTGGTATCCCGCAAAACTAATACGGCTGTGTAAACTGACTTTGAGCAATACCAAAAGCTCCGTCAGGATCGGAAAGAATAGATCCGAGCCATTCGATATCAAATGAGGTTTCAGATAAGACTCCCTATCATGATACTTCTAATCAATAATAATTCAAGCTGCAGAGCTGAGTAGAGAAGGCACAACCTTTTCTAAGAGTGTACAGCTACTGGCGTACGCCGATGACATCGATATCACTGGCCATAAGAACCGCGTCGTTAGTTCTGCTAAACGAGAGCACGAAGAAATGTCTCCTGTCATCAAAAAACAGTCGTCGCACTCGCAACATTGCTCAAACGTCACTGTTGACAGTCATTACAGTCTTGGAACCAGCATTAACACCGACAACAAAGTCAATCTCGAAATCCAACCGCAGAATAACTCTTGCCAACAGGTGCTACTTCGGACTGAGGAGGCAATTGAGAAGTAAAGTCCTCTCTCAGCGAACAAAGATCAAACTCTAGAAGTCCCTCAGCATACCCGTCCTTTTATATGGTGCAGAGGCATGGACGATGACAACATCTGAGGAGTCGGTATTACGGGAAAGGTTCTGCGAAAAATGTATTGTCATTTCGCATTTACAACGGCGAATATCGTAGACGATGAAACGATGGGTTGTACGAGATATATGACGTCAATGACATAGTTCAGCGAATTAAGAGACAACGACTCCAATAGCCAAATCATGTCGTCCGAATATATGAAAACAATCCAGGCCTGAGACTATTCGACGCAGCACCCGCCGGGAGAAGCAGAGGAAGAGGAAGGCTTCCAGTCCGTTGGAAGGACCAGGTAGAGAAGAACCTGGCTACACTTGGAATCTCCAATTGGCGCCAAACAGCGAAAAGGAAAAACGACTGGCGTGCTGCTGTCAACTCGGCTATAACCGCGAAAATGTTGTCTATGACAATAAAGAAGAAAAAGTCTGAATTGTCGGGATTCCTCTTCAAATTCTATGTGGAAAATTACACAAAACGACGAATGAGTTAATCAATGTGTTCCACAAAGTTTCAAAGCAACACTATTTAACACTGGCTCGATTCGGCTATTAAAATCTCTGCATTTGTAGGGTTTCATTTCACCATATAAGGAACTGTTTGTACAGATCTTGCTTCGTGACTCGATAATGGTAGTTCAAAAATAGATTATAATTTTTTTATGGAATTTCAGAAGTTAAATAGCTTCAGTGTAACATAATGTATTCTTGAGAACAGACCAGCTTTCAAGCTCCTCCAAACTTTCAGACCCATTTGAAAATTTAAATCGATTCTATTCCTCGTTATACTAGTGTTCTAATCCATATAACTTCAATTCAGTATTCGTTTTCTCTCTTTTTTAACTTGCCTTCCTAACTTTATTGAAAGAAACCTAACAAATGTTAAATCTCAACTATGCTTCAGTTTATTTTTCACCCTCTGCTGGAGATATTTAATACAGATGACCACAGATTCCACTAACTCATATTTTTGTGGTTATATTGTGTCCATTTGAATTGCAGAGAATATGCACCACTCTACAAATACAACAACAACTTGATCACCACATTTACCTGCAACTCTTTACAACTATGTCATACTACTGGAGTCCAATACACACGCAATAAATGTATAGCACACGTAAAACACAATAACGCAAAATAGTGCTTTCTTGCTTGTGGCATAGTTAGAGTATTCAATTTGCCTCGTAATAACAGTAATGATGATGATAGCAATCTTCTCAATGGCAGGTGGCACAAATGTAGCACAGCATGTAGCCTAGTATTAATTTAAATTGGTCAGAAAATTTGTAAAAATCACAAATCGAATTGGAGCAGGCACTGGAACAGGCATTTATGCTGCCGCACAATAGGAGGCCTTTGCGCAGCGCATTAGTATGGTTGCGTATGAGACTTGTCAGCCTTTCATTGTTGGCTACTCTGCAGGAGTTATGTACCTTATGGCGCACAACCACAATTGAACAATGCAAAATATATTCATATAAGTATGCTTATTTCTATTCGAATCCGGATGCGACGCATGCCATTCAAATGTATTTTAAACGAAGCCCACGTACACTTGGATTTTTATTTTTTTTTTTTCAAGTTTAAGCTTCATTGGTTTGGATTGGAATTTGTGACAAGCTCAAAACGCTTTGTCGATCAATAAGGTCTTATGATCCAGTATTTTGGAGTTTATAGGTGCCACACCAGACCGGCGTTCTAAGCTCTGCAAGTAAGATCATCCTTAGGATCCACCTAAGCTAAACTAACCTAACTTAACATGATTGGAACACCCTCTGCTGACAAAAATGTTAAATATCGGGTGATTTTTTAAGAGCTTGATAACTTTTTTTAAAAAAAAAACGCATAAAATTTGCAAAATCTCATCGGTTCTTTATTTGAAACGTTAGATTGGTTCATGACATTTACTTTTTGAAGATAATTTCGTTTAAATGTTGACCGCGGCTGCGTCTTAGGTGGTCCATTCGGAAAGTCCAATTTTGGGCAACTTTTTCGAGCATTTCGGCCGGAATAGCCCGAATTTCTTCGGAAATGTTGTCTTCCAAAGCACTGAATAGTTGCTGGCTTATTTCTGTAGACTTTAGACTTGACGTAGCCCACAAAAAATAGTCTAAAGGCGTTAAATCGCATGATCTTGGTGGCCAACTTACGGGTCCATTTCTTGAGATGAATTGTTCTCCGAAGTTTTCCCTCAAAATGGCCATAGAATCGCGAGCTGTGTGGCATGTAGCGCCATCTTATTGAAACCACATGTCAACCAAGTTCAGTTCTTCCATTTTTGGCAACAAAAAGTTTGTTAGCATCTTGGTTGACATGTGGTTTCAACAAGATGGCGCTACATGCCACACAGCTCGCGATTCTATGGCCATTTTGAGGGAAACTTCGGAGAACAATTCATCTCAAGAAATGGACCCGTAAGTTGGCCACCAAGATCATGCGATTTAACGCCTTTAGACTATTTTTTGTGGGGCTACGTCAAGTCTAAAGTCTACAGAAATAAGCCAGCAACTATTCCAGCTTTGGAAGACAACATTTCCGAAGAAATTCGGGCTATTCCGGCCGAAATGCTCGAAAAAGTTGCCCAAAATTGGACTTTCCGAATGGACCACCTAAGACGCAGCCGCGGTCAACATTTAAATGAAATTATCTTCAAAAAGTAAATGTCATGAACCAATCTAACGTTTCTAATAAAGAACCGATGAGATTTTGCAAATTTTATGCGTTTTTTTTTAAAAAAAAGTTATCAAGCTCTTAAAAAATCACCCGATAGTAACAAAATAAAAAATAGTAAATTTAAATTATATGTTATTCCGCAGTTTTGTCAAAAATGTTTAGAAAATGTCATCTAAAATGTAACCCTGGAAAGTCTGACATTCAGTTACCTAGAGCAAGTGCTTCCCTCCCTACTATATCTCTACCCTATTAGCAGACCGTTTGGAGCAAAGAAGCACAGTAGTAATGTTGCTTAAAGGTTAACAAAGCAGGAATATGCTTTAAAAACATAAAAGTTATGCCCTGATAATATCTTAGTTGACAGTTATACAATTACACAAATAATTCTCTCAGCGTATATGCATGTGAGGAGTTTGAATTTCGGATTTTGAAATATTGTTGGTTGGACTCAACCATTTGTGGTCAACTATTTCACAATAATCAAACGAATTCATTGGCAATGATGCTAAAATATTAAAATAACTATTAGATATGATTTCAACATTTCATGATGAGAATTCATATGAAACTTAACATCAATGTAGCTAATGCGTTATTTATGATAAAAATATCTATATTTTATACTCTTGCAACGTATTGCTACAGAATATAGTAACACAGTTTTGTTTGCCTAACGGCTGTTTTTATCACATAAAAATAATCGAGTTCAATGGAAGGTCATATACAAATAAAATGGTGAAAAACGGTAGAATAGGAGTGACTGTCTGTCCGTTCGACTGTCCGCCGATCAACTTACTGAAACTTGCTATTGACTGACTGATGCCCAGAGCATAGTGAAATTATGTAGGCAACACTTTTCCAGCCTGCTGAATGGCAGTAAAGAAAAACCTCAAGAGACTGTGAACCCGATTCCCCAATCGATGACGATGGAACAGACGTTCCCTTGCCTAACCACGAAGAAGTTCGAATAGCATTTACTTGTCTGAAGAACAATTACCCGACGGTGAAGAACTCATAAGAAGTTCTTTGTAGAATACTCTTATGGTCGGACGAAAGCATGCTCGACGATTGGAATTTAAGTGTGCTCTGCTCAATCCATAAAAGGATAGACCCCACAATCTACGCCAACTACTGTGGGATAAGCCTCACAGTCAATAAACTGATTGCACCTTATCAGTGTGGCTTTAGGCCTGGAAAAACAACTGAACTGGAACTGACCAGATATTCACCATGCGCCCGTGAAAAGAGGGTCGACACGCACCACCTCTTCGTCGATTTCAAAGCTGTTTTTTCGCTCTGTCTAAATTTGGTATCCCCGCAAAACTATTATGGCTCTGTAAACTGACGTTGAACAATACCAAAAGCTTCGTCAGGATCGGGAAGTATCTCTCCGAACCGTTTTATATCAAACAAGGTTTCATACAAGGCGACTCCCTATCGTAAAATGCGAGCTGCAGAATTAAATAGAGAAGTTATATCACTGGCTTTAAAATCCGCGCTGTTATTTCTACTTTCTCTAGACTGGTCTGGTCTGGTAGTGAATGAGGACAAGGCGAAATATCTCCTATCATCAAACAACGGTCGTCGCACTCGTGACTTAATTCCCATGTCTCTGTAGACAGTTATAACTTCAAAGTCGTAAATAATTTCGTCTATCTTTGAACCAGCATAACACCAACAACAACGTCAGCCTCAAAATCTTGCCAATAGGTGCTACTTCGGAATGAGTAGGCAATTGAGAAGTAAAGTCCTCTCTCGACGAACAAAGGCCAAACTCTACAAGTCACTCATCATTCCCGTTCACTATATGGTTCAGAGGTGCTAAACAAAATATATTCACAAAATTTTAAAATGGTTCCATGTTTTAATGTATTATCATAAGCGCAGGAACTGGTCACAATTACCTTCGAGAACCGCTAGTGCGCACATTTGGCCACAAACATTTTGCGAAAATAAAAAATTAAAATTGGCGCATGCATTTGCTGCGGTTCAATATAGTAAAATAAATTATGTGCATAATATGCTTAATTTGGGGCATGATTGTTTAGCTCTTTTCCGCCTAATTTGTTTCGGCGCAATTGAACGCATTGTCAGCCATATATAACGGCATATTTGCATTGCAAATCCACATCCGCTGGAAATTGCCTCATCGTCACTTTGTGAACCGCACAAAAGTATTCGCACACAGATACACACGCACAGACATACAAATATTGATACTTTTATATGTATTACAAGTATATTTGTTTCGCCATATACTACATATAAACACGAACACACGTGTTCCTGCATTCGCCGGCGGCTGTCATTCTTGCATCGTTAACTTTCATTTTCGTTGTCGGTATTCGCCATTATTCCACTCTATTAAATCGGAAATATCAGTTATTAATTCGATTCCGTTACGCATAACTATCGGTTTTCACAACAGCGTATTTAATCACAATTACTTAATTTGGTATTTGCCGCAAATTAATTTAATTTCACTGCCAAAAATGGAGCCGAAATTCCACCTCCTTAACCACGGGAAAGGTGTTTTTCGTTTAGATAATTATAGACTTTATTTTTAATTTATATTATGAACATCATTTTAATCGGCAGGATACTTCCAGCCAGGACAAAGATTAGTTGGCCTTTTGGTTGTGAATTCATCGGGAATGATGCCATCCGCGATCAAAATAGGATTTCTGATTTGTTGCGGACATCCAAATATGGTGAACCAGCGAGAATAATTCGTTGTGCCAGCCAAACAGGATTTAGTGTAATACTTCTGCCAATAAACATGCAAGCCTCTGCGTTATATAACATCATAAGTATTGAGAATCATTTACCGTATTCGTCATCAGGGCGTAGCAAATCCGAAAGCATTCTCCGTTTATGCTTCGTGCAGGACGTTTCTTTTCAAAATCTTCTATATCCACTAAAAATTAAGAAAATATTTGAATATATCGAGATTTTTTCAGAATCGTTTTCTCACTTTTTCCTATTTTCGCGCGCACTTTGCATGTGTGATAAGAAACTTCGGCAAAGCAAAGCAGATTGCCGTACAATGCTACTAATAGAGAGAACGAAATTAGCAGCAATATTTTCGGTCCGATCGTCATGCCAATACGGTAGCAATCCATAACTAACTGTCGATAAGAGGGTCATAACGGTTGCATATGAAATAAATATTGTAAGAGCTCGTACATACGAATAAAAGTCCAAACTAAGGTGATACCTTTTTTGGAACTTGTAGTGGAAACAAAGTGACGACACTAGTTTTGCAATCTAGAAGCTCACAATTCTATCATAAGTTTGAAATTTACGATAGATACATAAGAAAGTTGTAAAAGCAAAAGTTGATTATTTTGACCGAAGTAGTTCTTCTTTTCATTGGGGGAGTTTTATACGTGGCGGGTCCCGAACCAAGCGCACAACCCTGGGGTGGAATGTTTCGCTTCTCACTTTAGCTCGCCTTTCTTTTTTTGGCTACCCAGAGAATACTTGGTCTAAGACCGGAAGTTGTGAAGTGCTTGAGCGATATGTAAAAGAAACGTTTCTGGCCACTCCCAAGTGAATGGCGCTCAGAGAACTTTCCTCACTTGCCTCCTTCCTTCTAAACATGGCTACATCCTTCTTTCGAACTAAGTACGTAATTGAGAAGTAAAGACCTCTGTCGACGAACAACGACCAAATTCTACAAGTCACTGTTTATCCCCGACCTGTTATTTGGCAGAAAGGCATGGTCGATGACAACATCTAATTAGTCAACGCTACGAGTTTTCGAGAAAAAGGTTCTGAAGAAGATTCATGGTCCAATGCGCGTTGGAAACGGCGAATACCGCAGTCGATGGAACGACGAGCTGTACGAGATATACGACGACATTACGATAGTTCAACGAATGAAGAGACGGGAACTACGCTGGCGAGATCATGTCGTCCAAATGAATGAAAACACTCCAGCTCTAAGAGTGTTCAACGCACTACCCGCCGGGGAAAACAGAAGAAAAGGAAGACCTTCCCTCCGTTGGAAAGACCCGGTGGAGAAGGACCTAGCCTCGCTTGTAATCTTTATTTGGCGCCAAACAGTGAAAAGGAATGTTGTTGTAAACTCGGCTATAACAGAGTAAGCGGTGCCTACGACATATGAGAAGAAAAAGAAAATGTTTTGACAGAAAGAATACTTGATGAGGTTGTTGTAACCAATTAATTTACAATCGTGTCCCTTTTTATATCATTAAAAATTGTAATTTAAATTAAAAAACTGGCTTCAAAGGTATCATAAACACTTTTTCTCCACAAGTGTTTTCACCCTAAAGATTCTTCTTTATTAATTTCTGTGAAATTGTAATTAAAATAGGTAGATTTATTTCGCTACAAATATTTTACCGTTAACTTATTAATTATTCACCTAACATAAATTGACACCAACAACATCAATGACTTATACATATTATATGTTTTGATTCGAGGCGCCAAAAACGTAATAAAAGATATTTTAAATATCTCTCTTTGGAACGAACTTCTAGACGACTCTAATTTTGTTCTAAGTCAGTAAATTATGAATAAAATTAAGAAGATAATATATCTTGTATTTATTTCTCAATAAAGTATTTTTTATACCTCAAAAATTAAAGGTCTTCTTGAAGAACATTTACTACAAATAAAACCAAACCAACAATTTTTTTCTTAATCCTCCTTCGTGAAAATCCACGGATACCAATGTTATGTGGTAACGCTGGAAACTCTATTCAAAGCTATCAAACACTTGAAATAATACTCGAAGTAAAAGAAAGATCATATTAAGACAAGACAACGTAATCCATTTTGTCTTGGTGGCAAATCGGGTCCCAAATTAAAAACGACCTAACGAATCTAACATAAAACAGAACCAACCTCAATCTTTGAAGATATCTGTATGTGCCTGATTTTATCTTATCTTATTAATAAAATCAATAAAACCGCGTAACATATCATATAGAAACATAAAAAATTTTATTATTCAAGTAATTATTTGAATACATACCCTTTATACGATTTTTCGACTTTATCCATATACATACATACATATTGGAATATATTTCTTTGCACATATACGTATAAGTTCACTTTCCATCTTAAACTAATAAAAAAGGTAAATATTTTCCTTTGTAACACGGCAATTATCCTTACGTAATACACAATAAACACTTCGTAAACATTTCGGCATCAGTTTAGCAAAGGGTGCGTAATTGAATCCCATATAAACCCAGAAAAACAAAAACATAACGCACAGTAAAACGATTCCATACTATGGCGGCGCAAATACATTTTCCCAGGGTTTACAAATATATTTAAATGGTGAAAATCGGCCACAAATTACAGAAGTAAAAACAAAAAGTAAGATAAGTCTTAGTATGGGTGCAACAGAACATTTTATACTGTTGCAACTTGCCAGATTCAAAGCCAGGGAAGCACCTCAAGGTGCAAAACGTTAACCAGAAAAAAAATATATAGAAAAACGAAAATCATTATAATATACATATGTACATACATATGTAGTACATGGGGTTGACGGTAGTATTGACTCGATTTTATCCATATTTGCCATTAACATGCCATTAAGGTACCTTACATCACCAAACATATGGAGTATTAGTTGTATAGGGACTTCGCTATTTTTGATAGCGTAAAAAACGTAAAATTAGGCACATACAAGAAATGGATCACTGTAGTCTTAAGGCTTACACGTTCATCTCTGTTTCAGGCAAATTCTAAAAACACAAATAGTGTGCAAAATCGCATTTACTTGGCATAACAAAGGGTTAACATGAACCCTACTCAACTGCCAATCAATGGCAGTGATAAGTAATAAAATTGGGGTGCACCTAACAGCATATAATACCAATACAGTAAGTAATAATAAAAAAACGAGCTTTTTGAGTATAAAAACGGAAAACAATTGAATTTACCGTGTTTATCAGTTTCCTGCGCCTGAGGGTTGCTACGACAGGTAAAAGGTGAACGCATAACACACAATCGAAAGATCTTAATCTATGCAAAAATAATGTCTGTAAACTTATCTCAAAGAAAGCAAAAAAAATTAAATATTTGTGTGCTATTCTAATAGGGGTGACACCTTGAAGAGCAGCGTTAATATTTTTCGAAACATGGCGCAAGAAATCAGAACAATTTGGTCGTATGGCGAATCTACCAAGCATCGTGGCGCGTTTTCCAGCTGTTCTCCAAAATATTTTCTTCTTACATAACCTGCAAAGATGGTGTCAGTGGAGGTCTTCCTCTGCTTCCCCCATACTTTCAGAGCTGAAGTGTTTTCATCTATGCGGGCGACATGACCCAGCCAGCGTAGTCCCTGTCTCTTAATTCGCTGAACTATGTCAGTGTCGTCGTATTACTCGTACAGCTCATCATCCCGTGGCCAATGCGAAGTCTTCCTTAGAACCTTTCTCTCGAAAACTCGTAATGTCGACTCATCAGATGTTGTCATCATCCATTCCTCTGGACCATATAGCAGGACGAGATTAATGAGTGACTTATAGAGTTTGGTTTTTGTTCTTCGAGAAAGGGCTTTATTTCTCACCCTACTCAGTCCGAAGTAGCACCTGTTGGTAAAAGTTCTTCGTGATGGATTTCGATGCTGACTTTGTTATTGGTGTCAATGCTGGTTCTGTCCGATAGACGAAATTATCTACGACTTCGAAGTTATGACTGTTTGTTTGATGACAAGAGATATTTCGTCTTGCCCTCGTTCACTACCGGACCCATTTGCTTCGCTTCCTTATCCAGTCTAGAGAAAGCAGAACTATTGGCGCGGGTATTGAGGCCAATGATTTCATCGGCGTACAGCTGTATACTCCTAAAAAAGATTGTGCCTTTTCGATTCAGCTCTGCAACTTGAATTATTTTCTGCAGATTGAAGAAGTCGAACGATAGGGAGTCGCCTGGTCTGAAACCTCATTTGGTATCGTGGTAACGGCTCGGAGAGGTTCCTCCCGATCCTGACAAAGCTTTTGGTATTGCTCAACGTCAGTTTACACAGTCGTATTAGTTTTGAGGGGATACAAAATTCAAACATTGCGGCATAAAGACAGCTGCTTTTCGTGCTGTCAAACGCAGCTTTGAAATCGACGAACAGGTGGTTTGTGTCGACCCTCTTTTCACGGGTCTTTTCCAAGATTTGGCGCTGGAAGAATATCTGGTCAGTTGTTGATTTTCCAGGCCTAAAGCCACAATCTGTTTTTTCACAGTGGGCTTTCGTTGAGTATACACAAGACTTTCCCAAACTCTCCGAATGTCGTTCAGATCTTCTAATCCTCCAAGCGCGACGACTAACGCTAAAGTTGAGGTATCGATTTCCAACCAGGTATCGACCATATTCTATAATCGCCAATTTTTAAAACGTCAATGTTAATACATTTATCATCGATCAAAATCCTTTCGAAATGGCGTTTTCAGTTATGTAAGTACATATATATAAATGTACATAACAGTATGTAAATTTGTATATAGGTATCTCCTCACCGTATGTATGCAAATGCGCTGATAGTTGTGACAGGTGTAAACCTCATTTTGTGAATCCAAATATTTTGTTTTATCAAACGCAACAACAATAATGTAATGCAGTGAATTGAAAATCAATTTAAAATTCATTTTAAGCAAAAAATAAAATAATAACATCACGCCACCAGCAGCAACAACGTAACCGGATATAAGGGTGGCACAAGGCTGCATTGAAAGCGACCGCAATTTTCACCCAAATTGCCTCAGCAAAATAGGGAAAATCGCAGTAATAAAGATAGCGAAAGGGAACGTTACAAAAAGTGGCTAAGCGATGAAGGTGGGTAGGTGGGTGCGCTCTTAGCGATACTCATGTCATTGATTTCAAGAAATTTGTTTGCAATGCGCACATAAGCATTAGGGTGTCATTGGCGTGAGTGAAAGAACACTAACCTGTGTTCAGATATCTAATTTTACACTAAAATTTGATCAAATTGAATCAATAGTTGTATCCTAAAATTGATACTCAATACTTTGAAATCGGTTGCTTCTTAGTCTTAGCCTTGCAACAATGTATATGTCCTCTAGCCCTAAATAAAATACGGTTAGCCCTAATATATTTGAATATCTACATACACAGTTTACATATATGTATATGAAACTCATGTGTGTGTATGGAGGTCATATATCACATTTCCATTTGAACACGCCTGTAAGTGGCACACTTAAGCTTCGCACACATACACATACAATTATAAATGGAATGGCTATGTATTTTCGCTGTTATTATTATGCCCTCGAGTGTTGTTGTGAATGTGAAATTTTGTAATCGAATTTATGTTCTAGACGCTAACCAACCTTTAAATATTTTATTATTTAAATTATGCCGTTCTATCTTTAATCTTCCCTTTCTCGCGTTCCTCAGATTAGCCTTACTTTATTACTGAGATGTGCTGGAAAGAACTGTTGTACCAAACTAGAGAAGGATCACGACGGATTGCGGTCACGTCAGGAGCAGCACAAGGATCCATTCTAGGCCCAGACTTGTGGAACATGAGCTACGACGCTATATAAAAACTTGAAATGCCAGACGAATCTAACTAATTGGCTACGCAAACGAAATTGCAGCAGTAATTACAGCACGAGGCACAGAAGAAGCGCGAAGAAAGTTAAATTAGGTGATGTTACGGACGCAACAATGGCTCGACTAACACAATTTCCAGCTCGCTACGAAAAAAACCGAGCTATTGCTGCTAACAAATAAGTATGCAAACGACTACGGATATTCTTAAGACACAAAAAGCAGTAAGCTACCTAGGCGCAAGAGTGGACCCCAGACTCACCTCTCAACTTAGCAGACTAATGTGCCAGCATGGGGTGCCGAAGAAAAGAGAAAGCTCCTAATGTCGTTGACAATAAAAAGGAAAACCGGCGTAAGATAGTGGACAGAGTGCACCACACCGCAGCTCTCAGAGTTCCATCACTCTACCGAACAGTGTCAGGCCACCTTCTGGCACACTAAAGGAAAACATCCAAAAATAAAAATAACGCAATAGAACACATAAAGAACGATACAATAACCACATGACAATGAAGATGGGAGAACGAAAGTCGCGGCAGATGGACGGCCAGACTAATAAAAGTCCATCATGCTGGAGAGTGAAACAATTCGCAGCAATTTTGGTAGACAGTAAACAGCGGAACCTAGACGGAGGTTCGCAGATGTACAGGGTTTGACTGAGTCGATTTAAAAAAAATTATTGAACCAAACGTGACAACTCTTTAAAAACTTTCAAAATAAGCTCCTTCTACATCGATGCAGCGCTGCCAAGGCGATTTCCAAGCATTGAAGGCGTCACGGAAGGCATTCTACGGAATAGCCTTAAGAGCCGGAGCATGCTGCTGGGATCCCCTCTGCCATCTCAAAATGCTTGCCCTTCATCGGCCTTTTCAGGCAAGGAAACAAAACAAAAACCACAACTGGGCTGTAGGGCGGCTGCGGAACAGTTGGGATGCCGGTCTTGATTAGGTAGCTGTTCTTGATTAGGGGGCGTTGTCGTGGTGCAACTTCCAATCGGCTGCGATGTCTGCCGGACCCGATTCCCCTTCGGTTGAGTCTCTTGAGAACTTCCACGTAAAGTTTGGCGTTGACGGTTTGTACAGGAGGAGCAAATTCATGGTGGACGATGCCTTTGATGTCAAAAAACACAATGAGCATCGTTTTCACTTTGGATTTGCCCATTCATCAGTGACCTCTTCCCCACCGTCTAAAAAGGCCTGGTGCCAACGAAACACACTACTTCTTGCTCTTTCTCCTATTACTTTTCGGACAAACCCTGTAAATGTGTCATAAGTGAAATATAGTGAAACGCCACCCTACAAACATACCCCACATGCATGAGTTTTTTTTTTGAAGTATAGCTACAGCACAATTTCAACAATATTAGAATGTAATAATAAAATCGAATACACAATAAATGTTTATAAGTATGTTTCAAATGGTTTCAGGCAGTTAAAATTATTTCGAGGTGCAATGATGTTGTTGATAAAGAAATGTATGCGCATATATAGTTAGCCAAATCCACGTAAACCAAATTATTGCATACAAAACGATCCCCCTTGGCGCATAAATCCGAAAATAAAAATGCAAATTCACGTGAATGCTCGCAAGTTATTGTTAAATTATACCAAACGCTTGGAAAGAAATAATTTATTACCACAAGTATTTGCACAATAGAATATAGGAATGTAATTTTGTGAATTTGAAAAGAATATTATACATTTATATTACTATTGTTGTAGTATGTTTGCCTCGAAAACAACATCTTCTTGATGGACTTCAATATTTATTTGAGAATAATTAAAAGCTTTTATTTGTTTAAATTAAATTTTTAAGATAAAAAATTTATAAAATCAAATTTTCCCTACTTCCTTGCATGAGTCGTACAATAGCGGTTGATCCAAGTAGAGATACTTTTTTTGAATAGATCACGCTTTGGTAACTCATGGTCAACAGAATCGGCTTCTGAGCATACTATTCGCAACACCATTACCCATCTTGAGACCCAGTATTAATTATTGGATAATATTCGACCGAATAGACTAGCGAAGAAAATATAGCAGCCATATCTGACAGTGTACACGAAGACTTTGGTGAGTCGATTTCGCGGTTCGCAGCAACTCGGACTGACGTATGGAACGACTTTACGCACTTTACGTCGAGATCTCAAATTGAAAGCATACAAAATACAGCTTGTGTAAGAACTAAAGCCGCGCAACCTTTCCAAGCGACATCGCTTCGCTTTATGGGCTCTTAAAAATCTGACGCTTTCGAGCCAACTTTTGCTGAGCGATGAGGCCCATTTCAGGCTCAATGGGTATGTAAACAAGCATTTTCCGCATTTGGAACGAAGTGCAACATGAACAGATACAAAAGCTGTCATTTCATCCATAGTTCTTCAAAAATGATAACGGTGAGAACCGGTGATAACGGTGAGAATCATACCCGAAGCTCGTGATCTCGGCGTTATTTGCTTTCAACAAGACGGCGCCACTTCCCACAAATCCCACATCAATCAATGGATTTATTGTGAAAACTCTTCGGTGAGCAGATAATTTCACGTTTTGAGCCAGTCGATTGGCCACCATGCTCATGTGATATCACACCGTTAGACTTTGTCCTGTGCGGATATGTAAAGTCTGAGGTCTATGCGGACAATACCGTTTCAATTCAGGCCTTGGAGCAAAACATTACGCGTGTCATTAATGAGTTACTGGCTGAAAAGCATCGCATCGCAGTAGAGGTATTCACTAAAATCTTATTAGCGACTAAGCCAAGTCAACTGCAGCCCGCAGGAAATACCAATCAATCGCTCTGCAATTGACGCCGATTTGATACTCAAGCTTCATTACATTATTAGCAGACGCCTCATATGCGTCTACACTTCACACTTCACAACAATGCCTTGGCCGTCAGAGGCAGCATTTCAAAAGCAACAGGCTTCATTCGCAGAACGTTTTCATTTATTTCCACCGACAGCAGTGTCTGAAGTCAATTCCCGTTGTGAGAAGCGCAATTAACACTCGCTCTAACTCACCTGCCCACGCCCCTGCGCTGCCACTCCGTCTGCCTCTAAGCAGCTTTTCAGCTGTCGATTTGCACGCAGCTGCTCTGTCTTCGTCACTCTGCTTCTTTTTAGTTTTCTCCACCCAATCCGGAAGCTGCCTCATCTAATTGGACTTCGGCATCCGCATAAGCATTGCTAAGATTACGCAGGGATTTCTTTTAAATGCGAACATTACCTACACCAAATTGCAGCGCCGGACGGGACCCCACGTTGTCTCTACAGTTAGTATATTTTATTTATATTTATTTCCTTACATTGATAGTCGCCCGTGTTACACGTTTGTGCGTGCGTCCATGTATTATTCCTGTACTTCCACTTACCGACTTACATACATACATTTGTATATGTATGGAGTCTTTGCAGCTTCTGGAGCACGACCAATCTGACTCATTATCGTTCCAACTTTAAGTGCTTCAACGCTGCTCTGGCATACAGCAACAACGATGCAACAACCAGAAGCCAGTCGCCAAGCCGCCTGCGAAGAAGTGAAAGCAACTAGAAAGCAAAGCAAATTCTGTGCATGAAGTTCGGTATCGGGGTGTGCAGATTCTTTGCCGTCGTGATACGGCTCAGTGAGAAGCATGCTGAGGTGTTGAGTCACTTTTAATTGAAGTCAATTGCGCCATTGGTGGCGGTCATCAGTGTTCATCTCCGCTCGGGGATCGAGACGCTTTTAAGGATAATCGTTTTGTCTACCTTCTTTTCAGTTGTGGCTTATTAGAGTTGAATATCTTTCTGTTCTTAGATATTTCTATGAATTAAGATTTTTTTTTTTATTTATGGGAAATGTAACCATAAATGATTTAGACAGTAACTATTTATGTACTTTTGTACTAAGTTTAAGCTCTGAAAAGTATTTACAATAGTGAAGAAAGTTCATAAAACAAACTTTTTAAAAAAATATTTATAACTAAATAATGAACACAGAACTAGGATCGATAGAAGTAAAATTTATCTGACTTTGTCCTTCGACCAGAAGTGTCTTAGAAAAAAGCACAGCAGACGACGCGACTTAACTTCGAGCGCAATGAGATAGTGGACGAGATTGTCGAGAGTGGTGTACAGCCGTGACCCGAAAACATGGTCAACATTGGAAACCACATACATTGGCTGTACGATGATCTGGACAGTGCTGGACGGGTGCTACTGCAAAAAACATGTGTAAAACTGTAGATCGGAAATATACAAAGTTCTCACTGGCACTCGATAGAAGCGACTGTAGGAACATGATTGTAATACTCACTGGTCACACTCTGGTGTCTCCCCACGCCTACACAATCGGGCTGGTAGATAGATAATACTTTTTAATAGCAAAAGCAATGAGTTCCGTGATATTATATGCATCACCAATATGGATACAGGCAATGGATTTAAAAACGTATATCAACCGACGCTGATGAAGTATTAGCCAGTATGCCGCCCATTGACATCCGGAGAGGTGAACTCGAGCGATTATATCAACTATCAGAGCTTAAAATAGTATTGGGTAAAGGCGAGGAATAAGAGCACCAAAATATGGCAGCAGCGGCGGAGTTCCTCTTCTAAAGGGCGCTGGACCCATAGACTTACACCGGACATCCACTCGTGCATCGACGGACGGCATGGGGACCTGGAACCCTAACCCAAACTACTTAGTGGATATGGGTGCTTTAGAAACTACTTTTACAGATTCCACAATGACATTAGTCCGAACTGTCCGACATGTACAGAGTATATAGAAGACTATGAACATGTATTATTTTATTGCCCTCGCTTTTCAAATGCAACGGAAAACTTCAAACCACACTCGGTAATAGTTTTACAGTTGCTTTCATAATGACAAATCTGAGACGTTTTCAACAGATTAAGCTTCCGTCAGTCAGGCTCATGAGACAGTCAACGCGAAACGTCTGCTGAGACTTTTTCAACAGATTAGGAGTCCGTTAGTGTGCACAACAGAAGAGACTTAAATGTCCTGTCCCTCCCACGAAGTAATACATAATCAGTAGTTCCGTGGGAGAGTCTTGAGTTGGGTGCCGCATTGACAAGACAAGATTTTAAGCACTAGAAGGCCCCACGGTATGGAACGATAGAAGAAGTATCGTCAGTGAGATCACAGATTCTGTTGAAACTCATGTCAAGTGCAGGCATCTTAAAGGTCTGATGATCAAATTTAGTCAACGAAACCCCCTCCCTAACCTTGAAGCTTTTGTCGCCAATAAGTAACACTTTTGATTTCCTTTGAGTTCAAGATGAGCACATTGATATTGAAACTGCTCAATGAAAGCAACTCATCACAAATAACATGTACATATGTGTAAGATGAAAATGTTCATGGAAGAACGAAGCTTCTCAGCTTTATTTAAAATTTACTAAACTGCACCAAAGCTTATAACGATACACTGTCATTCGAGGACACTTTTAATGATGAGACAATAATAGGCATACAGTATCATCAATGGTGACGAACTTTTCTTAGCTGGCACTATGTGAAATATCAAGTTGCTTACTTTTAAAAGCAATTTAATTTATAGGCCACGAGAAAACCAGACCTTTAAACAAAATATAATCGGTGATTAACGACAAAAGAAACCGCAAACTTGCTCAATTCCGAACAGAGAATAAAGCTACTTAAGTTTTTCAGAAGTTTGAGCTTATCTTTGATCTTTGGTACTTTGGTTTTCATACTCATGTTTTTACTGCTTGAAACCATCAACTACACATAAGCACTTACGAGAAATATGAATATCGAAAAGATATCACAAAAGAACACTCATTCGCACAAGTTTGCGCCGCTAAGAACACTTTTGGTAAGAAGATATGAAGACCAATTCAACTTTGCATCGCCCATTGTGCTAGGAATAAAATCAACTTGTTTGGCTTACGTCAAACCACCATAAGACGCTTCCATATCTGATTGTCACCTGCCAGGCGAATTGCTCGCTCGCCTCATGCCACGCCCACTTCAACGACAGCCAAAGCCCGCATGAGCAGCACAGCCGCGCTCACACACAGCTTACCGTTATAGAAATTTTACTTTTGTTTGTGCACCGCCTGAACAACTTGAACCAAATTAAGTTTTGATAATTCCTAATAATCTGCTGCGCAAAGTTTTCCCACAAAAATGCGCACAGTGCCCTCACTTTGTACACTTCCTGGGCATTATACGCATACATCCGGCACAGGGATTAGGTGATTTGTATATGCGTTGACGGCAGAGGCCAGTGCGTATGTGAAGCCACCCAGCCCAGTGTCCATGGTGCCGTTGCTCAACTTCGTTTCAAGTGAACAATCGCCTTGTCAGTCTGTGGCTAAAGTTTGGCGCTAATGAATTGTTAAGCAGTGTAAAGTAAATTGTAATATCTAGAGTCTCATCTAAGCGCTTATTGTTGCCCTTATTGTTATAAACTTTCATCTTTAATACAAAAGCGGTGGTTTACTCGAAACCGCAAGTAGCTGTGGACGCAAATAAGCGGTTACATCAAAGTTTAGTATGTTTATATATAGCTTTATGCACATACATAAAAACACTTTAATGATTTAATTTGTTAGTAGCACTATGAAAGAATATTGTAGACGATTTTCAACGGAAAGCGCTTCGCGCGTTCATTCTAGCCACCTTGTTTAATATACTTGTAAATAAGCTTCATGTCGAATTAAAGTTACTCATTTAGGCAAAAAAATATTTTATGAATCTATATCTTGATTTTGAACAGTCAGGTTGTATGTCAGCTATGTATGTATATACTATTGTGGTCCAATCTGAATAAAACACTCGGAGATTGTAGCAAATATGTCAAATTTTGAGAAGATTACCTTGTACTGTTGTAGAGGAGCCATTGGCAAAAGGTGGAGTCTCCCAACGAAAGTGGTCCTCTGGCTCTACGACTGGCAATGGAGTCTGTATGAGAGCGTTCAACAGACGGCGCTCATCAGCATATGTTCACTCCAACTGTGGCACTTAACGCCATCTTGCACATATTGCCCCCTTACAAATGGTCGGAAGGTCAGAGAGCACGTGTCTGAACACTCGGAAATCCTCACTCACTTTGACCGAACTATGGCGGCTCCTTCTCTACCCATATACGAAGGGGGAGTTGTCAGGCGCTCGCTATCAACTCCAAACTTACACTTCCTGACTATTGCAGTGTCCTAACGGCCGAGGTTACAGCCATTAAGGTAGCAGTAGATTTACTGCTTCAGAGTGCAGCCTTGAACTTATTAACAGAGCGTTCAAGGATAATCAAAGAGTGCCAAACCTCGTTATTAATAGCATCGAATGCCTTTGTGATAAGACTGTTATGGGTGCCAGGGCACTGCGAAATCACTGTAAAGCTGATGAGCTAGCAAGAAAAAACACCCTAGAGCCACTATCAATAGAATGGGAGCGGGTCGGTGCTCCCGTTTCCTCTTGTGTTCTACTATTAGATATCTGGGCTTCGCGGAAGCTTGACCACCATCGGTACATGCACTGTCGCAAAAGATTTTTGGCCCAAAATCGATCGCAAGAGATCTAGTGATCTGGAAATATTTCCAGACGCCATCTGCAGAAGCTGTGTGGAAGAAGATGAAATGGAAACAACTCAACACTTCCTTCTTGACTGTCTTGCGGTCGGTAAGTCAAGACTAAAACACTTGGGAGTACATATGTACATACATACGTCCCACCGATCTGGCAGGAATGGAAATTAAACGCCTTTGCAAATTTGTGTTGTCAACCTCAAATAAATCCCCCCTGTGGCCCCAAACCACTTGTACCAACGATTCTTCTAATCCTCGAACAGTTGTTAAAGTCAATTTCCGGAACAGACTTCAATGCGCGTAGCGATTCAGGCTTAATGTCTCAAATGGACTTAAAACGGTTTCGGTCGTTTGAGTTTGCTGAATAGCCAGAAAACACACGGAGCTAAATCAAACGAATACCGTGATTGAGGCAACGACGCATAACTCTTAAATAGTATTACTTGATTGAGTGATTTTGGAACCAATCGTGCTTTCACTTTTCTTAGGCCCAAATAATATTTCAAGGTGGTTTTGACTGATCTTTCCGATATTCTAACGATGCCAGTAAGATCTCTGACTGTTAATCGTCAAGCACCAGTTACTTTATTTTATTGACATGTTGATCATCAGTTGATGTTCATGACCGTCCCGGACATAATTCGTCGTCAACGCATTCCTTTTCCAAATTCAGAACGTTTCGGCACCAGAAATTTGTATAATTTTACTTTAAAGGTCGCCAAATGCACTACATGTACTTCAGAAAGGCAAGCGTATGATTAGTTTGATGTAACATTTAGCACAGATGTCACTGACAGTCATACCAACTTAGAAAAAAATATTTCGATGAACGGGTTTTCGACATTCCGGTACTTGGGATTTCCAAATTTCATAATAATTTGCAATTCCTCCTCTAATTTCTAGTACAAGCCCCAATAAACCACAATTTGCATTTGATTTGTCAACGCACCGTAATTGCATACGCTTCTCCGCTAGTTGTGACATCGATTTGCTCTTTTAAAAATTGAAGAACCTTACATGTCATGCAAATTATTGCATTTTGCTTTATGCTGTACAATTCCTCTTCCAAACCCAAAAATAGTAGCAAAATGTCTGCATATTTGGCATACGATTTTACAGATAAGGTTACTCATACGCAGTGGCAGTGGGCCATAAGTCATCGATTATCAGTTGCAAATTGATATGCATACATAGCAACGGTAGCATAAGTTAGTAAGGGTTATTGTTACATTTGAAAAATTTGGATTTTAACTATGAACTTTTTGTACTTGAAACTTTAGTTAAATGACGATTTCCTTGCCGAAATATGCCACTAAAAGGCATAACGTTTGTCCTTGAAGCCTTTGAACTATCCTATACATAACAGTAAACCACTTTTCCAAAAAGAAAAGAAAAATTTCCATGAACAAGGATTAAACGTTAGAGTTACTGCAAATTTGTATGAATATGTATCTTCCAGCTTTTGAATTCTAACGTCCAAGCAGTCAGCATTTGCTTGCACCCAAGTGCATTTTTTAACATATACACACATACATTTGTACATATGTGTACATCAAGCGGTACGTTCCCAAAATTCAAGGCTATAAAATCTAAGTGAGCAGCAATTCTAAAAGCTTAATCGATTTCGGTATTCGGTATTCATTTTTGCTCATTCACGCATTTTTCAATTGTTCCAACTGTTCTTCTGTTGCTAGCAACCGGCCGCCGGTCATTTGGGAGTACAATGGAATTGCAAACGAACTGGCAACATTTACTCTTTCCTTCCTTTTTTTACATTTGCATTTTTTTTTTTACTTCACGGCACGAGTATTTCCTTAGGCCCTTTCAATTGTGCTTTTCTCTGCGTTGCTCACTTCCTTTCGGGCTGCTGCATTCTGCATATCCACCCTCTGTGGCCTTGCTTCCAAATATTTGGCATTTAAATGCCTGTTGTGTAAACTTGTATTTATTTAGTTTGTACTTTTGTTTGCTTGGAATTTTAATTTTACTGTTAAGTAGTAAAGTCATGTTATAAAAAATTAATTATGAAGTTTAATTCAAAAATGACATTGATTACTATGGATCCGATCTTCAGTCAAGAGCCAACATTAAATTTTGTTTTAAAATTGGTAAAACTTTTACCGAAACGTTTCAATTGATGAAACAAGTTCATGGTGATGATTGCCCATCCGGTAGCAGAGTGCACTAATTGTTTCTACGTTTTCATAGTGGTCGTGAGGACATAAATGACGATAAACACATAGGCCAATCAAAATCCGTGATCACCGGAAAATCCATCGAAACTGTGCGTGAATTCATCAAAAATCAGCCGAAATCATCATTGAAATTCATGGAAATGGCATTGAACATCTCCAAAACATCGATTTATCGCATTTTGACCGAACATTTGGGCTTACGAAAGGTGTGTGCACGGTTTGTTCCGCACAAATTGACTGACGACCAAAAATTGCTCAGAATCCAACATTCGAAGAACGATTATTTGACCAAAATTTCATTTTAACCATTAACCATTCCCCGTATTCACCTGATATGGCACCGTGCGACTTCTTCCTTTTCGGAAAAATGCATTTGCTCATGAAAATAAAGCGTTGTGCAGAGGCCATTCAAAAGGCTTGCACCGGCATACAGGCGCCCATACCGGCCAACGAGCTAAAACACTTGTTCGACATGCTTTTGAACCGTGCAAAAAGCTGTATTGAAGCAGAAGGGGACTATTTTGAATAAAATAAATTGATTTTGCCGAAAAAACTATTTGTTCTGTTTTTTTAAAGTCCTGTTTGCTTTGGAACACACCCTGTATATATCATCAGCTTTTAAATTAAGCTTTAAACCCTATACGTCATAGATGTACGAAAGATCTTTCTATTTTGATTTGGCCTTTTACATTTCGGGATTTGGCAACACTAGATTTGCAATCTAGAAACTCACAATTTTATCGTAAAGTTTGGCATTTTTTATGGTGTGCACTACGAACCTTTAACATACGAGCGCTATTTGTGTTACTTACTAACTTTAAATATTCTTCTCCACCAAAAAATGGAAATAAATCTTTCGGCATGGATTAACGCAGCAACAGTGCATCGATGAACCTAATTAGTTTTTGGTGTAGAAGCTCCATCAAAAATCTTTGCTCAGCGCTGGTATGATGAATGCGTCTGACGTCGTAGATCACTAAAAGACGAATTTCATGAAGATTATGGAACTCGATTTCTTTTGCATGTCCACCTCGCACACGCTTACAGAAGTCCAGACGCTGAACCACATTTTCGACGGTTTTCAAGCATAAATCGGCCGATTCTGCTGCAATTTCACGTTCGATATTCGTATGAAGTTGATCAATCGTCGCTATCTTGTTGGCATAGACCACAGACTTGATGTAGCCCCACAGAAAATAATCTAACGGCGTCAAATCGCACGACCGAGGTGGCCCATTGACTGAGCCATTTCGTGAGATAACACCAAACTTGGTTTTCAATAAATCGATTCTAACACTCGCTGTGTGGCTTGTGGCGCCGTCTTGTTGGAACCACATATTGTCCAAGTCCATAGCCTCCAATTTGGGTCAAGCATGTTCGGCTATCATTGAGCGGCAGCGATTCTCATTCACAGTAACGTTCCGGGCTTGATAACGGAAGAAGTTCGACTCAATTAAGCTGCCGGCCAATAAGCCGTACCAAACCGTAATTTTTTCGGAATGCAATGGTGACTTATGGAGTACCTGTGGATTGCTACCTGACCAATAACGCAGCCATTCAGCCAGAAGTAAGCCTCATCGCTGAAGATGATTTTTCGATAAAAATCCGGATCATTTTCACGTTGTTGATCAGCCCAATTCACGAGATTGGTGGACAAGTGGCTTCAGTTCTTGCGTCAATTTGATCTTGTAAGGATGGAAGCCAAGATCTTTTCCCAAAATTCGCCACAACGATATCACAGAGATGCCCAACGCTTGAGAACGACGTGTGAGAGACTAATTTGCATCTTCCGCAATAGATGCGCTAATATTCTCGACACTAAGTGCATTTTTTCTCACTGACACGGGAACATTTTGTACTGTGCCTTTGGATTGAAATTATTCCACTAGATGCTCAATTGTTGATCTGACAGGACGATTATGACGACCATAAATTGGACGTAGCGATCTTAAAGTTGAGGCCACTGACTCCGAATTTCAGTTGTAAATTTTAATAATTTCGACTCGTTGTTGAAGCGTAAATCTTTCCATGATGAAATGGCATACCTTACGCAAGAGAAATGTCAAAAAAGCGGGGAAAAATTTGGCGACGTTTGCTGTCCCTTACGGTCTACTTTTGCAGCGTCCTTAGCACACAAGACGGGGTCTATGCACTTTAGGGGTGGCATGGGTTTCTTCAAGTAAAGTTTTTTTCAAATAAAAGTTGAAATATTCTATTCAAAGTCTCGAAGGTCTGCATAAAATTTCATTAAGATCGTTTGAGTAGTCCGCGAGAAATCAACCGACCGACTTTGAAAAAGTTTCGGCGAAAACGCATTTTAAGCTTTAAGTGACAATCTCTAAACCAAGAAAAATAGTATGAAAACGACATTCCAACAGAGCACACATAAAACCAAGCTTGTCAAGAAGCTTTACCAAGCGGCCCTTTTGGAGCTTTCAAATTCGCTATATACACCCTATACTATTTTCCATTCCAGAAACACACAAAAATATTTGAATAATTTATGAATTTTATTTTCTTATTTATAGTATTCACGACTTCTTTAGTTTATTAATGATTTCACTGAAACATCGATACCATTTGGGGTACTAATATAGTATTCAGTACTTAGGTTATTTATTTATCAATTTTTCAATTTTTTCATATACATATCGATTTGTTGAATGTACATATGTATATACGTGTATGTATGTGTGTATGTGTGTGTGAATGTTTATTTGTAGAAACAGCTATTGACTTAAAGGACTTTAGTTGTTTGCACATTTTTTTTTGTTTGGGAGATTTGTGAGAACGTTGCAGCTACTAAGAGATATCGGTGTAGACAGTTGGTACTTTCAATGCATGTAAAAAGGTATGTGTGCAGTCAATATATGCATATATATATGTATATATATGTGGGTGTGTATGAATATCGCTTCATAATCTCAATGCATTTGTATGCATTTATGTATGTATATATGTATGTATATAAAACTTCATTGTATTACAATTCTTTAAAACAATTACAATATTTCATTTACTTAATATTTCGTTAATTAGCGCTACTAACTACACACACTTGACGTTTGCTATTACATTACAATAGATAATTCATTTATTAGTACAATATACATATAATATCATTATTTTATATTATTATTCAATATTGTGTTACTTGTTCCTTCTTTAAATTCATTTCATGGCCACGCTCGTGGGGATGTGCGACTTAGCCGCTTTGTGACGACGTTCTTTTTGGTTTGTGTTTAACTTTTGCAAGCATTTCACTCTATTGCATTCCCAATGTTTGTATGAATGTGCTGCTTTCTTTTTTTTTTCTTTTGTATTTATTTAGTATGTATGCGTGTGTATATGTTTACTTAATTTTTAGGCTAAAAAGCTGTTGTTGCCGGTAGGTATTATTTTCCATTATAAAATCAGTATTTAAAAAGTTGTTTCAATATTTTTTGTATGTTTTGCTTTCTTGCTTTGTTGCTTCGTTCGTAACCGAGCCGCTATTTTTTTAAGGAAATAATTTAATAAATAATTCGATAAGACTTTCCGAAAAAAATTTGCTTCTAGCAGAGGTAAGCGAGTTTTGGTCGCTTTTGCACAGAAAAAATAGAATTCGAATTTGTATTTTCATTTTAATTCATTAATTTCGCATAAACTTATTTCCAACGTTACTTTTCTCGTGAATTAAAACTAATTTGCGTTTCTAAAGGAATATTTTAAAACAGACCTCAGATTTTTCTGACGCAAAGTTTGTGCTGTGAACTGAATTCATGTAAATATGTTGAAATGTATAAGTGAATCTTGCAGCATGTTTTTTTCGAAAGTACATAATTCAAAAATTCTTGTTTACAAAATTATCTGCCAACAGAAGCTTAAAACGTATTTTATAATGCAAATCTTGGCAATACTAACAAAATATATAAAGGTACTTATTGAACATACACATTTATGTATATAAATATATATTGTATAGAACTCGTTTCCAATACCAGAAGTCATAACAATTATTACAGCGTTATTACAAAAGGAAATTTATGCTTTCTTTTACAGAAACATTTACGCCTTCTGTGCAGCAACAAATTTATTTAACGTATTTTAATTTTACACAAATAACCTAAAATATTTTTTACAACTTTGAGCAAGTGTTTGTGGAATCATTTGGCAATTTGTCTGCATATTATGAAGTATACATAATTATTTATATACCTTAAACCAAACACGTATGTAGTTCCACACATATGTAGATAACACAAATACATACATATGTATATCGATTTTTTTACTTGAAAAGTGCAATAACTCAAAAAATTTTAAATTGGAAAAAGTCTTATCTTAAACTCCTCTAGAAAGTATACTAATTGTTAATGATACAACAAGAAGAGTCTAAACCATTATTATCGTTATGTGTCTACGGCGGGTATGGAAAGTTGTTAAGTTCACAACTTGCAATCTGTAATTTCAATATTTTTTTTAATTATTTGTATAAAAATTATGAGAAAATAAATAATTTTTGAATTTATATTTTTAAAGCATAATTAAGTTGAGTTATTTGAAAGATCACTTTTTGTAAAAACTGTCAAACTAACAGTGCCTACCCAGCAGCTAATAAAGTTTTTCTAAGACAATTTAAAAGTAATTAAAAAAAGTTGTAAAAAATGTAAAATAGCAAATATTAATTATGAACATATTTCCAAAGTAGAATTACTTATATTTTTTCCGAAACCTTGCTACTACATAATTTTATTTCAGCTTTTCAACAGCAACAAATAATCTTTTTAATACCAAAAAAATATCCAAAACCTGATCTTAACCTGAGCCTTTAGATTACTAACATTGCTAATGTAGGTAAATATTTTTTAGGAAAGTGGCAACACAAAAATTTTATGTAATAACACATAACAATTGAATGGACAATATTTATCAGTTCCAAACATGAATATTTTTAAGCTCAACTATTCGACAATGAACGCTTTCTAACCAAATAAAATGAAATGTGCAGCGGATTTAGTGATTTCGACTTTGACTTTTTACTTTCGACAGCGTTAGAAATAAACCGTTATAAACGGAGGTAGCCAACAAATTGAATCACCTTTCGCAGGCGTTCTGGCTAACTATTCATTATTGCACAATATGCTTTAAAACGTGTTCGGCTGTTAATAGTTCCTTAAATGGCGAATGCTTAGCGAATAAAAAGAAAATTAGAAACTACAGGAATGTGTGTATTTTGTGTGTGCAATGCCTTGTGACATAAAAATCAAATATTTATTTTACAATTTTGAAGAATACATTTAGATTAGCGTCAACTTTGCAGCTACATACATATGTATATGTAATATAAATACTTTTTCTTCGTTTCTCATAAATGTGCTTGTGTTAATGTATGTGTATGTTAAAATGCAACATGTTTCTTTCGATTTAACTCTTTAATTTTCCCATTTCTCGCTTAATCCTTCAACAGGTATACAATTATTATTTTTTTTTACAATTAAAGCTTATATTGTTGCTGTGGCATACATCAACAACATCAATATGTACTACCTTTGATATCAACATAAATAAATATATTTAAAAGCCGATAAAAAAGGAGTTCTTTTATAAAATTGCAAACCTTGTAGCTCATATAAAAAATAAACTTGAACATGATCGTAAGTTTATGCATATTTGTATGTACGTAATAGTTCTAAAATAAAACTTCATAAAATTATAAAAGTTAAAAAGTAGTAAATACATTTAAAATGCATGTTTTCTCATTTTGCGCGATGACAGTTTCGATTTTCGTTAGTTTGCTACACGACTCCTAACCTCAATTAACCAAAAATTACCTTATGCCTTAGTTCAGTATCGGTATATGTAGTAACAATTTAGCAACCATTATCATTCAATAAACTTTTGAACTGTGGATGTTAAACATCCATTTTGCACAATTATTACTCTTCCAACTTACGATACTTAACTTACGTCACTAAGAAGTATTCAATTTAATTCCACAACTTTACAAAATAATTTCTACTTGGCAAACGACTCGTATATATGTATGTATGTAAATAGAAAATTGAAAACAAAGAAAAAAATGAAGAACTTGGCAATTATAAGAATACAAATTTGAAAAATGCAAACATTATTACGCACTTTCCTACACATATACATAAGGGTCATTTTGCGTATTCCAATCGAATTCATATGATACTTTTAAGCATTCTAAATGATCAATGTAGGCTCAACGCAGCGCCACGACGCGATGTCGTTTGTCTAGGCCTCAGTTTCGGCGCCCTTTAGCCGGAGGCGAGCGAAGTCCTCAAAGATAATGTCATCGTCTTGTGAATCATCTTCGTCTAATTGTATCAAATTGGTTGTGGGCACCTCGGCTTGTTGCGCTTCGTCCACGCCATTGCCACCATTACCACATTCCAACGATAATGCACCATCACGTATGCTCTGGCGTGGCGACTTATCCATTAATAGTGGATTATCTTCCTCCTCCGGTTTTGGATGCATCAATGTAAATGGCAATTCAGCTACCAAATCATTGCAAATT
This sequence comes from Bactrocera tryoni, assembly GCF_016617805.1. NCBI lineage: Eukaryota > Metazoa > Arthropoda > Insecta > Diptera > Tephritidae > Bactrocera > Bactrocera tryoni. The sequence continues at coordinate 83,421,709 of NC_052499.1, forward strand.
AGCGCCCCACTGATGAGCAGTTTAACTTTCACCTTGTAGTGTACAATGATACCAAGACTTTCGCGTTGTGCCGGATTCGTTATGAGCGTACTGGACGCCAAATTTGTATCCTCGTGCTTCAACTGGCCGTCAAGCGCGAGTCCCCACTTGTCCTTGTTGTCGGCAAGCAGTGGACACAGTTCAAACACTTTTGAGAGCGTAAAACCGGGCAGCACCTGACAACCATCTTCCGATTCGGTTTCCGCCACCACCGACTTATACTGCGCCGTCGAAAAAAGGCAAATGTCGGCGAATTGACGCACACAAACTTTAATCTTCTTTACGTTGCGATTCGAATTGTTGGCTATATGCACATTGACGGAAATTTTTTCACCATGATGATATAATTCCTTGTCCAAACTGGCTTCTAGGTGGATTTTATTCGGTTTCAACAAAAACTCTTTGCTCACTTCGATGGATGGCTGCTCGCCCACCTTGGACGGTGCGTACATAACCTTTCGTATGGTCAATCGGACAGAGTTGCGCTTATGCGGTTTATCATCGATATGTTCGCCTGCGAAAAATTAATTTCATTATTATTATTAAATTAAAAAAAAAGCTCAACTTGTAGGCAGAGTGTGGTATTAAAAAGGAAAATTCACGGGTAATTGAATCAAAATACCAAATGACGGGTAATTCTTTCAGGAGCCTGATCTTGAACATACCAAAATAAAGCTATTTATTGTAGGTTAACGATGAATCTACATACATACATATGTATACACCCGCGGCCAAGCGTAACTTACCATTAAGAAATTTCTAGCGAACACGTGTTCTATCACTCATTGTAACGGTACTTGTTGCGGTAATGGAATTTTTCCGTTAAGTTTTAACGAAGTGATCTCTGACTTACACAAATATAAAATATTAAAAAAAAAATAAGTTCTGTCAAAAAAGTAAAAGTAAACCAGAACTAAAAAAAATGTTAGAAAGTGTTTGGGAGGAGGAAATTTCAAGCAGTGTTTTGGAGAAACCTGTTGGGTCAATGCCTGCTCGTATCGAAGCTATAATATCCGCTAGAGGTGGACCGACGCCATATTAGATTTTCCGTTATTCTTTTTGAATATGTTGTAATTCCATTTTCAATTGAAACAAAAAATGTTGTTAAGTTATTACAAGAATTAGTAATAATGAAATCAAAGACTTGTGTGCAAATAAAAAAAAGTTGTCTCAATTTAATTTTACAAATGGGCCAGATTAAAGTCAACAGTTAACCAAATATATTCGAACCATCTATGTACTCCCCGTATTCTATTAAATCCATAAAAAAGTTACCCAAAGAACGAAAAAATTGAAAATAGTGAAAAAATATCAAGTGGTAAGTTTCGCTTGGCCGCGGGTGTATATGTATGTATGTACATATACAGAAGTCAAGTAACGCTGTTTAAAAGTATATAATGAAAATATAATTTTCCACAGCTCCATCCCGACATGTATGTACATACATATATGTATATTGCTGTTGTAACGATTATCTAGAAGTTCTCTAACGGAACAGAAAATGAGAGATTATTTTCTATGAGATCAAAAACACCGTACGAAAAAATATTTTGTTGCTAACCGGTTTAATTATACAATATTAAAAACACTCCAAGAAAATAACACAATTTAGTTTGTAAAAATTATGCTTTAACGTATTATTCCAACATCCGTTTCCCAAAGATTAATAATTTAGCAGTAAAAACAAGCATGAGATTTCTGAATATTTAGCAAATAAATAAAATCAGCGAAAAACGAGTGTGAAATTAAAACCTAATTTAGCACTAAAAAAAATAACAACCTCTTTAATGAACTTTAAAGGAAAAATAAAAAGTAAAACATTCTAAAATTTACTCTCACGAACTTGGATGCGCTACACAAGCACACACACGCATATAAAACAGTATATAGACTTCTCCATGCATATATTTATATGTACAATTTCTATTGAGCTGCAGCAGTCGAATGCTAAATATGTTTCTGAAATTTACAGCAGATATACTCATTAAAATTTCTGTTTAATTTCAGTGAATAGTAATTTATAGGCAAGTCAATTTGCGTCAATGTTAGACATGTGTAGACTCAAAGTAAGGGGGTAAAGAAATAAACAAAATTCACTTTTACTTACTATACATGCATACGGACATATGTACAAACAATGATGCATACACAAATGAATTGACTTTATGGCACTACAAACACATATACATACATACATATTTGTGTGTGAGAAACGTCTATTAAAGTTCAAAAAGTGCTGCATACAAAAGTGATTTCGTTGCTGCTAACAAGTTTATATTAAAATCCGTTACAAAAAGGCGGCAAAATTATTGTGTAGCGAATTTATTTATAAAAATTTTAAAGCTAAAATTTTTTGAACCATTTATTTTTTATGACCTTGACCTATTAAAAAATCATGTACAAAAATTCCACACAAAAAATGTAATTGGATTTTTTTAGCATTTTGTGCTTTGCAAGGGTATGTTTCGCATTTTCCATCTCTTTTGTATGGATTTTATTAAACCAGGACTGAATATTTCTATTTATAAAATTTACATATTCAATTTTTAGTAATTTATTTTGAGTTTGTTATTTTAGATATTTTGCAATAATTATATCAATTAAATTTATACATACGTATAGAAGTACATATGTATGTACATACATACTTATATGTATATGTACGTAGAAGTTAATTATTAGAGAATAATAAACTCAAATGCATGCCGACAGAACAAAACAGCAGATAGGTAGACGTGCGATTAAGAAAAATAAACAAAAAAGCAATGGCAAAAAAAAATTAAAAATTAAAACAATTGTATTATATTATGTTCACAATGGCATACCACGCATGTAAACGTTGAATACGCCACAGGTATAGATAACCAATACTACGCGCGTAAAGCTAAGGCTTTGCTGATTAAGAAAAATATATACATACATATATGTACATATAAAAACACATATACATATGTACACTCGATCTACGATCGAAGCGATATCGTTTTGCAATGAAATCCCAATAACCAAAACGGCCAATGGCAACAGCTAACAATGCAATAAAAAGTAAATGAGCAGAGAGGAATGACATAGCGGCAGAATTATAAGCATTAGATTGATGAATCATGGGTCATTCGCAATAAATGAATCTTGCTTTGAATTTCAAATCTATGACATGAAGCTGGTTTCCCAAAGAATTTTAAGTGAGAAAATATTTTAAATATTTAAATTCTTTATTATCACACAAAACATGTGTGCTATTTTTTTGTTAACTTTACCAGATATGTCATTAAATTTTTACTTAACATTTTTAATTTAAACGAATAAATTAGTTTACACTTCTTATAACCGTTCTAGCACCTATACGTCATGACTTTAATTGGTCTGCTTCCACTTGCGCACCAATTAAAACTGCGCACCAATCAGGCTTGGCAAGCTAGTTGATGGCGTTGTCGAGATATGGGCCATATTTATGATGCAAAAAAAAACCAAAGCAAATATGTGTAATTGAATTATTGTGTTCATTGTCATGAAATTATTATCGACAAGATTAAATAACCTAACTGTGACATGGGTTAGTGCACAGTAGTCACGACTATCAAGAACGTACTATAGCGGCGAGGAAATGTGCAATGAATGAATTTGACTTTGAAAATGACCTGTGTATACAATTGTATTACCAAGTCCTAAATAATTTTACAAATGCAATAGATCAACCAAAAATGCTTAGCTAATTTAAAAAGGTTTATGTCTCTGCCATTACAATTAGAATTTTACTATATACTCACCAACAAAGGCTTTAAGCTCATAGTCCACGCCACAAGATTTGCCCGTGTCCCCAGGAGCTGGTTGGAGCGACACTGATGCCGGACAATACGGAGGAACTTCAAAGTAAAAAGGATATGCATTTGGTCCCAATTTTTTTATAAGCCGCTCTTGTAATCTAGTTAATGGACGCTCATTTTGTTGTTGCGGATATATTTGTTCATGCGCTAGATACAAATCTTTGCGAAAGGTTAGGCCAAGTACATCCAAATCTTCTCGACCATACCGAAACGCGGCAAGAACTTGTCCAAAAACTTTGCGGTCTTTAACATACTCCGGATCAATGAAAACTACCCCATCGATTGGATCCACATGTGTAACGTGATCCACGAAATCGCGCTTTCCTAGGTACACTGTGACCTTACCATTGGATGAACTCTTTTTAAATACTCTTGTCGCTTGGCGCCGCGAACTCGCATCAGCATCTCCACCACCACCTCCAGCCTCATCTGAAGAGGGTGTGGCAGTAGTTGCGGCTCCACTGGTGGAAAGGGTATTCATCGGTGTATATATTTTTATAGAAACAGCCTCTATTCACTGGACCGTTATAGGTGGTTACGCTTGCTTTATCAAATTACTTTTATTCTTGCATCTAACTGCAGGTGACACGATGATAGTATGGTAGTATATTCCTAGAAATATCACATTTACCTACTTAACAGTTTGAATTTGCTACTAAATATTTCCAAAATTTTATATCCACATCTCTTAGCACGGTTTTGCTTCGGTATTCCTTGTATATTTTGTTTCAATGCACCTTTATAATATGTCAATTTTGTCTAAAAATTTTTCCTCCATTAGCTCGTCCTCATTCTTTTTATATTTTTTAAACGATCAGAAATTAATCAACGACGACGACCAACCCAAAATATTCAGCAAAAAATTGACACGAAGGAAACGTCACTCGGAATGTGTATACCGTACAGTGTTGCACATTTTGAGGGACAAACGGGTAACTATTTTTTACATGTCTCTTAATTATTATTTTGTTTTTCAGACATTAAAACTTTACAATACAAATTTTTCAAACGTATCAACATAATCTGGCATATTACTATTATACTGGAAAAGATAAATGTCGAAATTAAATAAAAAATTTTAAAAAATTCTGAGTACATCCGGGGTGCACACCACTGACAAATAACATTACAAATTGTATTGTCGATAAAAAAGAAGTCTTCAATTATTGAATGCGTTTGAAATTGGGAGTAATGTCAAACAGATTCGGTTTTATTATTATGATAAAATGTTTAAGTTAAGAGACCATATTTGATACATATATTAGTTTTTTCCAAATGAAATTATTTGAAAATAATAATTTACTATTTAGAATAAATCTATTAAAATACTCCAAATACGTATTCATTTGTATTAAAATGTTTTAAACCAATATGGAAAATGTTCAGTTACCTGATATAAATTATCCCAATGTTTAACCACTTATTGGGTATTTAATCTTTAGAAAACGTCTTTCTTATATATCTTACTGTTTTAAATAAAATTTCAATGCATCCGGCAACTTCAACCGCATGTGCCTATGGCAATGCTGCATATAATTTTCTATTACAAACACGTGTGTCCTCAAAAGCGTGGTTCATTCATTTTCGATCGATCGGTTGGTTCCATTAGTAGAGCAAGAGTAATATTTTAAAGATTAAATATGAAGCAAAGGAAGTCAAATGTTGGGGTAAAATCAGCTTTAAATGGTGTGAAAAATGATAGCATCGTGAAGAAGCAAAAAAATAGTGAAGTAAGCACTCCTGCAAAAGGAACACCGGCAAAGAAACTTGGCAAAACTCCTGTTAAGGAAGTACCACCAAAGAAGGTAGAGGTGGAAGAGGAAGAAGAATCCGAGGAGGAAGAGGATTCAGGTGCCGATGTCGCAGAAGATGTCGTTAACGAAGGTGAAGATTCTGAAGCTGAAGATGAGGAGGACAACGATGATGATGATGATGATGACGACGATGACGACGATGACAATGACGATGTAAGTGAAGAAGAAGATGAAAACATTGAAGGATTGGTAGAAAACGAAGCAGAGGAAGATGAGGCTGAGGAAGATGATGACGAAGAACCAACTGAAGTACCCATTGAAAAACGTGCTTCGGAATCCTCAGCTAAGGCTAAGTCTAAGAAGCCGAAGTCGTCGGATGAGACTGGTGCGCAAAAAATTAAAACCGGTGCTCTGCCAAAAGACTTTCCAAAGGAGCAAGTGCTTATTGTAAAAAATTTGCCCAAAAGTAAGTAAACTTGTATGGAAAGATATCGAAAAAAATTTATTGTTTTGAATTCCCTGCAGATTACAAACAAATTGAGCTCGTCGAGGTATTTGCAAAGTATGGTACCTTAGATACAATTCATAATATTCGCGGACCAGCAAGCTGCGTTGCATATGTTGCATATACATCACCTGAAGAAGCCGAAGCGGCCCAAGAAGCAACAGACAAAATTGCTACGGTAAAAGGAGCCCTTTTAAAAGTAAGCATTCAAACACCAAATGCGAAAAAACTTAAAAAGGCCGAGGCATTGAAAGAAAAGAAGAAGAAATTTGATGAAACTAAGGACCGCACAATTTATATCCGAAATTTAAAATTCGGTACCACAGAAGATCAAATTAAGAGTCATTTCGCTAATTGTGGGGCCATCGAAAGTGTTAACTTATATAAAAAGGGAACCTTTCCCCCTGCTTGTTTTGTTTGTTTCGAAGATGAGTCGGCACTTCCATCTGCTTTTAAGCTACACAATTCAATACTAAATGATAGTAACATTTGGATTTATAAGGCCAACGAAATAAGAGAAGAGATGGCTAAGGATCCTCAACGCACAATTCTACTTAAAAATAAGTCAAATTTATGTAAGTAACTATAGTGGGTTATAGGTGTTATTCGAGGCACTCTATAACTGCGACAATATTGCAGCCCTGATAATCAATTTGCAACACTGTTGCAGATGCTCAGCTGATACTTAAGCAAAATAATTGCAATATTTTGCGCGATATATTTATATTGATTTATATTTTTTTATTTTAGCGAACATTGAGTTCTCTAAATTAGAGGCGATATTCTCCAAGTGTGGCGAAATCGAAGTCGAAAGCTCTTGCATATTATGCAAGAAAAACGTGTTGGCTTTTGTTACATTCAAGGATCAAAAAGCTGCTAAAAAAGCTTTAAAACTGAATGGTACCAGTGCGCAAGGTATCGATTTAGAAATTGAAGAGTATAAAGTAATTATACCCAAAAATAAATCAACTGTATTTATACAGAATATAAAACCAGGTAAGCTTATTAGAGACTTTAGTTTTTATGATTTTTACTTTTATCTTTAAGTTGTTACATATTATTCTACTTATGTATGATATATCAAGTAAAGAAAGTAACATTATAAATATTTGTAATTTATATATTTCAAATCGACATACATACAACTATTTCATTAGAGAAAATTATTGCAATTAATATACTTGTATATTTTAGGTGTAACCGAAGAAGAAATTCGTGAGCTTTTCGCTTCCACAGGGCCAATTGAAAATGTGAATGTAATTAGTAACTTCGCCACTGTTAAATTCGCGGATACTGACAGTTTTTGCAAAGCTTTCCTCTTAAACGAGTCGACTCTGCGCGGACAAGTAATATTCTTAGAACCATATTCAGAGAAAAAAAAAGATGTTATAAGAAAATTGCATCATAAGGCACCATTGAACCGTAAAAGACCGGCGGGTTCGCAATTTAAGGGCTTTGCCAAAAGGAGTAAACCTAACTAACTGATACATATATTTTTAATTTTCTCACGTATGAAAAGAAATTTTTACTTATAGTCATAAATATAATGTATTAAACAAAAACTGGTTTTCTTATTTGGTCGTTGTTGTTTTAGTGACGGTTATCTCATCATGGGTGGTACGGTTTAGGTTTGTTGTCGTCAAAGTAGTCTAATCGTAGGCCTAAGAAACTTGCTGTTTCGACAATATTGGACCATAGAGCGAATAGTCTATATAAATAAAAATGAATAGCCAAAATGTATGTACGCTCATAACTCAATAACGCCTGGACCAATTTGACCAATTCTTTTTCTTAAATGTTCGTTGAAGTTCAAAGATGGTTTTTACGGAGAGAAAAATTCGAATAATTTCCGGAAAACCCCTAAAAACAGTCTTTCTTTTCCCCATACAAACGTTACATACATACATACATACATACATACATATGTACATATGTACATTTATAAAAATGAATGTTTGTTTGTTAGTAATACTAAGAACGGTTGATGAAATTTGTAAAGGTTGTTTGTTGTGGATCGGGAAAGGTTAAGAAACAAATACCTTATACTTTTCATGAGGAGAAGTCGGAAAATTGGACAATTCCAAAAAGTAACATTTTTCATACACATTTTTTTCAATTTTTGTTTGTTTTGTTTTTCAATATTTTGATTTGTAAATTATTTAAATCGTTCAATTGCGGTCGCTTGCTTTTTTATACCGGCTATCCAAAGGAAAAATTATTGAAAATTATTCAGTGAAAACTTTATGTGTGTTTCAGACGAAGTGATCAATTACTGATTGAAATTTGTTACGAAGCCACGAAGAGGTCGCGCTAATATTTGTCGGCGTTATTTTTGCCATCAACATATGTCAGCCCAAAGAAAGGCAAGAAGTACTCCCAAAATGCGATGACATACGTGCGGAATTATGGATCGCGGTCAATCAGCTAGCGGTCGTAACGATATCACAGCACGATTTTTTAAACAATAGCTGCGATGTTTGACGGTCTTTATCTTGAAGCAACTTATGGTATACATATATGGTGCTGTTAGATGCTGAATGTATTCTGTTGCGTGTTGCCGAACGCACACATTCTTCTTTGGATGCGGATGGTGATTACACCAGATCAAATTGACGAAATCATTTCAGCGGAAATTCCTGATTCAGAGATAGATCCAGAATTATACGAAGTGGTGAAAACCAATATGGTTCATGGACTTTGGGAACCTTACAATCCCACTTTGGTTTGTATGTCTGACAATAAATGCACGAAACACTACTCATGTGCTTTTCTTTCGGAAACGGAAATGGGAAATGATGGATATTCACTGTATCGGCGTCGCTCACCAGACGACAATGGCAGAACATTTAGCATTTAGAGGCGTGAATATCGACGTTAACAACACATCGAAGTTGAAAACATCGCCACTTTTGTCTAATTCACATTCAAAACTCATGTCAATCTTGAATATTGGAGATCGGTGAAATCGATCAAATACGTTTGCAAGTACGTCACCAAAGAAAGCAACATAGCGGTTATTAGCCTTGAACGATATGAGATCAGCAGTATCAAATGGGTCGATATGTGAACTGCAATAAAGCGCTTTGTAGGATATTTACTTATGCAATTCATGAAAGTTTTCCGACTGTTGTCCGACTGTTGTCCGTCTCGCGGTTCAACTTCATTTAAGTCATTGCGTATTGTGAATGGTACAGTGTGTGCAACTTTTTGAGAAGCATGCTAGCAGTTGCGTTTGCTGGAACATGCTAATCGCTGGAAACAGACGAAGCACAATGCGATAGTTACTTCGCATGCCACCGAAGTTCGCATACTTTTCGCGAAGATCATTTCGACATATCAGCCTTCAAATTCGCGTTAATTATGGGATACGAAAAAATGACATTGCCGATGACATTTTACATTGTATTCGCTATGAATTGGAAATCGGCAAATTTCGGTTGATACTTCCAGTGGTTTGATATCAATTTCAGCTCCCTTTTGTCAATTCACTTCAACGGAAGATGAACTCATCACGAATGTTTATCCGAACATTGGCCAAATTATCGTAACTGCAATTGCTTGAGTACACGCGCAATTTTAGCTGCCAAAAATACCGATGTTAATGACTTAAACTGGAAGATTCAAAGTCAAATTCCGGGAGGTTTGCGCTCATATAAATCGATCGATCGTCTTGGCAAAGAAGACGGAACCGTAATTTATCCAGTGGAATTTCCAAATTCTTTGGAAAGGCTTGGTATGCCCCAGCATCATTGGCATCTCAAAGTTGTATCTGTCATTATTATGTTTCACAATCTTCATGCGCCGAAACTGTGTAATGGAACCCAACTGATTATGACGCAGTTATCGAATACAAGGGACAGCCATTTCAGTTCAAACGTATTCAATTTCCAGGGAAAATTGCCTTTGCGTTGACTATCAACAGGACACAAGGAAATCGGGAAATTCTATGCTTTTTACACGGCCAGATAATGTGTGGTGTTGACGAGTTGGAAACCCATCTCCTCTGTATATTTACGCACCAGAACAGAAATCAAAAAACTATGTTTATTAAGCTGCACTACATTAAAAAAATGTAGAAAATCGAAAATAAATCATTTTTGAAACAATATAATTTCAACTTTTTTCATTTCAAAACACATAATTTCACGCAGGACAACAGCTGCGGGGTCAGCTAGTACTTGATAAGTGGGCTTTGCTGCGCATGCATTAAGGTAGTCGTGAGAGAGTCATTGCATGCTGGACATATGTATTTGTGGAATATATGATTCGATTCTGAATAAGTAGGAGTTTAACATGTTACAGTATCCAGAATGAAGTTGCGCAAGGGTAACTTTAGATTCTCGCGGCAACTCGAAATCGTCATCTGCAATGGGTAATGGATGCTTTGGCTCCAAGTACACCATTCATTAAAAGGGAGTCGGTGAAGGTGTTAAAAGCTCAGCTGTGAATGGCGGTCAGTGCGTGTCTGAAGTGATTTGCGTCCGAAGTCTGGTCGGCGTGCTGTTCAATGTCGTTGTCGCAGTCTAATCTTAACTCTTCGGATCGGTGAGTTTTAGGTTAAAGAGAGTCAAATAACAGTTTGTGGCCTTCGAAAAGATGGACATCTACCACACCAGAAAAATTAAATATTCTGTATATTGCCAGATGAAAAAGTTTAATAGCAAAGAAATGGACTCCACATAATTAAACGAAATGAATACGAAATCATAGCGGTATAGAAAAGAGGAAGTTGCAAAACTAATAGAACTCTGGCAAACTACTTTGAAATAATACTTTATAATTAAACTTTAAGTAAAACTACTTTCTTCTGATCCTCATCGAAATTAAAGAAAACGAACAATCCTGATTCCTATAAGCTTGACTTCTTAAGGAAACAATAAAAATAAATTGTACTTTGGGAACTTTTAACCTTCCCCGTTTACTACTATCTTCTTTCAGTGTTTATTATGAATAATAAATATGTCGCAGGAGTTTTTAACTCGTAAAAGTAAAAACGGTTTCTTCTACCAATATTTTCAAATCTTTCGAAAATTAAGTATAAATTTAAAATTTGTAATCTTTTTTGTAGGAGCACAGAAGTTTTCCGTTCCTGAAAGATAAATTTTCACACGCACAGGAATATAAAAAAAAATCATTTTTATCGCGGCAGAAAACAGCCCTGAAGTAATTTGGAGCAATGAAGTCGAGTTGACATTCCTTGGCCGGATAAAAACTCGTCCGTTCCGATAACGTAGACTCAACTCATGCGACCGAAGAGAAGTGTTAGATGAGTTTACATCTCTCTATTCGACTGTTAATGTTTCCGGAACCAAAAAAAATGTATGTAAGTATTCATACGTTCACATGGTAATCGGGTCTACCTAACTGGAATTGACTCGCACTTATATTCGAGCAATGATTGTCAGCGTTCCTCAATGTTATTTAAAGAATGTTTCCTACCGTTGAAACAAAAAATACCGCACATAAGTTATCTGCCAATGGGGGTATCAACTGATTAAAATTCTTGCTTCATTAAAAAAACAATATCTGACATTGCTCATCATGCTATTTAGATGATTTTAAAATTAACACTCTATTTATATTTTCTGGATGAAATTTTTGATTTTTTACTTTAGAGACCGAATTCAATGATGACCATTCGAATATTTTGAAGATGATAGGCGGAAAATTTAAAATTATTAATATTTTATATTACCAAAAGAATTACAAACGAAATTAATGAAAATAGACTTTAATATTCGCTAACATATTTATAATATGAACCGACATAGTATCTAACTTATGTACAATAGGGAAAAGTAGCCTATGTTGATTATGATAGGTTTTTACGTATTTCATTCAAAATGTAAACTTGTTAGAGCAAAACAAATATAGCCAAAAGACTAATTTGAATAACTCACTTGCTCCATAAAATTTCCTAAGTACATACATATGTATGTATATCCATAAGTATTTTCCTTTAGTACGTTAGCGTATAAACCATTTTACTTATGCGAAATTGCCCTTAACTACTTAAGCTACTCTTACGTACGAGTGTAAATTGGATGCATACCTGAATACTTGCATAGGTGCACTGAGTATTTACTATATACATACATACATGCAAATATATGTATGTATATGTGCAGGCGGTTTCTTGCGTGATTCACTGCGACGCCGGTTGTTCATATCACGCCGTATATTTGCGCATCGAACTCAAAAGTCGCGTGATTCATGAGATTCTCACTCGTAGGCTGTTATATTTGTGATTCCTTCGCCGAATCTTTTTAGTTTTCGCTCTCCACACCACGTTTCCAATGAATGTGCTAATACACGAAAACGTGTGTAACATCCAAATGTATTTCAACGACCACATCGATCGCTCTACCAACAAAATATATTCACTTTTGCATTATTTTTATATTTTTGTTATTATTCCGTGTTGATAGTAATGAGAAACAGATCCCCACGCCCAAATATTTGCGAAAGGTTTCTCTCACCTCCTATGCCTTGCACAAATAGACTTTCACATCACACACAGGCGTATATATGCACGTGTGCATGTATGTATGTATGTATAGTTGAGCATGTGCTATTTGCAAACTGTTGTAAATTGCATCCACATCCATATAAGCATGACAACTGTATGTATACTTATATACATACATGCATATGTATATGTAAATACTATAAGTTTGTGTATAGCGACAAGCGATAGTACTTAAACTACACATTAAACTTCCGAGTTCCATGGATAGCCTTTGGTCTCTCTTAGCACTTTTCTGAGATATAATTTTTGTCTACTATGTTCTTGCTCCATCTTATATAAAAGTAACGGAAATCACTTGCCATAAATAAAGCCAAAAAATAGTCTATATTCTAGCATCAAATTTTAAAAAACTAATTTCAGCTTGTTTGCTTTATTTTCCAACTAAAACATAATATTTAATTTTTTATCGCTAAAAGGATTTCAGATTAGTTTATTTGTCGACTCAAATATTTAAAAACATTACATTATTAAAAACAAACGTATAGTAAATTAATTTTACAACAACAAATACAAAAGGCAGGTAAACAAAATCAGTATTGATAAAAAAGTAATATTTTAAATGTCCAATAAAAACAATCTTCATGAAGAATATACATACATATTATTCAATCATAATTTTGAAGAATATATTTAACACTCTGGGACGCAGAGGGAAAACAGGTACCTGGGAGGATACATCGTTATCATCATTATTTAAATCTATTTTTTTTTATTTTGAGATAAATTTATTTTAATTTTACCATATTTCTGTATATTTTTTGTAGATGTTACATAGGATCAGCAAAAGCGTCCAGAAGAAATATTGATGCAGCTCCGAAAAAGATATTGACCGTTAAGTAGTCTGTAGAAGCCCGGAGGGCCGGTCTCCAAACTCCTAACCCTCTTCTTTACTGTATATACTTATAGCTTTTTAAAATGTTAATGAACTATCATACTCGTACACTTTTCATGAGTCATTTGAAAAAGGAAAACACACATAAAATAATTTCGAATTTTTAACATTTATTTTATTTCTAATATCGGCCACTTTAGTTAGTGGTTGCTGTTAGTTACATGCATATGTATGTATTTGCTGTCATTCTATCTTGTACCACTACGGGCATTTGTGGTTCTTTACCGGTAATTAATTAAACACAAGTATGTATGTATGTACTTGTATATACCCAATATAATTCCGCTGGGTTCCGCGCTTCGATAAGCTTCATTCAATTCATATTTCTTATTACTGCACTAAATCAGTTCATATTTTTGTTGGTATGTTATTTAAATCCATCCATATTTCTATGCATTTCTATGCAACTAGTGTGTTTGTAAGTAAAAACGTATGTATATTAGCATGCACTTGTAAACATGTAGTTCAATATGTAATCATGTACTTTTTACCTTGCTATGGTATTTGGCGATCTCTCTGATTTTGCAGAATTTTCTTTAAACAAATCAGTCGTAATAATTTCTATATCTGATACATATGGGTTGTTAGGTGGCAAAATGCAATGAATAATTCTACTCACATTTTATACTTGTATATATTAATTGATAAATGTCCCATTTTTAGGGTAATTATTTTGTTTTAAAAGATATTCATAGCATTACCTTCTAGTATTTTTTTGTTTCAATTTAATTGTGTATAATTGTATAATATGCTCTAGATATATGTATGTACGTAGGTAAATATAAAAGTTACGTTTAAATATTCACGTTCATAGAAAATTCTCTTATAAGAACGGTAAATGAATAATTTTTGTTAAGTTCTTTGTTCAATGTTCGAGTAAGACCTAATGACCAGTTCAATAAATTCCGCAAATCAGCTTTCTAATGGTGTGTAATTGTATAAGATATGTATATTCATACACATATTAAATGTAAACTGTATTTCCAGGTGTCACCGTGTGTAAATTGCAATGAAAATTGATGCTCAAGGTCCCTAACGCGTTAAAAAAATTTCGGTAGTTTAAGGTGTGAGCAAATATCAATTTGCCAAAAAAAAATCGAAGTTGCTAAAATAGAAAAAGTCAATGGAATTTCAGCTTTGAACAGCTGATTGTCATGATTTAAAATGAATCCTATACTTTATGTTTACCATAAGGTAATTATTTTAACGACTTGTTAACTTTGATTAAAAAAAATGTTTTAATGTTTTTGTTTTTGCGTTTGGCAAAAATGGAGAACAACTCGATCCAATACTTTAAAGCACGCATTCAACAAAACTACGCTTTGTATAAAGTTCAAAGCGTCATTTGTTCGAAGCGCTCATCTATCAAAATCAGAAAAAAATGTACACGCTGGACACACTTTTTCTGCAACATTTTATATTACCTTTTGGAAGTGCACTTATGCAATATGGAAGCTAACTAATTCGAAAAAATGAGTTAAAGGCTAAGAATAAGGGAAGCTACCGCGCGCATGTTATCGTAGTCAGTCTCCTTATTTAAAATATTTCAATAAAACGTCATATCTACTCGCACAACACACTACATTATATTCGGATTTAAGCTAAAAAAACAGCAATATCAAGCTATTTGTCCCCACCCTCTCAGCAACTTTTCGATCAATATCACTTGCATTCAATTCAGTTAACAATAAGGCAAATTAGATGTAAAGGGCACTACTGTTAAAGCAAGCAAAATTATGGAAAATAATTTATTTCACAAAGAGCTATTAAGGCTTAGTATATAATTTTTTTTTTGTATATTGTGCACTACTTGTTTTTTAAGCGGCACCATACCTACAATAAAGTGAAGTGCTTATATACGAGCACATGTACTACAATAAATGTGAGAGCAGGCAATGTGAATAAATTCGAGTTGTGAGTTGATTAAAAACGGTTTACGTTTAAGTCTTAGATACTAAAATACAAATGGAACACAATATTTAATTTAAAAAACTTTAAAAAACACGAAATATGTGTTCGTAAACACCAGATATTTGGCTTGATCCTCGCAATTGCAGGTGTGAGTTTAATTTATGAACGAGCTAGTGCATATGTATAAAGTATGTGCAGTAGGAAGATTTGATATGGCAAAAAATAATATTATTACTAACTAAATTATACAAATAAAAACTAAAATAAAACACAAAAATTAATTTTATTCTTTTTTTGTAGCTTTTTAATCGTTTTTTTGTTTTGCGTACAAGTTTATCGTAAAAATTATCGTAGTTTTGAGAATAATATAATATTATATATATATATGTATGTTTCGACAGACTTATAAGTTGAGAATTTCTTTTTTAATTTAAACAAATTAAAAGAAATAATACAAAGGAGCACAAATCAAAAGTAGGAATTTCGGAAGAAAATTACAAAAATAATAATAATACACTGGGTAGGAGCACAGCAAGTCCACAATTTGTTTCATAAATAATATTAACTTGTTTTTTGTTTTTTTTTTGTTTGTTTATAGTTAAGTATACTGCTTCGTTTTCTTGTGTTATACATTTACTCACATATTGTAAACAGGAACAGAATAATGAAGTACAAAAATATATCAAAAATGCACAATTCGATCGTTAATGTGATTAAAGATTAAAAGATCTTTCGCATGCCATCTAATATTTAATAGATATTCATATACATATGTATGTGTATAAAAGATAATTTCATTTCGTATATTTTTACTTATGACGCGTTCCGCGCATACATTTTTTTTAATATAAAGTTTTTATTTATTTTTTTGTTATGCTTAGTTTTTGCATTTAATATTTCTTAATTTTTTTTTTGCGTAATATTAGTTGTCGTTGTTAGGCCAAAAACTACTGGCTCACAAAGTGGTAATAAGAAATTTTTTTTCTTTAGCTTTTTCATAAATTTTATGATTTTTTATTTCGTTTTTCGTCTTTCCCATACATTCACCAGCACAAAATCAACTATTTAAATAAATGACAAAAATAAAAAAATTACTATGATAAACAGGAAAACATAATAATTAACGATGAGCATTCCAACATTAATCCATGGATGATAATGAGTATAAAAAAATAACTGAAACAATAAATATTTTTGTCTTTAAATATGGGTATGCAATAAAAGGAGTAAACAAATCAGCGTAAATGACAAATATAATAGCAAAATTCGCCATAGAAGTCTTGTCCGATTTAAAAGAGCGAAAAAACTATTTGAAAACATTAGACACCGAACTATTCAAAACAAGAAAAAACGTAGAATATAAATTAAACAAATACACATTAAAAATGTGTTCCCTTTTTTGAAAAGGTAAACACTTTAGAGAACCATGCAACTTGACGAAGATTACTTTCAAGCGATTATATCAAAAACCTACATATTTGGGATGTGCACTTTTACATTCATGCAGAGACTATCGCAATTATTTCATTTTTATAGTTTTTGTTCGTTTCGCCACCTAATTGTCAATTTCATTACACTTTCTTTCTAGTCACATCCGTACTCCACTATCGAGAATTATTCGTTTATTATGTGAATTTCTACTATCTCTCATTGAATCGCATCTTTCTTATCAAAGTTCGTCTAAAATAATATTTTCCTCCATCAGAATACTCTTCTAATTTTATTTGTTTTGATTGTGAATAGCAATCTGCGCAGCAATAGAATTGTAAAAATTATGCGCATCTGCTTTTACCTACCCCTCCTCAATCCATACTGCTTTCCACCAAGTACCTTGTGCATTATGTCTACTTGTCCAAAGGTAAGTTCCCCCACAAAAATAAATATTATTAAATGACGACGATCGCTTTCTTTGATCTAACATTTCTTCATTTTGCTTACTGCACTTTAAAAAATACAAAGTCTTCTTTCTGTTCCTTCCCTTTAAGCATCGATCAGAGATGCCTGTATATGCTGCTCCAATAGAGGCTCTTCACCATTCTCTAGCTCAAGTTTATGGATACCATTCTCTATCAGCTGCAGAGCGTCACCGTCACCTTTACCATTCAATTGGGGTGTCTGCTCCGGTTGAATAACAGTAGGTTCTTCTGCTCCTATAGCAGCGGTACCATTTGTTTTTGTCTGTTCTACGGTAGGTTTATTTTTTAAAAGATTTGATGATTTAGTTGGAGTTACTGCTTTCTTAGTTACATCTTTGGTTTTCGCTTTCAGAAGTGAGTTTGTCGTTTTCGTAGGCGAAAGTGACGATTTGCCAGCTGTTGATGGTCTAGTAGGTCCCGGTGGAGTCTTTTTCTGCAACGTACTGCTGGAGGTTTTTGCAGCTGTTGCACTAATCGATACACTACCTACAGTGCGGCGTGTCGTAGTCGATGATAATGTGGATGAATGCGTAGTCTTCGGAGCAGGGCGAGCAGTAAAAGTCTTAGTAGTTGTAGTTGTTGTAGTGGTAGTGGTTGAAGTTGAACTCTTAGCGCGACTTGCAGCAGTTGTAGTGGTCGAACTTTTAGTTACGCCATTAGCAGTTGGTGCTGTGGTCTTAAGAGGACTTTTAGTCGTAGCTAGACCAGTACCTGTGCTAGTTGGAGCCTTGCGTAGTTGTGATGTTAAAGTGGTGCGAGGTGATGACAACTTCGGTTTGGTTGTACCCGAAAGACCCAAAGTTGTTGGCTTAGTAGGTGCACTGCTGGTTGGTTTGGGCTTGGCGGTGGTTGTGCCATTGGAAACAGTCGTCGATGCCCCTGTAGTAGTTGGTGCTGAACGACGTGCAGTAGACAAGGTAGTGGTACGCGAAGCAGTCAATTTAGCAGCAGTCGGTGCTGTCGTTGGGCGTGTTGTAGTTGTTGTCTTAGTAACTGTGCGAGACGCTGCAGTGGTAGACGTTAGAGGCTTGCGAGCAGCAGTAGTAGCTGACAATTTAGTTGAAGCTGTAGTTGTAGCCGGTTTTTTCTCAGCGGTAGCAGTCGTCTTAGCCGGAGCAGTACGTGGTCTAGCGGCAGACACTGTTGAAAGAGTAGTTTTGCCAACCGGTTTTTTAGCTGGTTCTGCAGCCTTTTTAACATCGATACCCTTTGTTTTCGTCGAAGTTGGAGTACGAGCCTGTTTAACCTCTGGTTTTTTGCGGGCATCCGCAGCAACTTTTACGGCGCCAGCTGTAGCTGCCAAAGCACCTACAGCAGCAGCAGCGATCACGGTTTCTTCAACGGCTGACGGTGTGGTTTCATTAGCAGCTAACTCTATAGTAGTTTCTGAATGAGTAGGCACCGAGGGCTGATCTGAAGTTTCCAAAATTGGTTCAGCCACAGCCGAAGCATTTGCATCAAAATTACTGCTCTCACCTGATACATTTACAGGCTCCGAGTGGAGTACCTCTACCTCCGACTCTGGCTGCGTAATAAGCTCTGGCTCAGAAACTGATTGTACTTCTGGCTCTGGCACAGCTTTAAGTTCTGGCTCAGATACAGCTGCATATTCTGGCTCAGTAACGGGGGACTCCACCAGTTCCACATGAGCCTCTTCATGTGCGGGCTCAGCAATTGGGGACTCCACCAGTTCCAAATGAGCCTCTTCATGCACTGGTTCAACTGATAAATCTACTGGCTCTGGCTCAAATGGAGCAGCATTCGAGCTTTCCACAGATATGGAAGCAGGTATGTGCTCCTCAAATCCATTTAATTCAGACTCCAATTTCTCAGGGGACGCTACTAGTGGTTGTTCATCTTCTGGCTTTGTCAAGAATAAATTGTCTTCGTGATGTTCAAATGTGGACTTTGCTGTTTCCTCCTTCAAGTGTTGTTGCTCCTGTGGTTCGTTGTAGTAGCTTTGTTCGTTTTGCTGCGAAAAGCCAGCATCTGGCTGCAGTTCGGTTGAAAATGCTGAAAATGCATGATCCGCTTCAATTGATGGCTGTTCAACAGATGCGTCTTGTTCGGGTTCTGAAGTAGCAAATGGATTCATACTTTCAACGATGTTAGCTGCTGTTTGTGCAACCTCCTCTACCTGCGAAAACATAAAAAGATATAAAGAAATATTATTACATATTAAAATTAAGAAATACGATAATCTAAACATCAATTAATTAAGGAAATCCTCAAAACATGGCGAGTTTTAACGTTCTTTAATTTAGTAAATGCCTCAAAATGAAAGCAGGTAAATTGTTGAACACAAAACTTCATCTCTGAAAACATATCCAACATTTCTACCATAATGGAGTTGTACACATTTGTGCTGCATCATTAACAATGCTACAGGTTTGCACCATCATTCATATTGAAGACGTTCTATACATAAAGCACATTGGTGTGTAGTCAAAGACATTGACATTTAAAGCCAAAAAAGCAAATAGTTTGAGACACACAACAAAGAATTTTTCACAGCTGGAAGCAGTGTCCGTCAGTCAAACACAGCTATCGATGATTAACAATAATTAAGAAAATTTGTTCATAATTGTACACATCAGCGAGAGAAGATGCACAGTAACCAACCATGAATTGGATTACAACTGCAGACTCAACAAATTTCGCTGAGTAATGATCTCTTTAATAACTGTGTGTGATATGTTGAATCTCAAGCTACAAGTTAAAAATGTAAAAGTATATTATAAACATATTTTTAGTTGAAGAATGTTATCCGGCGAAGTTCAAAACAAATATATAATAGTGGAATAGATGGAAACAAGTAACGGATGATAACCAGGCAGAATAATAAAGAACGGGGAAGTCACTGCAGACAGCACAACACCAAATTATTTTTCGTACCGAAGACGGAGTAACTCACACAAAATATAGTATACATACATATGTAGAATCAAAGTAGAAATAACGAGAATTAGAACAAACACCAAAAGTGTAAGAACAAAGGTTAACAAATTGAAAAGGAAGAAGCTATGAAAATTCCAACGTTTTGAAAGTAATTAAGTTACAAAATGAAGAAAAGAAGACTATTTGTCTATTTTTAAATGCTTTTTAGAAGACACTAAAGTAGTAAAACTGTTATAACAACACAAAAAACTGTTCTGCAAAAACAGTACAAAAACTATTTTTAATTTATGTACATACTAGATACCTATTTTAAAGTAAATGATGTTATTTTCTAATAAATCGCGTATATTTATTGTATTTTCACTTATTTCATTGAAACCTATGTTAAACTTAAATTATAATTGTAAAAATTGTGTTTAAAATTCGTTTCGGTAAAGTTTTGAAAAGTTTAACAAAAGCATGTGGACTCAACGAGACGAAAGTAACGGACGAAAATATTTTATCAGCAAAAAATCAAATTACAAAAAATTGCTTACTTTCAGTTAGAATTTTGTTAGTTATCTCTTTTACTTCAATATTGCATCACATCGATTCCGAATTTACTTTATAAGACTCTGACAGGCACCAATGGTGTAGCTTACCATGGCGTTCTAATTTCATCACAAAGAACATCCATATTTGGGACATTTTTGGTGCATATGGCTCTTTTAACAACACCCAGCGATGTTCTATAGGGTTTAAGTCTGAGCTGGACGATTCCCACTCCAAAACATTGATAGAATTTTCATTAAAAAATGTTTGTGCCAACTTAGACGTATGCTTGATTGTTATCTTCCTTATAACAGCAAATTTTCCTCAGCCCATGGCAACATTGGATTTTTTAGCATGCCGACGTATTTCTCCTTGTATAAAATTCCATCAATTTTATGGAGTGGACCAACACCATTCCAGATAAAACATCCCCACACCATAATTGATCCTCCACCATACTCAACTACGCGTGGAACATAACAAGGAACAAATTCTTGAATTATTGAACGGCGAACATACCTTCGACCATCAGGACCTAAGTGATTAATTATTGTTAGATCGTTCCAAACGACATACCTCTGTTGATTTGTTGTCTTAGACCAATAAGGTTTGGCAAAATCTACGCGTCGTTTCTACGAATTTTAGTCAGAAGTGGGTTCCTGCGTGCTGCCCTACCGTGAAATCCAGATTCGACCAAACGTCAGGCAATTGTTCTCTTAGATATTTGGACATTGTATTCGCCTTGAATTTCATGTAGAATGTCAGTGGAACTCTTTTTTGGGTTTCTTCGCGAGATATTATTAATTATGCGGTCTATTTCTGTTGCAATTTTTCAGGTTTTTTCTTTGCGTGCAACATTGGAAATAGTTTTAAGATTCTGTAAATGTTTAAAGGCATTGAAAACATTTTTTGTTGAGAATTTGAACTGATTCACAATTTATTTGTATATCTTTCCAGACTGACGAAGGTCAAAAATGTAACTATGTACGGCAGATGTACATCTGCAGCTTTTTCTCATTAAAAAACTTGAATAATACATTTTAATATTTTTTAAACCACAACGCTTACTATAAATAGTAATATTATTAATAAAAATTAACACCTTGAAGAATTTTAATTCTTTAAACAACTGTTTCTAATTATGTATCATTCAAATATACATATGCGCATAATGTCAGTTTTTGCCTACATAAGTACATGAATTTGAATATTATATTTAAAAGCCCGATCAGATTTTGTCGTTACTGCAATACAATTTTCTCTTGATGGATTTTCCATATGAAGAGAGTTCACTTTTTATTTCCTAAGGCGTCATTGCTGCCACCCCACTCACATATTGCTCGTATAGCTTTATGGTTTAACGTATGTTAAGTTTATAGTGGCTTCAAATGAAGGAAAAACGACAGACATTCATGAGTATGAATGACAAAGAATTTTAGGATGTGAGTTTTGCAAAGTAATTGCACGTGATTAGGGTTCACAATTGATACAGGTGAAAGATTCACTTAAATATGCTATTGTATTTCCTGAATATACTATATGGTATACGAATTCAAATTTGAAAACAAACAGTTCGTCTGCGACTGTGAGAATATAGAAAAATATACTTCATGATATAGAATTTCATTTCGGACTTCTCTAGGCCTTTTCCAGCAAAGGGAAGTATTAACGGAATGCAACAGTAGTTTCAGAAAGATATCCGTTATTATTTGGGGCAAAACTTCGCAATAGTATGTATAACAAGAAGATAGTCTGTAAACGTAACGTCACCACATTAATTAATTTAACGATTTCTTGGTTAGGTCGAAAAGTTGGATAATATAAATCTGAAAATCATTAAGTTTTAAAATAATAAAAAATCATTGGGAAACTATAAAATTGGTAGCATACTTTTAGGCGAATAAATAATTTGAAAAAAAATATATATTTTGAATTTTGTTCAACGATTAGTTTTTAAGGCCAATAAGTAAACTAATGACAATAACATACAAATTGACTGCCGATTGCGCCCTCTTTTGGGACTTATGGGATAATTGTCATTCATTTACTCCTGGCTGACATACTATATTTATTTCTGATTTGCAGCTTCTGACTATATTTTAAACACATGTTTTTGCCATGCCATATGTGGACAGCCCTGCGACGGTGGGTGTCCGGTTATGAAAAATTTTGTTCCAAATGATCAGAGTGACGAACTGAAGCGATTTAGACATGTCCGTCTGTATATACGGGAAGTACAAACTAAGCGATTAAAATCAAGTTCTTGTATGAAAATTTATTTATTTGTGAAGGGTATTATAGCTTCGGTGCAACAAAAGTTAACGTTTTTTCTTGTTGTATATTAATATTGATAAACATCTCATGAGCGGAAAGAAATGGTGATACTTGCCACTCCAATGAACGCCAAGTAACGCAAAAATATTCAACAAACATGAACAGGAAAACAGCAAATAAATAAAACAGAAGAGGATATACGGTATAAATATAATTTTTCGGCCACAATACCATCAAACCTTAGTATACGAATATATATAGTACGTACAAATGTATGTAAATCTATTTTTTAATGACGGAAGCAGTTTGGGGGAGCAGCACTTTGGAGTCGAGGAGGTCGGTTTGGACGATGCTCGAGCAGTCACACAGTCGACAATGAAAAACACAGCGTCAAATTAATTTCTCGCTAAACTTAGCAACTCCTCACACAGTTACATATATACCATAGTTAGTATGAATGTATGTTTGTATGTAAATGTGCAGCATGGTGCGTTCTAAAGGGGACAACAAAACAGCAAGACAAACAAAACCAGAGTGACAGCCGAGGAAATAATAAGAAGAAGAAAAAAACGTTCCAACCAAAACCAGAAAGTCCAAAACCCAACAAAAACAATGGAGAACAACAAGAGCATAGCAATGACAGCAATGTGGAGCTGGTTTTTGGTGTTCGGCGTTTGAAAGTTATTTAAAACAAATGAAGGCAACTGAAAATGTCATTGACCAAACCTAGAGGCAGCAGTAATAAAAGCAACAGTTGCTGGCATTCATCTAATGGCAAGCGCTAACGCCACTTGCAACGAAATGCCAGCTTTTGTAGGTATTCATTTGTGTAAATTTGTGTCTAAACTTCCACGTACATAGATATATATGTATGTGCAAATGTACATATGTATATGTATTTACATAATATATACATATTTATGTGCAAGTATTATGTAGTGTTTGTCTAAAGCTGGGAAAAATTATGGCGCTCGGCTGCGGAGCAACCAAGTGTAATGAGGTCACATATTAAGCCGTGCTAAAATCAGCAGCACATATACATATGTATGTATGTATATACATGCATACACACACATATATACATATGCACATAGTACATGGCAACATTAATTGTGCTTGTCTGCTTTGCCAGCTGTACTGGTTATGAGTTAGTCATCCGTCCAGGCAAAGAGCTACTGCCAGTACATACATACAGGTATACATATATGTATATGTATATGTGTGTATGTATGTATATTCAAAGCAGCTAATTCGAACGAAAACATCCACACGAATTTGTTGTCTAAGCCAAGTCGCAACGCCATCAGCTGTAAGCGCCAACTAGCGATTGTCTAAGCCAGCAGACGCCACAGAGATCGATGCACTGCACTGAAATTGGGCTACAACCACTCAAGCAGCCAGCCAATGCGCGAGCACCTATTGCTTGCACAAATTCGCACGAACAATTTTCGTTCGCATGCCAGCAAAAACAAGAGAATTAAATAAATGGAGTGGCGAAAATCCAATAGCAACTAACTTTAGCTCCAACACGAGAAAGTAACAGCCTCAAAAGCCAAAATGCGAAAGAAAGAAAATACTTGATAATGATGTATAATTAATTAATCATGTGTAGATTACCTTTTTCTTCAACAAAACAACAAAATGCCCGCCCAATTTGGTGTTTCTTCGCTATTTTGGTATTTATGAGCGTTGTATTATTAGATAATTTGCACCAGAAAAGGCGTTGGCTTCGACACTCACACAATATATTTTCATATTTACACTGTAATTGATTTGTTTCAGGCTTTAGGCGAGCATTACTATTCCCATTAATATTTTTTCTATGGATTAAATAACCGATAAAGTGAGTTTGTATTTGCAATGCCTTGTGGGAAGTTATTGAAAATTTTAAAGTTATCCGAATCGTTCCACACTTTAAAAAGTAATGCCTGCCTCACGCTATCGGGACTCTCGGGAGTGGAAGAATAAATTAGCGATAAAATCGTCAACTTGAAAGAATTGCACTGTATATATTACTTTGGAAAAATGTTCATAACATCTGAACTAAACATGTAAACTGGACTCAAACCGCATCGATACATTTAGGCATAACATTCCGTGCGAAGTTTCATCTCCATATGTCAATTACTGTGTTCTTTCCACCTGTTTGTTTACAGCGCGAGAAATTTGTCTGGATCTTTACTACAGACAAAAAATGTGGCAAGAGTTTGCTTGAAAGTTTGTGTGTTCAATGGAATCAAGGCTACATAATCTTTGAAAATGTTACAAAAGTGTTTTGGGAGTCTATTTAGTAACGAACATAAGCTTTAAATGAAGCTGGTGAAGTCTTCGAAAACTTGCTGCACGCAAGTTGTTTATCCACCTCTGATAATGACGACAGCATCGAAGAAGTTAAAGAAACAGTGCTCCTAAATTGTTTGAATCAGAACCAATAGAGTGAATATCAGAAGAACTCAACATCTCTTGTGAATCGATTCAACACAATTTGGTTATTTTTTTGGGTACAAAACGATATTCGTACGAAGAGACATGCATCTATTGCAAAAACAACGTCAAGTAGAGGTCGCAAAAGACATGCTTGACGACGTAGCTCTGGAATCTACATTCATCACACGCATCATTACAGGTCGAAACCGAAAAAACCAAAAAACGCTGAATTCAGTAAAAACCACCTCAGCCGAGGATTATAAGAAGTGTAGGAAAAATTAGCTTAGGCGTTAGCATTCTTGTGTTGGCTCAGGGACCTACATACATATTTTGAAGATGGTAATAAAGATTTGTATTAAAATGCATAAAAATGTATATTTTTTAAAGTCCGGGTCAAATTTGACATTTATGTTAGCTTGTTCAGAGATAAACGAACCAATATGATAAATTTCGAGATGAATGAAATTTTGACTTAAAACTCGAAATTACTTTTTGTTCGAATTTGAGTACGCTTCATAGGGATATAAAATAAAAACTTTTACCTCTGTAGTTTATGAATCCGGAAACAAGATTATACCTTATGACATTAGCAAAAAAACATGGTAATTTTGAAGCTGCGTAGTAGTTTTCTTGCACCTACATATGTATAGCTTTTAATTTAAGTCGCACTAATGGGAGACAAAACTACCGGAGCCTGAAAATATGTATGTATGTACATACATATATGCATTTACTATATTTAAAATTGAGAAAAAATTATGTTAACGTTGCATTTTCAAGGGCTACATTTAAGCTAAGTTTCGCAAAAATCTGTACTAATCAACAAAGGCTATCGCGAAACCATCTTAATAGCAAAACAGAGCGTATTTAAAAATAAATATTTAAATCTCTAAATGTGTTAATGCGGATGTGTCAGTAAGTGTTCCTGTTTACCTAACTACCAGTAATTTTTTTGTCAAACGATTTAAGTGTATGTACATACATTGGTACATACATATGTTTTCTGTTTCCATGCGTTCTTTTTACCTTTTTCTATTGACTAATTTTAAAATCAAATAGAAAAGCGGAGAAGCCGACCGGCAAAATCGGCATATTGAATGTAAATAGATGAACAAAAACACACGTATGCGTGCAAAAATAAGTTTCCACACTCGTGTTAAAAATAAAAGCGGTGTAGAGTTTATGTGTTATTATTATATGTATGTATGTAATTGATTTAGGATTTATAGGTCAAATTCATAACAGATTTTACTTTTTAAACTATGTCAAAAGTTGCAACCAACTTATGCCTATATACTTGAGCTGTTTCCTGCCACATACGCCCGCTGCTATTTTCCACAACCTGACTGCACACACACATATTAGAAGTACTTATAGGCAAATAAACAAAATGCTCAAATGATGACATCAACAATGCGCTGGCGAACGCTTATGTACACTCATTCATTCAAATGTACATACATATGCTTTATGTATGTGGGAATGTGCATGCGTATATAAAAAGAGCAAACAAATGAAGAAATGAGTGTGCTGAATTATGAAGTGAGCAAGCGTGATAGTGGGTGACGGACGCCGTTTGCCGGCTTCTAGCTCAGCTAAAATGCATAAGCCACAAGCAATCCATTGAAACCGACAAGTATTTACCATCAACTTCAGCAGAAATTGTACGGCAAAACAATACATTTGCGTTAACGGTGCTACAAACAAATACATACGTACATATCTGCTGCTTGTGCGAATAATTACACACCGGCGTATACACAAATTCGCTCAATGCCATATTAACGCTTTTATGGCATACAAAAAAAAAAAGAAATATCCACAACATTGCGGTAATAGCGATTATTCACCATTAACTTTTGCAAATTTGGCAAGCACAGAAGACAACAACTAAATATTCATTTAAAAAATATTTAAGAACGACTTGAAAACCGATTGTCAATTTCGATAGTTTTTGCACTTTTTTGGGCAGTATAAGAGACAAATAAAGAAGTCAAAGACTGAATGGCTGGCTTGAGTGGAGTGTGTTTATGGGCGTTAACCGATTTTCGAAAATTGAAAAATAGTATGTTTGTATGTTTATAAGAAATCATAGTTTTGCAATTCATACATCATTACTCGTTGAAGTTGCGGACCAGCAAATACATATGTACATACATACATACATACATACATACCATACTTACATATATGGAACATACAAATATACCATTTGGTCATAAAGCTAAATTAAGAAGGCACACAATTACTCTTGCTACTGAAGCTTAAGAAAATTTATTAGCTTCAAATATTGACGCTTTCAACTTTATTGTTTAATTATGCGTAGAGAAACAGCTGGCGACACTGGCAGCGATGCATATGCCTGCGACAAACTTATGACCACATTCACATCGATACAGTGACTCATAAAACAATTCCTAATTTCTTGGTTGTTTGTTTTCAATAAAATATAAAATATACATAAATTCATTTTTATATTTGCTTGACTTTAACTTTTTAACTTTTGTGTACCTTCGAAATAAATTTTGTTCCTTTCTTTATTGACGGAATATTTTTTACCACAAAATTCTCTTTTCTCTGTGGTGATCGCGGTGAGCAAGGTCAGTGCAGCATGGTGAGTAATAAATTTATTAAAGTCCATCTTAAACAGAACAGCTAAGGCAAGGTGATTGTAACATCGATGTTAACATCGGCATTCATCTTTTGTCATCGCGAAGGTCTATTCTATAATTTTTCGAATAATTCTCAAAAGGGTCCCAAATTCTTATTTTTTTATTATTAAAAATTTTACGCCAAACAAATCGCTAACGTTTAAATATAAGTTTTTTAGTGTCTATAAAGACAATACAAATTATAAATTTTGTAAGAAAAAAAGAAGGCTTTTAAACAAGAGATTCACAGATTGGAACACTATTGTCGGCGACTGTTTGCTTTTAATATTAGAATGGCGACGAGGAAATGGAGTGGAACAAATGAGAAGTTTTAACTGCGGCTCGTAACAACTAAGTATAAATTCCCGAAGTGAACCAAAGGTTGGGCATGAGTAACACTTACGTTATGACATTTATACTTTTCACTCATATGGACTGAAAGGCATACACAAAGACGAAAAGCAATGGAAATGCCAACCATAGCTTTTATCGATGGGCCATTAAGCCTTAAAAAGGAAAACACCATAGGCCGAAAATGAGCCAGCAAGTCAAGAAATGGCAATAAATACTTGGCGGCTACATTCAACACTTTATTATATTAAGTGCATTTATGAATGTACAAACAACTGAAAATAATGGTTTGCATATGAACTTTACTTATACAAATTTACAACGACTTATGTATGTCTGTGTGTACGTAAGTACTTTGTATGAAATTTATTTGAAAATGTGTGCGTGCACATTTCGTACTTTGCCAAATTAAGCAGCCAAATATCGTAATTTCTATTTTTAAATTTGCGCAACGTCGAAGTATTCGAGCGAAGAGACCGAAAAAATTAAGCAACAGACGAAGGCTTGTCATTGCCTCCACTGCCGGCTGCAAATATTGCTGCCACAACGCACGCAACAGCAACAGGGCATACATATGTATGTGGCATACATGTGGATGTGAAGAGATGAGACTGACAGACAAACTGCCGTAGTGCCATACTGTCAGTCGGCAAGCCGTAAAAGCATTCACCGCTCGCACACTGCTGTGACTGTGAGTAATCGAAGCGTGTGGTGAAAGAAACGCAACAAACCAGCAAAATTCAATTGAAATTTTTACACGCCACCAACAATATCAAGAAGAAACACCGAAACAACGACATAGACTTGTACTATCACATGAGCGACCGGCAAATGGGAGATGGGGTGCCTCAAGAACCAACCCAGTGTAAGGGGAGTTTGGTCATATGAGTACATACATTTGTTCTAATGTGTGTACTTGCAAGTATACGTCACCTTAAGTAATGATCATGCGCATTATGAGTTAAGTTTTAGAATTTAATTTGTGTATTACATTGTTCCTTATGAACTGCGGTTCGTTGCAATGTGTCACTGCCACCACCATCACTACCACCACCAAATGCTTTTGGTAGGACAATTATAGCTAGAAGCAGCATTCAGCACTCACCGCCACTTCAAGCATTTCCACAACCGCCACGCATAAAGTGAGACAAATTAGTCATCATTTTACCATACCTAATCACAAGTCAAGTATCCTTTTTTATACTGCATAAGCATACAAAGGTGCAGGCCAAATGGGTTCTTGTTGTGTGTAAACCAATGCAATACTGACTCTGAAAAAGGCGTCTCACTACTATTCGTGACCTTTTTGGACGATTGTATTATAAATGATATCACTACTAAGTTATTAGTCATATGTCAAAAGGCTGAAAGTGGCTTTTTGGACCACTCAAAAGTCTGGCACACCCCTTTCGTTTCTAGCAAGAAATCAATGAGCTTTATAGAAAATGAAGTTGTAAATAAATGATTGTAATAGTACCCACTAATTGCTTAAGTACTCAGACACATATACACAAACGTATACGGTATAGCTGCATATGTACTTATAAGTACATAAATACGTATGTATGTATAGTATGTTCTTCATTTAATTGGCGTTACAGACGTCTTAGGCCTAAGGCCCACACTCATACAAGTGCATGTGTATTTTGACACTGTTCTCTAATTTGTTATGGTTGTAAATAACAAAGAAAATATTTTTGGGTATGACCGGAAGTTTCACCGAAATCCCAATAGAGTTGTAAAGAAGGAAAATAGTAGGTAAAATAGGCGTTGGCAAAGAATGAGAAAAACGTTTGAAATTGAAATATCATTAATCTTTTTGGATGTGCCTACTGTGGCGAAAAAAAGTCATAGAAGCATTACACATGTTTAAAATTATTACAGTGTGTTTATATACATACATACATATGTGGCGATTACTTGTAAGTAGGCAGGTACCATGTCCAGATAAGAATATGGAATAATGAAAAATCGTTTAAAACAGTGGGAAGTAAAGTATCTGTCTGTACGTGATGTGATGAATATTCATAAACATATGTATACTTATGTATGTATAGTATGTACATGTATAAATAAATATATATATTTGTATGTGTATATAGATATGTATATGTAAATAAATGTTAAAGATATACCGGCATTGATACGCACGCCAAAACTTACAAAACGTGTATGTGTGCAGCTACTGAAGCCGGCTTCAAAGCTGCAAAAAGAATTATGACTAGCTTATATTTAGACCAAGACCCACAAGCAGTCTTTGTGATCACTATATAATATAAAAGTGTTACGGTTGTTGTTTTAATGGTTCAAAATTAAAGATACATATGTACTTATGTGGGTGTTGGAAAGCGACTTAAGCCGACAACTACTCGTTGGTGCGTTGACTTGGCGCTTAGCTGGGATTTCGCTTTCGACAAACGAGTAATGCAATCATATAACGGACTGAGCTGTCAGTCAAATTTTGTTTATGACAAAACATAAGGGAAGGAAATGACTTTCACAGAAAATAAAAGCAACGAAGCTGAATGCCGAGATTTCATCTGAAAGCATACAAATTATTGTGAAAAAACCGTGAAAATGTCTCAACACCGCGATTTTCTTAAATAAAATCGTTGATTTTCGCCGAATAATAAATAACACTGGTGAAAGGTGATTGCTGAGCGGTGAAGATGGCATTGGTAAACATCACTTTGCTTTGCAGCAAACAATGACCATACTTACATATGTTCAATAATTCCTAAGGAATATAAAACATAGATCGAAAGAGTCGAATTGCTTTAATCAAATAGTCGGGAGTTCAGGGAAGTATTGACCCTATTCAATCTATTTTTAAAACACAAAGATACTATTATCAGCCGATATTTTCGGTCAAAAGTCAACTAAAAATATTGGAGTCCACATTTCCGCTATTTTGAGCTTGAGTTGGATTTGGATAGTTCTTGGTCATAAGGTGGCAGACTTTAAAGGAATTATTATTGCAAAGTTGTATCCCGTTATAATAATTTCTTCTTGATTTGGACTTGGATAGTGAAAGAATCTAATGGAATTTAAAATTGTGCTATATGGGAAATAGGCGTGGCCACGTCCATCGTCAAATGTTTACTTCGGCTCCTATAAAGCTCTCTCACACCATCTCGGTATCTGTGGTACTTAGTTACTGATTTATCGGCCTTGTAGTAGATTTTAACAGTACTGTTATATGCAGAGTTAACGGCGTTATCTTCCGATTTCAACCATTTTTGCAGTATCGGTAGGGGTCCTAAAGAGTTTTGTTCTGAGTGAATTTGGCTATTGTAGCTTCAGTGGTCTAGGAAATATGTACATTAAACCTATTAGAGGGAGACCACGCCCACTTTTTCACAAGTGCCCCTTGCTACTGCGATCCACTGTGCCAAATTTGGGGTCTATATAATATTTTATTGCTTAGTTATGGCACTTTATGCGCTTTCGGTTAATGGTGTTTTGAGGGCGTGACGCCGGTCTGATTATGACCATTTACGAACTCCGCCTTACCTTTTGCCGAAGAACATGTGTACCAAGTTTAATCGAGATATATTAATTTTTACCCAGGTTACAGCTTGCATGGATGGACAGACTGACAGACAGTCATCCGGATTTCAACTTCGCTTGTCATTCTATATCTATTTCGCTTAGTTTTAGGTGATACGTAAAACCTTTATGTAAATATTTTTTTAAATTACTTGCCAAATTTTAGCTAAAAAAATTACTTTCGGCATTCATAAATCATGTGATTATATCGGAACTGAAGATCATTTTAGCTATGTACATATGTATGTACAAATCAAAGAAAACTTATCAATAAATATAATAAATAAAAAAACTGCCAATCTTGTATATGTTCGTAGGTACTAATATCTAACAGAGAGAACTGAGACTTCCACACAGCAGCAAGCATAGTACTACAAAACGAAATTAAATTAGTGTTGTCCACAGCAAATCGGCGCAATTTTTGCGAAATGACGTGGCCGCCGGTCGAAAATTGCGAGTTGTGAATTGCGCACGACGAAAGTCGAGATACAAGCGAATTTTCGCTAGCGAAAAAAATAAAACAATTTAGTAAACGAATGGAAGATGAAAAATAGAATAGAAAAAAATAAGACCACAAAATGGAAAAGATACTTTGCTTGAATTGTGGAAAAATACATAGTGAGTAAAGAAGAGATGTAAAGCTATCCAGGTGTGCTGGAGATACACACGAATGTACATATACCGGTGTATGTAGCTTAGTACGACCGAAGTTATGGTATATGAGAGTTAGCGGTGAAGTACTGCTCTTGCTGATTACGTAGTTGCTGCCTTTGCGTTATAGTAAAGCAATTCAGAAAATAGAAAGTTAATTACAAATACTCGAAAGGAAGAAAGAAAACTTGAATTCCAAAAGGAAAAGGTATCAACAAGCAAAAACAAAGAATCAAGGTTGGTTAACTGCACTGAAAATTGTGATTCATTAAGAAAACACTTTTGCACGTTGTATGTATGTGAAAAAATCATGTGTTTGGCTGAAAAGCCGCAAACGCAATAAGAACTGCACTAAAGAGACACAAACCATGTGCGAACGAAAAGTGTCGAAGTTGTTGCACTGATGTATGTACTTATATGTACATACATATATGCGCTTATGTGTATGTATGTATATTTGCTTGTTCACCTCTCGCTTTTGGATTGAAAATATGGAAATGTGTGACTATAAACTGGACCAATGTGTCGAAAATACCGATTGGTGTCGATGTACATACTATATGTAAGGAAATGTGCCTTTAGATGCGATGTTGTCTAGTTATAAGCCACAATAGCAGCAAGTGGATACTGAAAGTATTGCAAAACCGACTGATAGGGCACAACACATTTGCGTAGATATCAAATATTTAGATACGTGTAAATATAATAAAAGCAAAGCAGAAAAGAGAAAGGTAAAGCCCATGCTATAAAACAATATCTGGAGGTATAGAGGCAGCAAGTATGCATGTATCTCGCAAGGTATGTACACCAGATATACATACATATACACATATACTAGGTACGTGCAAATGAAAAGATTTACAACAACACATAATACAAGTATACACACACTCCAGTTCTAATAAAGTCAGCTGAGCTTTGCGCCAATGCACGACGTCAACCGCGTCGGCGACGACGACGACGACGACGTGCAATCGATAAAGCATTTTTAACCGTTTTTTGTGTTACCATTTTCCTTAATATTTTTTTGCAGATTGTGAAAGTAGAATAGAAGTAGCAGCGAACTGTATGTATGTATGTATGTATGTATGTATGTTAGTGCAGCAACGACTTGGAGAAATGTTGAGGAGATAAATGTGTTGCAACCACTGTCCAGCATAAATATGTAACGTAAAACGTAAAGAGTACAGAGTAATCATAATACGCTTAAAATTGTAGTTGCACGAAACAGCTTGGAAAGGTAATAAAGCACCTGACACAATGCTTGCCGTGTTGCTGGCGAGTACTGGTGGCTGGTGTTGTGTCTTGCGCACACAACTATTGAGGCTTCAACTTACTACTCGTGGGTATTTTGCGCTGGCTTCTGTCAGTAAATTCACCAAGTACATAAACTGCATAAAAATTATGCATACGAACATGCCATGTTGGTATTATATGGTAAAATTTATATACATATGTATATGTACATATGTAAGTAAAGTTTGAATAACGTCAGCTGGGAATTAGACTACTCAGACAAATGATAAAGTTTATTTAACGGAAGTTTGGTTTTTGGTACCGTTTTTGGTTCTTAGTCATGCAAACTGCCGCTTCATGCAAGTCTGCGGTCTGCCAATGGTCGAAATTATTAAAATTTATGTTAATGCCATTATGTTTACACTAACATAGACAATTATATTAGAAGAAAATTATTCACACCGTTTTCAGGTTGGTTTAAAAAAACTACTTGCTATTGTTAGCATTAATAGGAGTACGGGTTTTCCCTAGAGGGCTGCAGGAATGTACTTATATATGTATGTTTGTATAATGCAATATTTTCTACATACATTTAATGATACTTGAAAGCGGCAGGCACAAGGCAATTGCGAATATAAACATGCAAAGCTGAGGAAAATGCAAATATGGCAGAAGCTACAATATGAAAAATATTCGCCGCTGTACTAACAGAATCTGTTATAGATACGTACATATGTATGTATTTTGTGCAGCGCATTCGCTACAAATAATTACACTCAAGTATTTTAACATCTTTTTGTTAGGACGATTTCAAAGTCATTGCCTCAGAACGACGCAGTACTGGTTGGTTTAGTATTTTTTAAACATACATACTTTAACATAATTAAAATAAATGCAATTTACATTTTTTCTGATTTACATATATTTCTTATTTCTAGTCATGAAAACCTTTAATAGCCATTACTGTAATACTAGCAATGTATGCAATTAACCTCAAAATTCAATATTTAATAAAAGCTTATTTGCCTTCATTGCCAAAACGCTCCAGCGCACACTAATTAAAAATTGCGGTTTATTTTTTAAAACATTTACCTTTTCCAGACTCTAAGTAAGATTTACTTAATTTTATGTTTTTTATAGTATTATGCTTGCATTTGCTACCATTACAGTTAAATGGAATATCAAGCGTAAATATATTTAATACCAAGTCTCATCCAGAATAGCGAGAAACTGAGTATAAATGACTAAGAAACTAGAAATGAAATTACGTGCAACAACAAAATGTTTTTGCCGCCCTAATAACATAACGTGATGTTGCTTCACGGCAACAATTTGCAGCACACAAAGTCGCTTGGCAACAACGAAATCTACTTTCGCAACGGAGTTAAATCTTTGTTTTATGCAATTATGCAGTGCCACAGGAATAAGAAATGTGCCCACTCAGCGAAATCCCTAGAGAAATCAATAAAACCTAGACAACTAGTTTAGCTTAAGTTTAACGCGAAGTGTCGGTATGTACTATGTAAGCAAGTTGCAAGTTTTAGGTTAGTGACAGGTGCACACCTTTCACTCTACTCACACTTCAAATTTGCGAATTTAGAAATGTGAAGGTTTATAAGAATAACTACTCATCAAAAACGCAAAAAATGTTATAATTTTTTTAAAGCTGGCATAAAAATATAAACTGCTGACAGGTTGTCGAAATACATATTTTATTATTTTATTGAAATATGTAGACTAGATTTCCAAAAAACGGAGTCTCAGCAAAGCAACTGAACCGCTCTTTTTAACCATGTTTCGGAAAACTTTGACACTACATAAATAATAGGTACTAAATCAGAAAATAAAAATGTAAGGTGCATGAATATATGAATAAAACGACGACAATAGAGAGAAAGAGATCAGCTGATATGATGAATTTCTTACCACGATATAGAGCAGGTCAGCTCGTTCAGTTGCATATGGTTCATTAAGTGAACTTCCTTCAGTAAATCAACAACCAATTGCCGAATATTGATGTGATGAGATGAGTTTAGGTCTCAATAACATCTATGCGTGACAAACAAATGATCTTATTTATTTTCGGAAATTTTAAAGATTTATTGATTGATTTATTTATTTTTTACATATATGTATGTATGCACATATGTGCAAGTATAATTATAATATCTCAAGTTTCAAAGCAAAGCAAACTTTTCTTCCTCATTTAACAACCCTATTTTTACTCGTAGCACTATTCGACCCCTACGTCTTACGCCACTTTCATTTTGCCTTATTACATACATACATAATTCTTTTTTTAATTATCTGCAATTTTCACTGCAGGAGGGAAAATGTACATATAATACATGGTCTTAGTGGATGGCAGGCTGACTGTGCAACTGTTGCCATCGGCCAGCACAGCATCTTCCATTGCCTTCCGCGATGCAACTTGACGGCATCTAATTTTGAAGATTATTCCTATGTACTTTCGTCGGTTCGCTTTTCTTTTGCGTCTTTTAAGATAGAAGGTGAACATGGTGTGCGCCGCAGTATCTTCAAACTGTGGGTAGAAACATCGGATGAGTAGTCAGTCGCAAGATAAATGGCTTATATGCGCTGTGGAGCAGCGAGTGGTAAGTGCCAACACTGCGCTATATTTGATGTGCAGCATAGCAGAGTCATACAAAGGAACACTCTGTAACCAGATATGTACATATGCATATATCACTGAAAGACATGGTGCTTTATATACATATGTATGTATTTATGTTATAAAAAATATTTTTTATCTGCGCATTTGTGTATATGCATGTGCGTTGTTGCAATAACGCGATTTTATTATTTTTTTTGGGCTTTTTGCACAAGCTTCGGGTGCTCCTAACTCAAAAATTTATGGATTTAACAATTTATGCGTAAAAATTGAAATTTGTTTAATGATAATATGAAATAAAAAGAATTACAACGGAAAGTGTGATTATTCAGACTATTTTATTGACTCCATTGAAACAATATGTGTTTTATGAAGTGATATTTTCTTCACGCGACCGCAATGTATTCCCAAATCGTTGACAAAGTATACATATGCTACGGCAAATGAAAAAGTTGCATCGCAAATTGACAGCACTTTTCACGCCTGGAATAAAGTAAGCCGCTCTTATGAACTGTCAGGATTTTCAAACTTTGCTATCTTCTGCTTTTGGAGAAATTTTCGAACAGAACGTATTCTACTGCATTCTCGAGAATTTTCTATTGGCCAATTCTTACTGGAAGAGCAAGAGCACACACCTTTTGAACTATGTTTACCACTCATCGTTTTACTGATCATAGGTGTGTAGACATTTACATAAATAATATGCATATAACGCAGCCACATGCATTAATATACACTGTGCAGCTATTGAACTTGGCACTTGTAAAGTTTAAAAATACAAGAAATCGTATTTCAGCGTTGCAAAGGCGAAAGTAAATGTCTCTGGCTGCAACGACATCAAATGGATCCAAATTATAAAACAAATGACAACCATCAGAAGCAGCTAGAGGCTGACAAGCGAGGCCAACAGCCCGCAGCCTACAGCCGACTGTCGTACACGAAATGTCAAGACGTTAGGCTAGCCAAACAACACGACTAAAACAACATAAGAAAGGAGGGAGGAACAACCCACCGGCAGTGCAATCGCTAGAGTGCAACGCCTCCATAAGAGCAGCAATTTTGTATATGTAAGTATTTGAAATAAGTATAAAAGAACATTACTCTTATAAATAAGGCACGAAAGGAAGCAAAGGTACAGAATTCTTGTTGATGAATATGCGAATATTAATCCGCACGAATTTGAAATAGAAATTAATAGACAATAAAAAAGCTTTTGTCTGTGCTATCATTATCCTCTATGTGCTAGTAAATACAGCGAAGTTTTTAAGCGCATATGCGTATATTTATAATTTTATATATAAGGCATATGTAGATATGTACGAGTATATGCATGTATTGTCTCCTGCTGTTTGTTTGGACGCTCGTACGCTCGGTTGTTAGCAATATACCGGCAGCAGCCCACTGAATGATTAGGTGTCGTCCACCCGCTGAGCTATTTTTACAATACGCTGCGCGCAAGTTTTCGCTTTATATATCGTTTGTTGAGAGTCGAAGGTGCCACTAAAACAGATTGTGCATATCTACATACAAACTATATATTTATTTTGTTGGAGTGCGACGTCTAGTAGATGCTACAATTCAATTGAGTTCGACGATTGGCGATTTCTTCAATTACGATAGAGATGCGAATCTGCTTTCTCAATACTTTAATGAAAAAATAATGAGAAATGCATTAAGGCGTAGCACGAAAACTCAGATAAACCTTTCTGTAATTAATTAAAATAGAGCTTTTTGTAAATGTACTCTATATACTTCCGCAACTGAGTGTGGGCATGCGAACGTTTTCAACTATTAGCGATTGACTAAAGTCCGGAAAAGTTTAATCTGAATTCAAAATTTATAGCATACTTAGGTTTAAAGTACATTTCCTTTCATTACAATTTAACCAATTTTGGTTTCCAATTAGTCTTTATTAATGCTAGTAGAGTAATTTTCAACTATCGATTTCTAAAGCAGCGTATTTATAAATTAAAGGAACAGGCGATGCATTGAGAGAATTTACGACGAAGAGAAGGTGATACGAGTATAACTTTTAAGCCGTGTGACGTTTGTCATAATAACCGTACAGTTATTGAGTATTATTGAATTTTTTTCAAAAATCTTGCACTTTTTCTTTACGCAAACGAATTGCACATCAAAACTGAAGAATCAGTGGCTGACACATTCGTCGATAATTCGTAGTAGCTTCCCGCTGCATTTTTTACAGGAGAAATTAATACATACATATATACTTGTAATATTTATATGTACATATGCCTACTATTGCATTCAATTTATTAAATTTGACCGATATAACAATTGAGCCAAGTACTTCTCGAATATTTTTTTCGTAGCTTAGAAGGCAAACCCACATCAAACCAACACAGGCACAGAAAAGCGGCTCCAAAGACGCAAATACTAACACATATACATACATATGTCTCTGTGTTCATATTTATAAGTACAGTGTTGAGCAGCACCAACATGGTGTGCACTCATTAGGAGTAAAATCCAGTTAACCCACACACTGATAATTATTTTTGCAGACATTTAAGGTTTTGCGTTTTTTCTGATTTTTTTCAATTTTTTTTTTTATTTTTTTTTTTGAAGCAAGCGAAGCGTACATCTTTAGCAACAGTGGCACCAGCAGCAACGTCAAATGAAACCCGTTTTGGATACGAACAACAATGCAGAGTTATAATTTATTTTTGTCGTTTTTAGGGGGTTTTGGGCCGAGGCTGACTACACCATCATCGACTGAAAGTGGGTAGGCAGACCGGCCGGCAAGTACATTTGTATGTGATTGTATACACACATACAGGTGCACAGACAAACACATCAATGAACCTATACAAGTATTTACACATTTTCATTATGCTTGTATTTGTAGTAGCTTGTAGACACTTGGCTTGGTAAGTGAAGTTGTCTTGGAGGATTAATGTGGTTACCACACACAGGCACACGAATATTGCAGTGGAAATTGGTTCATATTTTTTGCTCTGTTGGTGGTGCCGTTTCAGATGTTTCTCTGTTGTCATTGTTTTTGGGAGTTGAAGTTGCCGTCGCCATTACGGCAACTGTCACTGCTACAATCGCTATAGCTATTGTGGTTCGAGTTATTGCTGCTTGTTGGCATTTATCCCACGTACTCGTTGTTTGTGGCACATTTTTGCAAAACGAATATTCCAGCATACAGCAGTATATGGTTGGCCATGTCAATGCATGCAAATAATTCACTTAATTTCACGAACGAATCAGGCGGTTTTTAAAATCTGCACAAAACTACAATTGAATAGGTAAAATGTACCGATGGCTGCGAATATTAATTTTTTAAACCGATTTGAATGTAGATAAACGAATATATTGGTAAAATTAGCTTATTTGAAGTCAAATACTTAAATTATTATGTATTATGTATACATACATATGTATATGTATATTCATATGATGTGTAATAATAATTTTTAGAGTTGAAGAGTTTACTAATTTGAGTGCTGATCAGTGATTCATATGGGAAAAAAAATATATCAATTAATTAAATATTTTAAGATGGTTAAGAATATATATAAGGTGATTCATGCATAAGGTTTTAGGGGAAAAAATAATACGGTACAATAATATTATTAAGTTATATATATTCAGTTATTTTTTTTTTCTCATCGCCTCTTAACTCATTAATTTAAGCTTATATTTGCATCAGTTAATTAGAACTATACCAAACACCTCTTTGAATGGCCATTTAAACTCAGTTATGATTTGATTGATATTCTAGCCTCTATTACTCATCTACCAGTTTTAACTCTATGTGAACAATTTTACTTTCGGTCAGGTCTAATCCAACCTTACAATCATTGCAGGGTTTATAGTACTCCTCATATGTGTATGTATGATCTGTGTTATTGATTTGAAAGCGTTAATAAACTTATGTACATACACAGATATTGACTGTCAAAAATTTTAATTACATACTATTTAATTATCCCCCAGAAATTGTTAAATTACAGTAATTTGTACATTGCTTTAACACCGTAGCAGCAGCGCTAATTGCAACAAAGCTCAAAACAAGCGTTTAAAATGTATCAAAAGAAAAAGTGTCTGAGCGCAACATTACTATCTATTACGCTCCAAATACGAGGTATTAACTAATTTTATTTTTTTTTTACTAAAATTCCAAATGTATGTATCGCATATGTCAAATATATTACATATGTAATTACACACAGTATTGAAAAAGAACATGAATGCTAGGGTACCTTTGGAATGTGCTACTCGTATGTGCAAGAAGGTGTGACAAATATTAAATAATGTATATCATTATTAAAAAAAAAAGTTTTTAAAACGCTGAAATAAGCAATATTTTAATAGATATAAAAAAATAGATAGATATAACTATAAAAACCATGAAGTCAACATTTTCGAAAATACATAGAATTTTTATGACACCATCTATTGAAATAACGAACCGCTATCAAAATAGATAGCGGCTTAAATAAGTCGACTAAAAATGTTGTAGTACGTGAACTCTATTTTTATTTTCACAATGCACATTATTCTTTTTTGTTTGGTCTTTCATTTTTTGCATAATCTTGTCGTTCATATTTTGTTGATAATTTATAAAGCGATACACATGCATACATGTCGCAGCGTACGAGCGGATGATTCATTGTAAAATGAATGGGTGATTTTGTGCTTCTGGTTTGATCAGCAGTAAAACAGTCGCGCTGAAACTTGATTCCCATTCAACGCGGCGTTCATTCATTTAATCATTCGCTACCTATTGTCTAGCCAGTATTAGTTTTGCGCAGCCAGAAGGCCGATCGCCCAGTTGCTCAGTCCAATCCAATTCAATTAACATCAATCTAATTTTCTAAAAATGAGTGTCGTAGAAGGCTTTCTAGATCAGATCAGATAAAATAGTAACGTCAAACAGATGAGTAGCGTGGGTAGAAAAATTCGTATGGCGGTTGGTTACGATGCTTCATAATATAACCGGCTGCCGGTTTGGAATAATACTGGGAATTTTTTATGTAAATCGACAAGCTTTACAAACATTATGGCGCATGCCTTAATTAGTACGAAAGTAATTTTTAATTAACTTTAATTTGATACATCATGCAATAAGAAATGTTGACTTTCAAAAAGTGAGATTTAGTTCTTCTATGACAAACCCAAAGTACATCAAAGCAGATGGATGGTACTGTAAGTATTTTGTATTGACATGTAGCGTATTTCTGAGAAAAGCAGCCAAACAAAAAAAAGGTACATAAGAGTATATTGTGGATTTATTGAAACTTAACTTACTATGTATCTATGTATTTCTTTTTTTCAAATACTAGCACAATATACAACACTGCTTTCAAACAATGAGGCAATTTCAATACAAACTGTTATGGATTACTTTGTTATATAGTATGGTATGTACACATACCAATATATGAAAAGTATTTGTACAACCTAATCGGAATAGTTAATTATTTTCCACTTCATTTATATTATTTTCAATTAATAAATCTAAAAATTAGTCAAAGCAATTGAAGTGTTCGCCCAGTTGAAAGAAATGTCTTCTTAGAGATAAGGGCTTTTATTGTAAGTGCCTCAATTATGATAATCACACCGAAGCGAACGCTGAAAGCGACAATGTCACTCTACCTTAGGCGTATGTTTATATTAACAATTTTTGTTTTCTTTTAGGCATTCATTCATTGAATTTTTGTTTACAAACAAAGTTGTTCATCTATACATACAAGCGCACATACACATCTTCCATAAGTTACCACTGATAATGGGCACATACGTTTGTTGTAAAGGAATACAGGAACGGCACGTTCATATAGGCAAAAGGCATTTGCCTAAGGCCCAAGAATTTTAGGACGATATTTTGGCAAATTTTATTTATTCGTTTATATGTATGTATATTTTTTAATAAAATTACCTGAATAATTTTCCAATAAATTTGTTGAACTTTGTTGCTAAGGCAAAATAAGCTAAGAAGGGGTGGAGAATTCGGCTTTTGCATAGGGTGGTAAATTAGCTGCCGTTTGTTTAAGTAAAAAATAATCAACATTTATGAAACACTCCTCCTCTTATATGTCAAATTCTTTCCATTCATTTTTTAGTACAAACTTATACTCATTAAAAGATAAATAAATATACTAAGTCTTACATGCCCTTAAAAGCGCAAAGCGAAAGTGTTAAAGTGAAGGAATGAAAAGCAATGACTAAAGGAAGTTTGATAACAATATGACCTAATTCACTAAACCACTTCATATGACTTTCATATACATAACAACAAAAACTACAACGCTCATTTACATATGTAAAAACATTTTTCTTAGGAATACACCACATATGTACATATGTATGTATGTATCTATGTCATAAATAGTGTGACTGCAACACCGTATGGCATATAAACAATTTCTAAGAATTAATGGGACTTCCGAGATAATAATCGGTATGCACTTGCATATGACCAGCTTTTATTTACCAGGAAAGAAATTCATAACAAAGTTATATACATGAGCTTTATTCACATATGTACATACATATGTATATCCTGAAGAAATATTAAATAACCATAAGGTGAGTTTAGAAAAATCGTATCAACAGTTCCACCTCGCGAGTTACTAGGAGAAATTAAGCTACCAATTTGAACCCTAAAACTATTTTATAATGTCGTAATATGCATATGTAGATAATACATAGCAACAATCAATAAAGATGTACATTCATATAAACCAAAATGTGGATATGTTTTGGTGTTTCAATATGCATACTTATGTACAATAATATACCATACATATGTATATATACTTATGTATGCATGTATATATACATATTATAATATTATTATGAACATATACATGCATAACGAATACAAACATACTTGAAAGCCAAACAGAGCAATCGAAGTAAGACTTTCATATAAGCGAAAGGCTACAAACACCTAATCGCCCATACCTTACTCTGCACTAATACTCACTCAATATTTAAATAAATAAATAACTTGACTCCTATTTATTTTTTTTGCAAGAACAATGACAGCATGTACCTTGAAGGCGAAACATCCAGTATCAACTCGTAACGAGAATGAAAACGAGTTTGAAGGACGATTTCACCTCACTTCGGCAAAAACTCCGATTGTTGTGAGCAAACTGCAGTGTAAAGCAGTATACCAACAAATTTAATGATTTATCCCATGCAAACAGGCGGAAAAGTTTATTCCATAACTAAGATATTATAAAATAAACCCTAATATTGTATGTATGTATATTTACAGATATTTATATGGTAAGAAAATTTAATAAAAATTACAATGTATGAATAAATGAAAGCAAGAGAGTGCTACATACCTGTGAGAGGATTCCATCATTTGAAGATATTATTAAATCATCCATTTTTTGCTCAGGCTCTTCTGTTGTTTCACTTAGTGTTGCTTGTTCTTTGGTTTCTTCGATTAGGTGTTTCTCTTCAGTTGATACAGGAGAGGGTGATATCATATCAGCATCGATTGATTTCTGTGTAGGCGTAAACTCTGGTGCGAATATATTCAAAGACGTAGGCGAAGCATCGAAAACAGTACCTGGCTCACATTCAAAAGTGTCAGGTGCAGAGTTTCGGTCACTTTCAAATGAAGGACCACCGATGGCAGATTTTTGTTCCTCCACATTAGGGATTTGGATTTCGTCAGTATACAAATTCGGTTCATCAACGGAAGTTAAGTCAATACCCGATGCAAGTTGATTACGAGCTTCAGAGGAAGTACTTTCTAGATAAAACGATTCTTGCATATTTGCAACGTTGTCCATATCGATCGGAATTTGTGGAATATCCTTCACTGAGGAATGTAATTCGTTTTGTAAGTTCATTTGCATTTCTTCCGTAGACGGCGAATGCGAAATATTTTCTTTTTCATCTACATCAAGCAACTCTTTCCCCTCAACGGTAAATCCTTGATGCGATGATTCCTCAACAAATGAGTTGTTCAAATCTATTGGTAATGGTTGTACCGTATTAAAGACATCTTCGATAATTTCAACATTTTCTTTAGGGTTCTCATGAGTTTCCTCGATTTTTTCAACATCAACCGGTTGTGAGTCTGTATCTAAATCGACAGAAGTTTCGGGACCATGATCGATTAAGTTTAATGGCGATTGACTGAGTATATCTGAACAATATTCATTCGCATTTCTTTCTAATTCAAGCATATTCACGCTATAACTATTGAGACTTTCCAAATGTTCTTGAATTAATTGAGCATCTTGTTGTGAGTGCTCTACCGTACCCACAGCAATCAAATCATCTTCTTGT
The DNA here is from genome assembly GCF_016617805.1 of Bactrocera tryoni. Classification (NCBI taxonomy): domain Eukaryota; kingdom Metazoa; phylum Arthropoda; class Insecta; order Diptera; family Tephritidae; genus Bactrocera; species Bactrocera tryoni. The sequence continues at coordinate 83,466,568 of NC_052499.1, forward strand.
TCCAATTCATGCGGACGTTTTGCAGCTTCGTGCTCAAAATCATTTTCTTCTGGTAAAGCAATAGCGTCCAAGTTGGTTTCAGCACTTCCCTTGCGTGGGCTCTGAGCAACAAAATCATCATCGCCCAGTAGGTGCCGTGGAAGTGAGTTTGGTTGTGTTCGTATTGGTATTTCCTCAACACTATTTGAAACATCTTCATCAACAACAAATTCTTTATTATCGATAGTTGGAGAAGTAGGGTTTGATCCAAAGTTTGGAACAAATTCTATTGCATTCGGATTTAATTGAGAGTGCATTTCTGATTCATAATCACTATTTCCAGTTGTTTCCTCGAAAGGAATATCACCATGGACATTGGTAAGTGATGGAACGTTATTTTCTTTGTCCTCATTTGAAAAATCATCACTCTTTATAATATTGTCTTCAATTGGTATTTGTTGTAATTCTTGCTGTGGAGCACTCTCACTAAGGCTATTTGTTCGATTAGTATTATTGGTTGCCAAAGAACTAGGGTCGTCCTCTTCGGTCTCATCCGCCATGCTTCCTATATTAGTACCTTCGTCCAACAGATCTTCAACTTGTTTTGGTATTAATTGCTCTTGTGGTATATGTTCAATTTGCATTTGCACTTGCAACACACCGGTATCTGCATAGCCGTCTTCACCGGCTGTAGAGGTAGTATTTGAAGTTGTTGAAAAATCACCATCATTTTTTATTACTTCTACGTCGACTTCTCCATTCTCTTCAATGCCGGTTGCGGCATTGTCAGCGTCTGCGTCAACTGCGGCTGAAATGCCAACGACACCGTTACCAACTTCGTGATGGTCTAGCAAAAGTATATCGGCACCGACATCACCATGCTCGTATCCATATCCATGCCCGTTGCCAACTTCCTCTACGCCTTCCACGTCTTTACAAGCCACACTGGCTTTCAACTGCTGCTGTTGCTGTTGCTTTTCGCTCTGCTGCCCTTCTTTGATATATTTCCATTCCTCTTCATCATGCTCTTCATGCACCTCAAATTTTCCCCCAATCTCATCTACAGCAACATTATCACACACACCATCACCACTATCCATCTGCAAATTCTCCATTAAATGTTGAGAATTTTGCAAAAAATTGTCCAAATGCGCATTATCCTCGTGCTCCATTTTAACGTTACGTTTTTATCCGTACTTTCTTATTCCCTTTTACTTTGTTCACGCCTACTGGACCTTATTCTCTTTCCTTCTCAGCTCGGACTATATTTGTCTGAATTTAAATAATTAAACGTCACACGAACTTTTAACACATACAGTTCAAAAATTGCTCAATGTTCCCCGTCTAAATTTAATATTTTCAACTTTTTCCCCAACAAACTTTCTGTATGAGTCTTCACAAATTTGCTGCACTTTTCGCACTGTGGAGATTTCAAAACCGACCGAAGAACACACCCGGCAAAATTATCCAACTGGCGCACGAACCAAATGGGCGGCACGAAATACATTCGTTTATAGTGTTGCCACCATCTTATACACTAATTTTCTCGACGGTCTTCCCCATGTTTGCAAGAAACCATTAAGTTAAGGCGCTAAGTTAAGGCAGAAGAATGCAACCGGGTGATAACAGAGAACATATAACATTTAGAGGGTGTATATATGAGCATATTTATGTAAATTTTGCTCTTCTTAATTTTGTAACACCAAACACCAAAATTTGCAAACCTTATTAAAAAAGATAGAAAATCGCCCCTTTGCCTAATCTCTCAAATCTAATCATTGCATTATTTGTGTATACATATGTATATATTTTTTTTTTTGGCTGGGATATTTGTTGTAAATAAAGCATTATTTTAATTATTTTATTTTAGTCACAATTCTCTGCATTTGCACAATAAGAAAAGGGCTGCCATGGTTATTTTTTTCGCGCCGCGCTTCAAAAAAAAATAAAAATTATATTAAAAAAAATTAATATACGGAGACGTTATACTGAAGTGTTAGTAAGTGAAAAGTGCATTATATAAGTGAAAAAGTTATTCACAATATACAAATTATCAATGTAAAAGTTGTCAATTTTTCAACTTTAAATGCAAATATCTTTAAAACTATAAATCATCGGCAACTATATATATATATTTTCGTGATCTGGAGAACGTCGCCTTTCCAGTGATACTCATTTTATCCCCGAAATCCCAGAATGCTATTCTAAATTTTACCCCCCATTTTATCCCCGAAATCCGGGTATGCTATTCTAAATTTTACCCTTTTTTTAATTTTTTTTTTGTATGTACTTTATTAACTGTTGTTTTTATTGTAAGTAATACTGGTGGAATTGACTAAACAATAATATAAAAGAGTGGCATCATTTTGGACTAAAAACATGTGGAGCTGATCGAGTTTTGTGTTTCAGGTGGAGGTTTTTGCGGTGCACATATATTTTATTGAAAGGATAAAAATAAAATGACGAAGAATAAGAATTCTGACTTAAAGAGTAATAATGTGAAGGGAAATGTGTTGGAGAAAAGTAAAACAATTAAAAAGGATAAGAAAAAAAGCATCGAAGGTAAGAAGAAGTTACAGCAAACCGTAACGAAAAAAGCTGAAAAGTCCAAGACTGCTGCCACAAACGGAAATACTGAAGCAGGTGCTCTTGTTAAACACAAGAAGCCAAAGAAGAAGTCCAAACAAAATAAGGAGGCAACTGATTCACCTGCAAAGGAGAATAGTGGTAACAAATCCTTGGGAGTAATCGAAAAGAAAAATGCTAAAAAATTGGCTAAGAAATTAAAAAAGCAAGCAAAAAAGGAGGAAGCTGTGAAAAAGACACTAGAGGAAAAAGACAATGCAAAGAATTTAAAGTCAAAGTCTGATAATAAAGGTAATAATGCTAATATTCATATTGATCGATCTATCTATAACAACTCGTAAATATCAACTTTTTAGAACCAAAAGAACATGATCCAATCGAAGCTGCATGCACCATATTTGTCGGCAATTTACCCGTGAATACAAAGCGCGCTCAATTAGTCCGTCTGTTTAAGGATTATGGACCGGTTAATGGTGTTCGGTTTAGAACCGCCAATGGGAAAGTTCTATTTAGACATAAACACCGAAAAGAGGCAGGCAGTCTAAGCGCTTGGATAGTACTCAAAGATGCAGAGACAGTAACACGTGCATTGGCCTTAAATGGAACCGTTTTCAAAAACAATCACTTACGTGTGACACGTGGAAATGAAAAGAGTAGTTCTATGGATACGAAACGTACAATTTTTGTCGGCAACCTTAAATACAGTAAGTTCAAAAATAATGCATAAAGCATCTCTGTTATTTTAAATATGAAAAACATTTTAGGTGCCAATGAAGAGAAGCTACGTGAAATATTTTCCTCTTGTGGTGACATTGAATACGTGAGGTGTTTAAATGATGATAAAGGGTGTAAAGGTGTGGCATATGTTTGTTTTAAAGCTCCGGAAGCTGTAGGTTTGGCTTTGGAACTTAATGAAACAATGCTAGATGAACGTCCAATTCACGTTGAACGATATTCTATTAAAAAATTGGGTGCAAAGAAAACAAGAGATGTAGCAGAGAAAGAGATTAAAAATAAGTCAGCCGGTGGAAAGATTCAGAAGGACAAAAAGAAACTTAAAGGCGATAACTCACAAACAAAAAAAGTTGCTGACACAAGCAAAAAATCCAAGTTTCGTGGTGTCAAAGTCGAAGGTGCGCACGTAAAAAAGCAAAAGAAAAAAGTGACAAGCCAAATGCAAAAATTAGCCAAGAAGATTGCGCCGAAGGAAAAAGCTTAATCGTATGATCGCATCGTAGTTTAAAAAAATACAAGCAAAATTTGTATTTTACAGTTATTAAAGAGTACAATTTATGAATACTATTTTTTTATTTTTATTTCCAATTGCTTTCTTAATTTTGCTTGTGATTCTATGGGAAACTTATTAATATGTTTTTTTGCGCAAGCCAAACAATAAGTACATGTAAAGTAAAAACTACATTCCGCTCCTTTGCAAACGACGTTTTCGCATACTGTACACCTGGAACCTATTATTACAAAGTACTCTGCTTTAGGCTTCCAACGAATTGGAGGTGATTGAAAAGGATCACGTAGTACAAAAGAATCTTCTAAAAGCTTAAGTCCATACACAAAGGGCGGAGTTTTGCCATAATAGTTCACCATTTCCAACATATCGCACATAGTACATTGAAATTTAATTTTCGGAACACGTTCGTCGGTTTGTGATTCACATTTTTCTGAACTTTTTGAGACATTGGCATCAGCTTCTAAGCGTGAAATCTCTGCCTCATCGTCTTTCACATTTAACTGCAAATCTTCGTATCTATTTAGGTTGTAAGGGGATTGGTTCGAGATTTTAGAATCTTCCATAGCTGTTTCTGACTTTCTGCAAGAGAATACATAACAATACATTGAAATTTTCAAAATCTCAATACATACATATATTTATTACATTTATAATATATACCATTAATTTGAGATTTTAAACATCATATCATTATAGATAACTCGAAGTTACATAACAATCGCCAACAACTACTAACCACTAGTTAACAATAAGTAAAAATATAAGAGTAGAGTTTAGAAAATTCAAAATTTAGCAACCCTCAACTCTAGCTTTTTTTGGCAATTCAGATGGCCACCAGTACGGTTTTTCTACGTAGCATATATTGCCATCTACAAATAATTTGGTTGAACCTAAAGCTTGTTCTACACGCAAAAGTCCTAAAGCCCTATCTAAATTTGCTCCGCGAATTACACCAATATTGGTGCCTGCTTCAGTTGAGATATTTATTGATTTTGGTGAAGCCGGAACAGACAATCGCAAAGGCATTATACGCTTTCGCACTACTCCTGTATGGTGGACTCGTGCCGTTAACTCCTGGCCAAGATAGCATCCCTTATGAAAGCTTACGCCATGCATATAATCACAATTAGCTTCCAATGGAAAACTCTTGCCTGGCGGAAGGTCTTGAACACCTTCTCCAACGCCATAACGATAACGATGCATGCGATAGTTGCAGTCGTTGGTAGGTTTTGCTACCGTAATGTCGCCGGATTTAGAAAACATGTTTGCTAAATCTTTCCATGTTTTATCAGTTTTGGTTATGACACGTGTACCTAGGTCACGTATGCGAGGATCTGGAGTAGAAATGACTTCTTGTCCCACTTGAACACTTGTGTCCATTCGAACGACGCTTCCAACTGGATTAAAAACGATCCATGGTCTGTATTCTCCATCAACTGCATCAATTTGAATATTTCGTCTTACGCGATAGAGACGCAAATGTCGACGTAATTCGTTTGATATAAATTTATCACACTCAATTAGGTAAGTGTTCGGCTCTGGCGTACGATAAATTATAGAGTCATACAGTACTCTGCCGGCCTTATTAAGGAACATTGTGTACATTGCAGAAGTTTTAGGAAGAGGTGTACTGCCCGATTGCAGATGAGTCATATCGTTTGTTATGAGTCCTTGCAAGAAGGGCACAACCTCTTCTCCTTTTACTCGCACTAAAACTCTGTCCGTTAATTGCTCAACAACCAAACGTTTATCAGCAAACTTTTCATTGCGTTGCACCCACATGAAGTTGTTTGTCGTCTCAATAAAACGCGCAAAACTTGACTTGATTTTCGTTAGACCTTTTAGGATGTTCATTTTAAAGTGTCTGCGAATAGCGGAACATCCCATTATTTTAATATACAAACAACAACTATATAGTCACTTACGTTCAAATATTCCTTTACTATTTCAATATAATTTTCCTCTTTCAAATACAAAGCTATAGCACATAAAAGTTTATATAAAAATTTCGAAAATTTATCTATACAATTTGCAATAAAAAGCTAACAAATTAACTCAAGGCAAAATAGATGGGAAATGCCAGAACAGCTGATGTGAATTACAACACTTTGACAGATTTTTTTTTACTATCGATATTCTAATGTTGAATATCGAGTAAAGTGGATTTCAAAAATAGTATATAAAGTATTTTTAAATATTTATTGCAAAATTTATCTTGCCATTAAATATAAGCGAACAAGTAGCTTGACAATAATGATCTAATTGGTAACATCGTTTATAAAACGCCGCAGAAAAATATTAAATAATTCAACTTTTATAATCCTTACATTTTTAGTCAAAGACATAGATTTTTGTTTTTAAAATATTTTTATTATTAGTAGTAACATAATGCCCAACCGGAATGTGTTTTTAAGAACTACAAAATTTACAGCAATAGTGATTAAAAACATAAATAATCCTATTCAAGTTTCCTTGTAACATTTGTTTTATATAAGTAGTATTTATTTGTTAGCCAAAATTTCAAATTTAATGCCGTGATCATGTTTTTCCAATTCAGATATTAAACTTGTTTTAGCAAATGCAGCTCCTGGTGGTAAAACGCCACCAGTTCCCGGCAATTTATCATTTTCCTTTAATATTATTACAGCCGTACTGAGTAGAGCTACACAGGTCGCACCATAACCAGGATTCGATCCCGATACTTTGACTGTTAATGTTTTGGTTGGTAAATCCGTGTATTGATCAGTTGGTTCTGACAATTTCTCCGACTTTGGCCATCCGTTTGCTCTCATAATAAATGAAAAATGTGTCTGTTCCATTCTGGCTTCTGTAGGACCTTCGTGAGACGCAAATCCTAATGAAAAAACTTTAGGATATTTTAGCAATAAGCGACGACCAAAAGTAAACTTAGTTAAAAATCCAAACGAAACTGCTAATAAAGCGACTAACACAGCTGCTAGCCACGATGGAAAAGTAACATAAGCGTGCATTTGAACAGGGCGCTTATGCTCATTTTCATAAAGGAAACGCTGTGAACGCATTACTACTGATCGATCTGGTCCGGGGAATGGGAGACAAACTCCTTTTACTATTTCAGATCGAAAAATAAGTGGTCGTGGTTTTAAAACAGGAGTAAATTTCGGCAATTTCTCTTCGTATAACTTCTTGCGTAATTCTTTTAGTTCACTGGAATGGGCCAAACCATGAACCGCGCTTTCCCAAGTACCATAATGAATTCCAGCACCTCCTCTTGAAGCATCTCCTTTTACGGAACTCTGCAGATAGCTCTCAACTGAATTTACAACACCATCAAAGTTTTTTTCTACAAAAACAACTCCAAGATCTGCCGGTATTGAATCAAATCCACAGGCAGAAATTATAAAAACTTTTCGCTCTTGAGCTTGTTTATTATATTTAAGTTGCATTGTTTCCATGTATTGAGGTTCACCAGTAACATCAACTTGATGGGTGCCAGCTTCAAGACACGCTCGCACAACTGGCTCTCCAAAAAACCGGTATGGTCCGCAACAATTTACTAAAACACGACATCGCTTAGCCATGGCTAGCAGCGAAGCTTCATTTTTTATATCAGCGATGATGATAGGAATATCCTTTAGATTTTTCTGTGCTTTTGCACCCATTTCTTGAAGTACATTTTCCAGTTTTTCTTGACTACGCCCAGCAATTCCCCAGCGATAGTTTTGAAGTACACTAACAGCTTCAAAAACGGTGTATTTACCAGTAAAACCTGTAGCACCAAATATTATAATATCCAATTTTTCCGACATTTTTCCTTTCGTGACTAATCACTTTTTTAGCAATGAAAAGGTAAATTTTATAGTTTTTGTTGTAAATATTAAGGCGCTTATCTCCTCTGGTCAAAAGTCACCTTTTTGTTATATCTGTAAGCACGACATAAATTAAATTGTAGGAATACGATATTTGCATTTACATTATATAAAATATAGAAAATAACCGGATCTTACTAAATTATTAAATGGCAACTATTCTCTCCCAATAATAACGAAAAAAACTAAACTTACTCTGCTACACCTCTGAATAACCTTTGGCTCCATCACCTACTAAAGACGAAATTCGAAAACTCCGAAAGTTACTAATTGGAATAATTTTGTCAGCAGTTAGCTTTACTTTAATATTGCCAGATTTAGTAAATAAGCTTCAAACTCATATCAGGGTATTAAATATAAATTGTACAAAAGAAAATTTTTATAAATTGTACTATTTGATAAATGTTCAGCAGAGCGGCTTTTCCGAAAACGTGCACCAATTTTCACGGGAAATGTCTTAAAAAATTCGTTTTTAATTCCGATTCACGAATATGTATGGTTACGTTAAAGTAATAATGGCAACATTTCTCCGCGAAAGTGGTGTAAAACGAAGTCAAAGAAAAACATTATGAAATGCGTCATTATTTCACAATAATTTTAAAAGGACAAATAAACACAGTTATTTTAAACACTAATTTTACAAAAGTTTACCGATGGATAGTGAATCCAAATTATGTTCAGGATTTTTGGAAAACCTGACAAATGAAAATGAACAAAATTGTTCATTGAATCCAGAAACAGCAAGCGTTGAAAATGTTGGCGCGCAATGCAACAAAGGGCTTCGCGTAAAAGTGATTACGGAAATTAATGAAAATTCCGACTATTCGAACAAGATAAAAGAGGTCAATAAAACTGATGGTTCACGAAAACGGGATGCTGCTTGTGCAGATCATACTACGTCCAAACGTTGTAAGTTGTCGGAAGAAGAAACATCAAAGTCTAATGGAGAACCTCAGGAAAAAGGATCTGAATTTCAAAATGAAAGAGAAGCAGAGAACACTGCTGATAGCAATACGGCAGAAGTCCGAAATCTGGAAGAGAACAACTGTGTGGTAAAAGTAAAAGTGGAGTGTTCGACCGATAGTAGCGATGAACTCAATATCAATAACGTTCCCACTAGCTCTGGAAGTTCTAATCAAGTCGATATAAAACCGGCAGTTAAGGTAGAAAAGGCCGAAGCTAGTTCCACTTTAAGGCAGTCTTGCCGCTTTGGCATCCGTTGCTATAGGTATGAAGAATATCATAAAAATTTTGATTTTTATGAGTAAAGAATAATTACATGGAGTTTTGATTATTTAATCAGGCGAAATCCAATGCATCGTTCAGAAGAAGCTCACCCAGGCGATCACGACTACCGGAGACCTATTTATCCACCTCCTCCTAAAGGCACACCTGAGTGTCCTTTTGGTGATCAATGTTACCGTCGAAATCCAATACATTTTGAGCAGTTCAACCATCCTCCAGAAAGTAAATAATTACAAATTGCAAAACTGATTAAAAATTAATTTTGAAAAATTCAATTCGATTTTAGATTAAAAACTTTATTTTCGTATTTTTACTCGAATTTGATTTACTCTTTAAGCTGATTTCGAACAAAATTACAAAAACTACCGCCTGCGTCAAAGACAACGTCAACAACAGAGAGATGATAATACAAATATTAACAATTCTGAACTGGATGATGACTCTGAGGATCCGTTCAATGACGAGGATGCATTCGATTCAGACTATGTACCGAATAGTGATGACGAGGACGATGAAGATTATGATGCGTGTGATAAAGCTGAAGAATAATAATTCCCTAGTTGTAAGTTATTTTTTTTTTTTATATAAATGCTTAATTGGTGTTACAAATCAAGCATAAAAGTATTAAAAAATGTAAAACAAAAATGTTTTGTAAATACATCAATTGATGATTAACTTATAAGTTTATGCTATTGAATTTCAGCAAATCCCCTAGGTCAGCTACTGCGACATATTAAATAAAATTTATTTCTTAACTATTTAAATTTTTAGTGTTTGATGATGTACCACATAGGGAAAACAAACATAAAAAATTTAATTATTACTCCCTGGAATAATTAAAAGTTCCTTTATGGAAAACTTTTTTATTTAACAAGATATTGTCACGATATTGTTTAAAGGAGCGGTACAATTTCTGAAGAAATTGTTAAGATCGGACTACGACAGCATCCAGTGTTTGATTGGAAAATGTTTTCATTTGAGTAGATTTCTTTAAAAAAATTGGCATAGGTTATTGTTCAAGGCAACTCTACCATTTTCCCAAAAACAGATCAAAATAAAGATTTTCTAAGGGATATTTTTTATATGTATGAATGGTATTATAGCTATTAATGTTTTATCATATTTTTAATTTAGAAACTTCAATGTGAGTCAATAATCATTTATTGTTGTTATAAATTTTCTTTTAATAAAATCCTTCATCCAAATCATCGCTCATTTTATTTTCAAACACAGCACCCCATTTTGCTGCTTCTCCACCACGCACTTTCACGTTATAGCAAACATTTTCAGCTTTTAAAACACTTTGACGCATTGTATAAATTTTACGAGATAATTCTCGACAACGTTGTACATTAAGGCTTATATACCTGGAAGACATAAAATATACATAATTAAATCATTTTGGGTGTATTTATATGTATTATAATACCCTGAGTATAGCTGTTGTAGAACCTTGCACGTTTCCAAGCACACATCCGTTTCTCCACTACCCAAAGAATTAATGCACCGTCTCATTAATTCGCCAGTTAGATCAGCTATTCCCAAAATATATTCTGTAGGGTCAACGAAGAATTCAAACTTTTGGGGTACTAAAAAAGTATAAATTTTTATTAATTATTTAAAACGCGCAAAAAGTATAAAAAATATTGTATTTTTTATTAATACTATACCAGTTTTAACATCAGTTTCTATCTCCAGTTGATTTGAGCTTTCTATTGATTTCTGAGAATCGTCTGTGATTGTATTAAGTTTATCATCTTGTTCGTATTGCATTTTTTGTTGCAAAAACATCCAATCCGACATTTTGCCTGGCTTTTCATCAGCACCACTTTTATAATACTCCATAAAACTATAGGCTTCAATGAATTCCTGCAATCCCGGTGAGTATGCGCATCTGTATTGATAGGGATCCTGTCCAGTTAGCTCCAGAGCTATAGATTTGAAATTTACCTCAATCACTTTTGTCAAGCGTTTTTCGGCTTCTTCTAGTACTTTAGAACGATTGTTTTTTCTACCGTCTATGGTATGTAAAAGAAAAATTATACGTTTTGATTCAATGGTGATATCGCGGCTAAGTTTCACAATTCGTTCATATCGATCATGTTTGTCGTCCAGCTCAAGCGCGTATTCCTGGAATACTTTTACAACGGGATTTAATTCCTCACTAAAATTAGTATCTTGAGCAGTTTTGTGCTTTTGCTGATTTCGCCGGTTATTATGTCGAAAACGTGAATTTTGTGACATTTCTATGTTATTATGTTTATAACTTTGTATATAAGTCCTTAAAAACTCCTCTACCGTGTTAAAAACTCTAAATCTTTATATTCTGTTATAACCTACTCAACCTTTACCATGGATAAAACTTTTACGTTGGTTTATATTAATTAATATCTTGAACTGAAACACCGATGCAACTAAATTAATCGATTTCCAAAACAGCAATCGGAGAGCCATCGATATTAGATTTATGGCTTAAAATGCTGAACACATAGAGCGCGACCGATATGGTAGCACGACAGTGAACTGTAAATGGCGTCGTAAATTCTTCTACATGAACATTTGTAAGAAGACAGCGACATAACAATGGCCGGCATGTACACAAGACAACACAGCTGTCCATTTTGCATGTACACAATTTCGTTGTGGCCATACTAATACCTTTCACTTCAATAAAATTTAAATATTTTGTTCGAAGTGAAATTTTGTACCCAAAAAATAAGTAAATAGGTAAATTTATTTGTTTAAAATTATAAATTGTTATTACAAATGATATAACAGAGCTATTTTATGCTTTTATTTGAAAAATAACGTCAGGTTTGTTAGAGCTTTGAAAAATTTTATATTTTACATATTAGTGGCATCACTCCTCTCTACTGTGAACTCTACTGTCGTTGGCAAATGTAAGAATATTTTGAAGTTAGCGAGAGCGACAACTGTCGGCCTGCAGTCGTGTAGTCGTGCAGCTGTATAAATAACTGTGTATAAATAAAGATGTCGCTTGCAGTCTGTCGCGCTCTATGTATTCAGCACTTAAGCGCAAACTACGCATACGCATACTCATAGCAATGCCTGTGAAACGACACACCTTCAAAAGCAATACTTTTTGTTACAGTTATGAATAATGAAAATAATTATTATTAAAATCATTTAAAGAAAAAATACAATTTCCTAATTTATGTGGATGACTGTTCATTCTAATTTTTTTTTTCATGTAAGTTTTGAGAAATCATAAACGAATCGATTTACACTCACTCTTTCCAATTATTCGTGATGCTTTCGAATGTTATGGAGTTTTACCATTACTAGATTTACATTTTTCAGCTGTGCAAGTGTCAAAATTGATCAATTGTCAATATTCGCTATTCGTGGCAAAGAGATTTGTTTACTTGTTTGTTTTCCCAGTAAAAAATAAATAATAGTTTCTAATACATTGTTTAAAATTCAATCTTAAAGTAATGCAAGAACACAATAAAAGTTTTCGAAACATTGAAGGTGACAAAAGCTCGACGACTTTATGTTTTGACAAACATGATTTCATGAAGGTTTGTGCTGTTTTTATTATAAGTATATACTATATGTACCATATATATAAAAATTTATGAAAATAATGTTTTTCGCAGGGAAATTTTTCTGTCGATGAATTTTTACATAAAAATCGAAATGCACCAAGCTTGGAGCAGCTTCGGGATGACTTGGGTATATATTTGAAAGACTTGAGGTCCTCGATGATCGATCTCATTAATGAAGACTATGCTGACTTTGTAAGTTTGTCAGCAAACCTTGTTGGATTAGATCAATCCATCGAAGATATTGAAAATCCTTTGGTTCAGTTCCGTAAAGAAGTCGAAAATATTCGTTCTCTGCTCAAAGAATGTGCTTCAGAAGTGCGGCAAAATTTGGAGAAAAAGCAACAGTTTCGTGTTCAAAAGCGAAATTTGCAATGTTATCAGAAAGTGGAAGAAACCTTGCATAAGATTGAGAATTTATTAGCACATCAATTAAAAGAAGACCTAAAACCAATTGATTTAGAGCGTACAGCACTTGAATTAATTCAACTACAATTCAATCAAAAATTTTGTTGGGATATGTTAAATGATGAACAGAAAAACAATTCCCAAAGATTACAAAATGACGTTTTCGCTAAATTGCGAATATTTTTTAATGATTCTCTAAAAAGTTCAACGAGCACATGTTCGGAACTATTGGAACGATGCTTAAGGATTTATATCACTCTTGATGCTTGTCAAATGGCAGAGCAAGTATTTCGTGAAGACATCGTTGCGCCTTATATGAGCGCTACCATTTCGGAACATTGTCTGCAAAATTCTCCCCAAGGTCTGTCGGGAATATACGGAAAGATTTTAAATTTCATATCACTCCACATGACCGATTTGCTTCGCTTGACACATTACACAGACAAACTAAGCGGTTTTAATTTTTTGGTAAACAGCTTTTGGGTGGATGTAGAAATGCGTTTAGAAACACATATGTCATCGATCTTTGCCCCGGGTAATTCCGATGTATTCTACATGAAATATAAGTGTACAAGAGATTTTTTGTCAAAGATCGAAACGCTTTTGGCAAATGACGATGCAGTAAAAAGTTTCAAGGAACATAAACAAACATTCAGTTTCCAATCGCGATGGAATCTACCAGTTTATTTCCAAATATGTTTTCAGGTATGAAAAGATAATGGTGAGGGATTGCCAAAACTTTATTAATATACATAATATTACATTGCAGGAGATAGCAGGAGAATTTGAGACTGCACTGGTACCTTTGCTACATGCAGACATGATGAATTGTAAATCAAAAGCAATAGATTCTCGCTATCAATTGAACGCATTTAATAGTGCATCTAAAGCTATAGAACACTGTTGGAAAGAAGGTGTCTACCTCTCTGAGATTTTTCCAAAATTTTATAAACTAAGCGTCCAAATTTTACTACGACTTTCTCGGTGGATCTCCGATGTTTTACAGCTCATTACAAAATCCAGCTCCAAAAACAAGAACAACTCTGATTGTTCTATTCAAATCAACAAAATTATTGTACTAATAGCATTGCATGCCGATGTGCAGGTGCTAATTGAACAATTGCCTGAAATAGAACGACATATCGTTATAAATGTGCCCAATGAGCTACAAAGTGATGTAGACGTGTGTAATGTTGTTGCGAAATCGGTCGCCGACGTGCGGGAAACACTTGACGGCCATCTAGGTGCGGTTCAAGATGCGCTAGTCGACATATTAATATCTGAAAGTGGTATAGAAAGTGTTCGTCAGGTTAAAGATTTGCCACGTTTGTATCGGAAAACTAATCGCGACACACCTACGAAGCCATCTCCCTACATTGATCAGATGCTACGTTCTTTGAAATCCTTTCAAAATGAACAAAGTTCACAACTTGGAAATGCTATCGCCACCAATGTTTTATTGAAAGTTTGCTCAAAAATAACTAAAGAGTAAGTAAATGCATTTTACTAAATAAAACGTCTCCAAATATATGTAAACACACATATTTGTGTGAATATATTGTAAAAATATTACATCAGGAATGTGCTAAATTTAACATATATATATATATATATATATTTTTCTTTTAGTTATTACGTTGCAGTTAAGGATGTCCTCACATCAGTGCAGAAAACAGAGGAGTCATTACGTCGTTTGCGCAACCTTAAGACCGGTGCTTCAACTGTTCTTACAACAGGTGCAACAACAATGTCAGATGATGATAAAATTCGATTACAACTTCACGTAGATGTCATTGCATGGACTGGAGAATTGGCCAAAATGGGTCTAATGCCTTCACAAGTGGATGACTTGCTCGAATTAAATAACATTGTCGAAGCGAGCACGAAATTGAAGGAATCCAAAGATAATTAATAAGAACAGCACAATAAAGTTGTAATATTTGATAAATACATATATTACTAAGCATATAATGTTTGGCACTAAATATTTGATTGACAATTTGTATTTATATTTTACAAATTTTCTATTAATTATACCTCCACTTCAAATCAATGAAAACAAATATGTATTTGTAAGCATTTGTAACTGGTTAGGCACTTTTTAATATTGTCTCGTAATATTTATCAATAATGTGTTGTGGTGTGCAATAACAGTTATAGAAAACAATATGCTTTAGTATTTCTTTTATGCTATGTTGTATAATAAAAAATCTGTATTATATTTAATATTTTAATTTAAAAATAAATGCATCATTAGTTGTTATATACTTTTGGTGTTGAGATTTATGGAAATGACAATATTTTCGAAAATTAAGTATACTTATTTTTCACATATGCTTGTTACACGAATTGTAAATTCAACACGCATTAAATGTATATAAAAATTGTAAAAATTTATAAAGCTACACAATAGTGCAATCAAGCTTTAGGTCACGAACTTTGAAACTTATAGTGCAAATCTTTGTGTTATTATAATTTCAACTCTTCGGTATCAGGAAGTTTTTGGAAAAAGGAATTAACGCGTTCTTCGGTCACCGCTTCCAGGGTGGGAGGATTCCATTTAGGCTTCTGATCCTTGTCAATTAGTAAGGCTCGTACACCCTCTTTGAAGTCACTGTCTTCCAAATGACGAACAACCATACGATATTCCATTTTTAAGCATTGCGGTAAAAGCAGTTTTGAGCCCAACTCAAGTTCGCGAAAAGTGACTTTTAAGGACAGTGGTGAAACTTTTTGCAGCATCTATTAAATAAAAGTGATAAGATATTAATATTTGAATTTAAATTTTGTTAATTTTAAAATATAACCCAAATACAATTGTACATCATATTTGTATATATGTAGGTATATTCTTTACAAATACCTTACCTCTAAAGTTTTATTCGCCCATTCGCTTCCATCTGCTTTGAGATTTTCAAAGATCTCTTCAACAGAGTTAGCTGTGAAACATTTGTTTATTTTATCCAAAACGCTATTTAGGATGAAATCTTTCTTTGTGGGTGTATTATATTTATCAAGAATATCTTTCACATTATCAGCATCCTTGCAATTAAGCAGCTCCGTTTGTAAATCCCCTAATTTTGGGTTTTCACAATAATGTGTGGCTAATCCAGCCTTTAATACGTCATCGCCTCTTAGTCGAAAACCTGTTAGACCTAAAAATAAACCCAATTTTCCTTGCAAACGTGGTAGAAAATAGGAGCCACCAACATCTGGGAAGAGCCCAATAGCAGTCTCAGGCATTGCTAACAGCGTACGTTCTGTGGCTACACGATATTTTCCATGAACAGAGAGTCCTACACCACCGCCCATTGTAATGCCGTCAATAATGGCAATGTAAGGTATAATGTAATTTCCGATTAGAGCATTTGTGGTATATTCTTCACGGAAGAAAGCTTTGGACTCTTCCGTGGGTCCGGCTTCGACTATCGATCGAACATCACCACCAGCACAGAAAGCTTTGTCACCAGCACCTTTAATTATTACCATGGACTTGGTCAGTTCACATTTCTTCAAATGTTTGTGGACTTTTCGTACCATATCTAAGTTGATTGCATTTAAAGCATTCGGCCGATTGAGAATAATCATGCCCTTGTCCGATGATTCTGTTGCAATTACATATGAGGACATATTGCGAGTGTCCATCAGAGAAGACGTGAGAGAACGGCTTAAATGGCTTTTTGAAAGTAGTGTGGCGGAGCAGGTTCGATGACCAAAGGCATATATTATTCGATGAATTGGGTGCATCTGGCAGAAGAAATTATAAAATAGTAAATACATGAACGTATGCACTTTATACCTTTAAAGTACTTTTACATATAAGTTTAAGTAATTAGCATTATATGAGCAAAACTGACAGTCTTCCGCAATTGACGTTTTTGTAAACAAATATTTTTCCCCGAGACTCTTTAAGGTGCTAAAATACTACTTTAATATATGTATAATATCGCATAGTTGTGAATTCGAATCAAAGTTCACTAATAATATAGTTTTTTTTTGCGTCAAACAAAAAATTAATTACTTTTGCCTAATATTCGCATCAGTTTATATGAAAACCACGCCTTGTTATTTCATTTCTTGAAATTAAATAAAAACATTTTTCACAAAAAGTCGAAAATTTTCAAAATCTAGAATTAGAATTCATTTATGCTGGGTTTCCAAAGCGTAAGTGTACATAAGTAAATTTGGTTCTGGATTAAAGATGTTAAACAGGAAGTATTCTCACACGAGTTATGATAATGTGGCCAGTTTCATTAAATAAACGTTCCGTACATATAAATATATGCATATATATATTTGAAAACAAAGCTTAAGACGATAATCTTTTTGATACTTTATAAAAATGTTGCGCACTTCAATTCTAATGCTTCCAATTGCTCGAATGTAAACAATGGGCTGCTTTTAAGAATGGTTTTAAATCAATGCATATAATTCGCTAATTTATGAGACCCCAAACAACTTACGATTCTGAAATTCTCTACGTAGGTAAATATAAGTATTTGCTCTTAGTTGCGCAATCAAAAAATGTTGTTTTTATATTGTGCTCTGACACCAGATCACTTCGGCTGCGTTAATCTGTTATCTGGTCGTTTATCGTATCACGCTATTGTCACCGGTTCTGTTTTGCTTATTATTCTCTTTGCTGAATTTCGCCGCAGTGTTGCAATACGAAAACAATAAATACGAGCGTACCCTAGGGTTAATTTAGATTTATGCAAAAATTAACCACAATTTATTATTCTATATAAATTATTTAGGTGTTTTAAGAAGTCAATTAATAATAATAAATTATAATTCTTCTTAAAGCTTCCTAGGTTATTCACTACCTGACTTACAGCTTCCCGGGTTTTGTTACAGTATGTACAAATTTAATAATAGAAGTTAAAGAAATGTGAAAATCGACAATTTATAAGAGTTTAAAATAAATCATTGTAATTATTCCCTAAACATATTCTCAAACTATAATTCCGGTTCGTGCAGCGACAGAAAAAAGAATGAAGTACTTCGAGGAATGTTGTCAAGTTGAACCCTAAGAACCTAATTAAGGAACGTTCCATTTAACCAACTCTCGCGAGAACTGAATAATATTCCGAGGTTTGATCGAGTTTCTCGTTCCACTTGGCTGAACGCCTTTATTTAAATAAAAGAAGACTGATATCTGAAAACAAAATTAAAATTCTTTTTATTTAGTTTTCGAAAAAAATGTGATTCATTTTATTTAATGTAATGCGCATAATTGTTTAGATTTTTCCAATTTTGCTTCATTTGTTTCGTTTAGTTTTTGTTTACATTTGACTACTCACAAAGTCCTTAGACCTTATAACCCACCAAGTGACGTTTGCCAATACATTCACCAACATAAAACCAGAAAAGAACCTCGGCGGTAACGAGGGTGTTCAACCATGCCTCTTTTACAGTCAGGTTTTTGTATGCGCCAGTACGTGCACCATTAATGAGACGACCAATTCCTTGACGAATAGCTGGAATGTCACCTGGAGTGGGTGGTGTTAGCTCCACTTTCGCGTACTTAAGAAAAGTCTCAAGTTGGGGTCTTGCTTGTACCAGCAGTTCTGTAATATTATATAATCAATACATATTACGAAATTGTCATTAAAGTTTTGAATACATACTGTTTACTAAGGTGGATCCTTTCGTTGCAAGGCTCGCCATTTTTTTAATTTAGCGCTGAGATATTTTTCGTTACAGAAAATAAAGAAAAATTACTTTCTCACAATTAATAATGGTAGTGGATGAAGACAAAATTCAAGTCTTGTGGAAAAATCAGCTAAACGTCAAAATCTGCCACAAGGTGGAATATATTTGGGCTGCGAAAGTGGATTGAAAAAGTGGATTTTATTCTAATAAAAAGGTACCGGGTACTTGATTATCTCTACAGTGTTGGCTGAAATTTTAAGCACCTTAGTACAAAGATTTCGAAAACACCAAAATCCGGCACCGAATTCGCTGACGGCGCGTCTGCAACTTTACACGTTAATAAGAACCATTAAATATGCATCCGGCATTATGCTGATCGAACACTTTTTAGCCTTGCGCGTGACAACAACAAAATAAACGCAACTAAGAAGTCACGCGGCCAACAAAAAAACGTCGCTTTTTTTAGTTGTTATTTCAACTCTTCTGCTGAGACCGGCTTTTTAGTTTTAATTATAATAATTTTAAAACAATTAATATTTATTATTATATATTGAAAACTAGTAAAAATCGGTGTGAATCATTATTATTATTAATTATTATTTCGTGTTTAAGAAAACAATTCGAAATCTGATATCATATACATATATTTATATGATATATATAAATTTCCTATGAAGAATACACCATATTTATTTATTTCCATTGAATTTCTTAATGTCCATAGAAATATTTTATTCACTGTGCGGCTTCAACATTTTTTCATTCTTCTTTACTGGTTCAGTTGATTTTTTTAAAGAAGACATTGCTTTCTCCTCTTCGTTTAGCTTTTTAAGAAGGAAATACATTTCTGCAACACCAATAACAAGTGCGCAAAATATTCCTAATACTAATCGTAGACCAAACTCTATGCCACCGAAAATGAGTTCCAATCCTAAAAAGCCGAATACAAAACCAGCCGCTACCGAAAATATGAATTGTAATACCGCAATCATTTGGCTATTCATGGCCTTAACTGAAAGGCATATATATATACATATGGAAATAGTTAATAACACATGTAAATGTATGAGTAGAACAACATACCTTGATAAGCTATGGTGTCCTCAGGTACATATTTTAAAGTTGAATCTACGTTTTTGGTCATGTCTAAGTACTCCTTATTTTGTTGTAGCTCGCGTAATCGCTGACAACGAGCTTCAAGCTCTGGATTTCTTTCAATGACTTCATTCATTGGTAAATATAAGCGGCAGGTGTCTATTAGGTCATGTAAAAAAATATCTAATCCTTTCTTTTCACGCAACTGCTTTAACCACAACTTGAGCCAACGAAGATCTGATAAGTATAAGAAATTTTCTGTCGCAATTAGTTTAGTCTCTTTCGTCTCTTCAGAATCATGGCTTGCTTTAGGCGAATTGGTTTTCGGTACATCATCGTCTAAGAGTTCTTCAACGCGTCGGAGCAGTTTCAAATCAATATTTTCTTTATTTACGGAATCCGACCCAAGCAACTCAATACTATTTTCAATATGAAAATCATTTGTTTTTAAAACTTTTGCTAGATTTTCGGGAATTTCAGTTATGGTGTCTTTGTGCTCCTCAATTAATTGCAATAGTCTCAGAGACGGCCGCATACGAACGCGGGTATCAGCAATGCTTGTCTTTGTCATTTCTAACTGTATTTTAATGCGCGCAAAACCTTTACTTAGGAATGTTCAACTTTACTTGTAAATCAGAATAAAGTTCATCTATTTCCTCTTCCTTTTCTTCAAATGAGTTCTTGACTCGTTCGTATTTATGTTCCAAATCAATGAGAAAATTCGCTCTTTTATGTTCACGATCTTTACGAGATTGGATAAGATATTCGTTAGGCTAAGAAAATTATAAATGCAAATGAATAAATTTGATAAGATTTGTGCCAGAATAGATGCGGTTCCAACCTGCTTCTGTAGCTCCACCTTGTTGAGAAAGCCTTCGACACCGACTAACAAATTATTTACTTCTTGGTTTAGTGTTTCTAAATGTGATGTACTCAGAATGATACACCTTTCATATAGGTCGTATTTCACGTCGCCTATAATTTCAGTCACTTTGAACAGCGTTTCCACTTCTGCTTCGTTACGTTTCAACTCAAATTCATTCAGAAAATTGTTTATTTCTCCATTTACAAACGCCCGGTGATCCAATATTCTTTGTTCGGCAGTGGATAAATCTACATGAAAAGCCAATGATAGATTACATTACAAAAATTAAATATTATTAACCAACCTCGTCCCAACTGGCTTAACATTTTCTTTGTCACATGAGATTAGTAAACCTTAATGACAGTGTTGTAATTGATTGCAAGTCGGGGTATTCACAAAAACAAAAAATTATTGTAAATATATAATGTGTCTATATAAAGACTTTATTTGATCATAGTACAATAATTTGCTCTTAATGTAATGCTGCAATCAAATTCTGTTTTTACTAACAAATCAAACTACTATATGAAATAATTGTTTCGATTTAAATTTAGTTTATTTTTGGTCAAAGAGTTAATTATATAATAATACTCAATATTTACTAAACCATACACTGTAACATTATAAGAGAAAAATGACAATTTTCTGCTCGAGTCATAAATATGCATATTATAGACAAAGAAGAGAAAAATAGAATATAATAATATTATTAAGTTTATTTGTTCGCAAAGAAAATATCGTGTTACCGGATATGTTGTTAGTTACAGTATCTAATTTTGATAATCAATTGCTTTCAAGTTTATGGCAACGCTGCTTAAAGTCACGTACTCACTCGAATATTAACCAACAGATGTCAATTTTTCTCTGGAATTAACAAACAGCGGTAATAAAGCAATAATTTACCAGAATTATCCTACTCAATAAATGTAAAATTAGAATATTTCGGCAGATATTCGTGTAAAAATACAAACAAAAGTAAACTTTACGTCAATAGAATGAATGAGGAATTCAAACTGCCTAAACGTTCTCGAAAACGGCTTCGTGAGGTAAAGCGTAGGGCTCGTCCGGAGTTGGGGGACAAAGAGGCATGGTCTGCCTTGCGATATTACGAGAGATTTCAAGATTTTCAAAAATTTGAGGATAATGTCGAACGCATTAAGGA
Organism: Bactrocera tryoni; assembly: GCF_016617805.1. Taxonomy (NCBI): domain Eukaryota; kingdom Metazoa; phylum Arthropoda; class Insecta; order Diptera; family Tephritidae; genus Bactrocera; species Bactrocera tryoni. The sequence continues at coordinate 83,488,223 of NC_052499.1, forward strand.
GTCTGACGTTAGTTGTGAGGAGTTTATAGAGCGTTACGAAAAGCCCTATCTACCAGTTGTTATAGAGGGTTGTCAAGAAGGATGGCAAGCAGAAGAAAAATGGACAGTATCACGTCTAGCAAAAAAGTATCGAAATCAAAAATTCAAATGTGGAGAAGACAACGAGGGTTACAGTGTTAAAATGAAAATGAAATACTATGTTGAATATATGCGCTCTACTCTCGATGATAGTCCCTTATATATCTTTGATAGCAGCTTCGGAGAACATCATCGTCGTCGTAAATTGCTTGAAGACTATACAGTGCCGAAGTATTTCCGCGATGATTTATTCAAACATTGTGGAGAAGAACGTCGTCCCCCATACCGCTGGTTTGTAATGGGCCCGGAACGTTCTGGTACTGGTATACATATAGATCCTTTGGGTACAAGCGCTTGGAACGCACTTCTTAGAGGTCATAAACGTTGGTGCTTATTTCCAACCCAAACTCCTAAGGACCTGTTAAAAGTACCTAGTGCTGTGGGAGGAAAACAACGTGATGAAGCAATCACCTGGTTTAATACAATTTACCCACGAACTAAACAACCAGACTGGCCGGCAGATTTTCGACCCCTTGAAATATTACAAAAACCAGGTGAAACTGTGTTTGTGCCAGGGGGTTGGTGGCATGTAGTGTTGAATTTAGATGAAACTGTCGCCATCACTCAAAACTTTTGCAGTCGCACAAATTTCCCGGTTGTTTGGCACAAAAGTATTCGAGGTCGTCCAAAATTATCTCGAAAGTGGTTGCGTGTTCTACGTGAAAAGGAACCAGATTTAGCCAAACTTGCGGAAAGCATTAATGTCGAACAAAGTACCGGCTTTGCTTCAGATAGTTCTAGTAACTCAAGTTCTTCATCCAGTTCCTCATCATCATCATCAGAAAACGAAGGTAATGACAGCGATAGTGGCAGCTCCAATACTGATAGTGGGCAAGAAAGTCTAACCGCTAAAAAAAAGAAAAAGAGGCGGTTGGGAGGTGGTATGGCGTCCAGCTCTTGATGTCGGCTGCGTTGTAGTGACGAAAATATGATGATAAATGCAGAAATTAAATATACTACTTATGATAGTGTTCACAGATCTGAAGAAGGCAAGTTAAAATTAGGAGAAAATAGAAGCTTGACAAGAATGCTCCGAATGCGTTTGAAAACGCTACTGCACTGCAAAAGTTAACATTTATATATCAACGCAATTCATACCCAACATTAATTAAATACATTAAATCAAACGATCCTATACTTCGGTTTAGCTAAATGTATTCATGTAAGAATTCTAAACAATATTTAACGCGGATCGGATTATTTTAAGCAACTGTATACATTTTAATTTGTTTAGCAACAATAAGTAGTAACAGTATAATATATCGTTTCCAGTTGGAACTTTAAAATCATATTGAAATATTACTTCAAATAAATGAAATTATAAAACTATAAAAATGAATTTCAATTATTTATCGTTTTGTTGGGTGTTATAAAATTTCACTTATTTGTGGGTTATACTCTTGCTCCTACGAAAGCCGAATGAACTGCGGATTGTGCTTCAATTTTAATTAATGAGGATTTAATTAGTCTCCGAGATAATGTGGATTATATAAATACATACATAGCATACATTACTGCAACAACAAAATCTCAATACTCAGTTATTGCCACTAAGAAGTAAGTAAAGTTAATCACCCCCTCTAAATAAGAATAAATCATGTGCATACATTTTATAAAATTGTTTATTTGGAAATTCTAAACAAATATTAGACAAATTGTAGCTAACTTAGAGCGAAAGGTTGGAAATGATATTGAAATGTTTGAATATCCGTTTGTGTTACCCTTTAAAATTAAAATATACATACTACCCACAATGCATATAGGATGTTTTTTGTGTTGTGTTTCATTACTTTTACTTAATGATTCAGACTGCGCTTATTTTTACTTTTACCGTTGCTTTCGCATTATTTTGCATTATTCTTGCATCCACATATGGTTTAGACTCTGATTTTGTTTGTGTTATATTTATTTTTGTATTAATTTTTCTATTTGAAGTATTGAAGTATCATTGTGGCATTTCTAATTCGCGTTATTCTGCCATGAGAGGTTCTCCGATTTTATTGACCTGTTTGTTTGGCGATTTTGTATGTATAAAGATGCCAAAAAAAGAAAGCTTGTATCCGACGTATTTTGAATTGAAAATGAAAAAGCAGCTTTTAATCAATATACTGCGCTAGCCAACGGAAACCTTCGCCATAACCCTGTCGCTTCAGTACAGAAGACATGAACAACTCCAGAGGGCGTCCTGGAAGCTCCGAACGTTGCACTTTACCCTAAAAGCAGATTAGAATTATATTATATTATTAAAGATAATAAGCTATTTATATGTATATAGGTTAAGTACCTTGCCGGTTGTCAACTGATAGAGACCGAAAACATTTCTAAGTTCATCTTCGCTTGCGGCACCTGGTTTATCGATTTTGTTACCCAAAATTAACACGGGACAGTTTGACAGCGCTTCATCTGTTAACAACGAGTCTAATTCAATTTTACTCTCTTGGAAGCGACCTCGGTCCCAAGCGTCTATCAAAAAGACGATTGCATCCACAGCTGGGAAATAGTCCTTCCAAACACGACGCGCTATATTAATTAAGGAAAAAGCAATATTAAATAATTTTTAAATATGTATGTATTTGTATTACAGTATTATACGAAGCAATAATTGTAATATTTTGTATAAAGTAATTTATTGTGCAATTAACAATAATTGGAAATAATTTTTAATTTATATGGACTGGAAAATGGTACATATTTAGAGATTTAGTATTTATTAGTTCAATATAATCGCATATTTTAATGTTGCTAGCAATAGTACAATTATTCACAAGCTGTTATCAATATTCCTCTAACTCTATACTAAGCAATCATTTTAGCGCTTGCAATCTTACAAAAACTGCAAGATCATTGTCAAGTCTGACGCGAAGATACATATGTATGTGTATATTTACAAATTTATTATTATCTTAGATACTTCAAATTCACGAAAAATTACGTATGTATTTTTCGAATCTAATTATAATAAATCTATGTACATATATACTATATACATATGTATAAGCATATCCATTTTTTATGATATTTTTGCAATCTTTATTTTGTCAGAAATTTCATTTTCAAGTTGCGTAATAATAAGGTACGTTTGCTATGGAGAGTTTTGTGCATAATTTCAGCAATGGAAAAGTGATAACCGATCAAAGCATTAGTAGGCTGAATAAGAAACTTTCGCAATTAATTTCGCGTGCGTATTTAATATCATGATTCGCATCGTAAGTTTTTACTTCATAATACATAAACAAATTTGGAGGAGGACCATATGATTACATATTTCGCTAGCGTTTGGTATTTTTTTTTTTATTTTTTGCATATAAATTGGCGTACTTTAACATATATTAAATTTCAAATTGACCATTCTTACCTTGAGTGTGGCCACCCAAATCGAATGTGGTAAAGCGCATATTGCCAATTGACAATTCTTCTGATGCTAAATAATTAAAAAGAAATTGAATTCCATTTTTGGCCATATTACATAATATTGACTTACTAGGATGAAGTGTTGGTACATGCTGTGCCAGTTTATCGTCTTTGAGCATATGCAACAATGTTGTTTTGCCGGCATTATCCAGACCAAGGAACAATAGCTTGCCGGATTTCTTCCACAGACCTGGTGATAATAAAATAACACAATATCATCAAAAATCAGAACACAAAACTTGAAATATATTGCAAAAAAAACCTAATATCTTGGCAGTTCCATATAAATCCAAGTTTTTGTTAAGTGATCCATATGTGAAAAAAGTTCTTTAATGTTATATTAATACGATTGTATTGCATATTTGCGATATAATCTGAATGCAGATCATAAAGTACATTTGTGAATGTCAATTTAAAACAACACTCTTATTTCTTAATTATGTATTATATAAATACGCAAGCATATACTATAAAATCTCAAAGTTTTCATTGCCATATTTTTAATGTTAATTATTTACCCAAGTATCCTAAAACACCAGTGAACCAATCCCAAATGAACATTTTGCTATTTATTGGTGTGTAGTTATCTGTAAATAGAAAAAATCATGCAATTATATTCCAATAGCGACAATACAAATATAAAAATATAATACAAACATATTATAACATTAACAATGTTTTGTACCCTTGCAAAATATTAAAATAAACAGGTATATAATACGCATCCATTACGCCTTATTTAGCACAATATACGGCCTTGACATAAAACAAATTTTTGAAAATTTTAGTACAGAAAAATCTCAAATTGTACTAGTAAAGAGCAGAAAAAATGGTATAGGAGCAACTTTCAAACAATGGGACAAGGTCGCATACATAGCACCGATTTCAGATTTCTGTGTATGTGGAACTTTCTTTAATACTAACAATGACTTTTGGTCGTTAACATTTCACCCAGGAAGTTGTAATAATAACCCTTGTCCCCATGCCTTGACCAAATGAATCTGCATGAAAACTACGTATTGCTGAAAATACATTTTAGCAAGTTATTCTTTTAATACGCATCACAATGGAAGTAGTTTATGTAGGTGCGACCAATGATTGAGATACAAATCATATCACCCAAATTCTAATAAGATGATTGGTGCTAGCAATTACACTTCACTTTTGGTTTACACACCACACCTAATAGCGTTTCTACTATTACGAATATTTACCTTATAAATAATTTACAATTAAAAAATTTCAAGGAAATATTGAAACTTTTAATTTATTCTCGCCTTTTCCCGTGTTTCAGCGATTTCTTTTACGCTAAAAAAGAAAGACGAAGGCGATGACAACGGCGACGATAGTGGACAAAAGAATAGCGACAACGACACGACAGCAAAGGAAAATCCAATTCAAAACTCTTTTCCTCGTGTGCGTTTTGAACTTGCTTTGCCTTCTGAAATTCAGAAAATGTCAAATGAAATTGTTGAAATTTGCTTTTCTTCGTTCTTTCACTTTTATGCCAACTATAGTGTTGTCCCGCTTTTTCCTTTTCTGCTCTAACGAAAACAAAATTGTCATTTATTGCCTTTTTAAGTTAGTTTATCGGTTGTACTTCTTCTAGCATGAAAGTGTACGATAATTGCGGTGTTCATGAAGTTTCGCATCAAAATGACATTATCGCATAAAAACTTGATAATAAACTGATGTAGTTACGGTATTTGGTGTATGGAAGCTTTAAGGTTAAGTTAAAAAATGATATAAGAAAAATCAACTACACGAAAGTTGTTTAATTGATATTTAAAAGGTTATCAATATGAAAGCATCAATCAAAGCGCCACCTATTGTAAAATAGCCAAAGTAATTTTAATTTTAAGTTATTTGACCTCTATGGCAAAGCGTTTTTGAAGTTTCAAGGTATTTTATAGCAAAGACCTATCAATTTAAATTGTAGAAAACCCGATGAATGCAACATAAGAACGCTGCGTTTAAATTTTGGTCGATTGGACCAAATTGACGAAATTAAAATTGTTTTTATATCTGTCTCATGAACGTTCTATTTTTCAAAACATTAAAACTTTTTCTCCAACTAACTCCAACCCTAAGGCACCGATCGTTTTGAGATTTACAACACTATTTCTATACATTCATAATTTACGAGATCACCCTCAAACTTGTTAATATTTTTCATTTTACAATAACAATTTAACCAATTTGTTCGTCAAAAGCCGCCTTTTCCCTTTATTGTGTTATCAAAAAGTGAAAAATTGAAATTTCCAAAAACGCTCCCACCTAAGTTTCGACAGCTGGTGCTATTCTATTCATCAGATTACGGGATGCAAGAAAACCTTCGTCCCCTCTGTTCTCTATTTGATCAAAACTAAGTAAGAAATAAGAATTCAATAGAAGAGGGTTGCGGTTTTTATTAAATGCACTAAAAATACATTATTTAAGCAATTATGTACGCATTCGCATTCTATAATTAAAGATAATTTTATGAATAAGAAAAATATATCGATATGTCATGCCTACAAACATTAAGCATTAAAACGCGCCATAGCCTGCAGAACGATTTCTTCAACCTGGAATTTGAAAAAGCGAAAGAAGAACAGTTTTTTATGATTCTTAGTAGTTTGTTAGCATTTTATAATATTTTACCTGTACATAATCGGGTGTTTCTAATGCATATATAACCGCTTGGGCTACATCTTCGGCCTGTAGTTTTGGCAATTCGGCAACAGCTTTAGAATAAACGTTCAACAAATCCGTATCTACCATACCTGGACTAATGCTCTGAGTATACATATATGTACATATATAAAAAGATATATTTATTTTTTTGTACTCTTACATGTATAAAATAAATGAATTTTATATAGTTAAAGAATATAATAAAAATTGCATAATTTTCAATTCATACATTCATGTATTTATGTATGTCAAGTTAGATGTTACTACGATGCGATTTACATACCGTTAATTTAATATTTAATTTCAGAAAATGAATCTCCTGACGGATGGTTTGGCATAGTGCCGTTAGAGCATGTTTCGTCGCAGGGTAAACACTAAATAACGGCACCGGCACTTCCGGTATGCGATGTCCGAGGATGCTGAGTCAATGCATATGAAAGAAATACAATGAAAAACAGTTTAATTGTAATTCTGTGAAAATACTTTTAAGTCTGTATGTGTCCATCTCAGTCTCAAGTCTTTGGGGACAATTTGAATTAGGTAGAAAACTGGCCGACCGATCGAAGACAAAGGTCAAATATGATTTGCTTTACCTTACGGTGTTAGATACACTTAGAATTTTCAAAAAATCAAGAAAATTGCATACCGTTCCGGTGAATATTTTCGAAGTTACATGTAAATTGGAGAAGGCGTTTTAGAGTGCTTGGAAGTATAATACAAGGCCAAACTTTAAACGTGTTTTTCTCAAAATGGTGTTTTCAAAGTCGGTGACCAACGATATTCGAAAACGGTTTAACCGTTTAGTCTCAAATTTTAACGCGAGTTTTTTAAATATAATTAAACAAAGATTTTTTTCTCACCGATAAAATTGTTTTTTTTTTTTTTATACACAATTTAAGCCGGAAATTTTGGTCAAAAATCGATTTTAGTTTTTAGAAATCGCCATTTTGGCAAACAATTTTATTTTGCTTATTCCTTCGATTGACTTTAACGAAATCTGTTTTTTTTTTTATTTCAGAAAATCCAGTTCAGAGATATAGTGGTTACCGCAAAACGTTTTTTTGAGAGGAGCTCCTGGAGATCGGCTGTAGTTCCTCTCCAAATAAATATTTTTACTAATAATAAGTCTTAGAAATTCACCACAATATTTTTGTATCAATAAATTTAAAAATTTTCTCAGAAAAAATTCTGAAAAATTTGCTTGTTTCGACCTTCTAACTGTATATGACCTCTATATGCACAATAATTTGCGTTTACCGTCCAGTTCAGCACAGGAGATTCCCCTATTCTCCTTCTGCACAGTGTAGCTTGCAAATAACAATCACATAGAAAATAGGATGGGTAAAAAGATGAATATTTTTATTTTGCGCTTGATACTGTGAAAAATTTCTTGGTAACTCCTTTCGAAGTATGAGCTCTTAATTGTATCGGAAAGGTCCTCCGCCTTACCGTAAAATTCATATCTAACTTCCAACTATTTGAAAAAGCAGAAATAATATTTCCACCAAATCATTAATTTTGTAGTAATTGGAAGTGATATATAAATCATTCTATCCGATAATAGGAAAAAATATATAACTGTAAGGCGGGAGACTTTCCCGTTGCAAATCTTACCTGTTCATTATAATAATGTGGCCTTTTACTTTACTTGCACTCATTAGCTTCACTCCTTCTCGTAGGCAAATGGATGTGGCCACAACATTAAGATCGAACAAAGCTTTGATATCCTTACCAGTGGATTCTTTTGGGTAATCATAATTAAAAGTCTGCAATGCGTAACTGCACTACTTAATACCTGATATAAAATTCGCCTTCAACATGCCTGCATTGCATACGAGTATTGTAATTGGTGGAAAATTCTCACGTACATATTTGAAAGCGGCTGTAATGCATTCCTCGTGGCTGAGATCACAGTGGCGACCATGAATTTTTCCGGTGCCTGACACTTGTTTATTCAAATCCTTGAATAGAGAAAACTTTTGTCAATCTGTGAAATTACGTTCTTGTTGTCAATGGAAAAATTGCTGAATGCTTCCATTTTAATATTATTTAGTTTTACTTATAAATATATTATCTCACTTCCTGGTATGTGTACCTCGATCAATTCGGATCGTCGTGCCAATCCCACAACGGTTATGCCTTTGTTCGCCAAAAGTATAGCAATTTGGGCGCCAATACCAGCAGATGCGCCCGTCACAACGGCCACTTGCTGCACATTCTCGGCTGCAGCAGACATTTTTAGTTGTGCAAAAAGTAATCAGGAAGGCTTTTACGTTGTTCCTTAGCTTCGGCTTTTATTCAACTGCCACTAGTCACTGTCACGCCGTCGTTCGCTTTCAACCTCGAACACCGACTGATTGCTTTGACGTACTAATTTAAGTTGCAGCCTAAGTAGCCGGCTTAGCAATGGATTTATACATATCAAAATCATAACCCACAAGTGGTGTGCAGTGACAAATCATCTCATTATGACAGAAGAGCGGCGGAGAATGATTCAAATGATCTCGATATTCAATACCGTATAAAGCAGAAGTATAAATTGATTTCTGTGTTACTTTCGTAATTATACGACGAATATATGAATTGATATAGTTATGTAGATATGGAAAAGCTTGGGACTTCATAATGCTTAGGTAAGAGTTTTAACGGAATGAAACACACACTTGCACTAATTACATATTAATAGTTGATTAATGTTAGTTTAATATACAAAATATAAATTAAAAGACTTAAAGTACATAGTTTTATGTAGAAATGCCAAAATAAGTATAAACTATTTTGCTTTTATACATATGTATATGTATATGTATATGTACATATATAATGTATAACATATAATTTAAAGTTCTTTAAGGGAATGCCAACTCGTTTTTTTAAAACCCAAACTGATTGTTTTGAACAACAATTGAACTAAATTGTTATACCCCAAACAGGATATATTTATTAAGCCATGGTCATCATCAGCCGGTCTCTATATACGCGAACTCGTTTCTCAGTTTTTAAAATATCGATGAGAAAAATTTCACAATTCCGTTTGTCACAAAGAAACAGCAAATTAGTCGGTATCACCGATATGGATCATTATAGCATGCTGCTGACATACAAACTGACCGATCAAAATCAAGTTTAATTTCTTCAGAAAAGATTTCGTCTCTTTGTAGGTTAAAAAAGAACTTGCAAAACGTTTTTCATTGAATGCAAACCGTAAGTCGGTTACGTTTCAGATTTCATCTACTCCTTTACTGGCGTAGACGCCGCTTATTCGATTATAGCCGAACTAACAGTACCGCGCCAGTCGTTTCTTCTTTTCGCAACTTGGCGCCAATTGGAAATTCCAAACGAAGTCAGGTTCTTCTCCACCTGGTCCTTCCTCTTTCTCTGCTTCCACGGCAGGTATTGCGTCGAATACTTTCAGACCTGAAATGTACGACATGACCTAGCCAGTGCAGCTTCTGTCTCTTAATTCCTTGAACTATGGCAATGTCGTCGTATATCATCGCATTTCAACGTTCCATCGAATGCGATATTCGTCGTGGCCAACATGCAACGAACCATAAATCTTTCGCAGAACCTTTTTCTCGAAAACTCGTAACGTCCACTCATCAGATGTTCACGCATGTAAGGAAAGTTATCTGATTGCCATTCACTTGGGAGTGGCCAGAAACGATTCTTTTACATACGGCTCAAGCAGCTCACGTCTTCCGGTCCTAGACCAAGTATCCTTTGGTTAGCCAAAGAACATCCGTTTGAAGGCGAGCTTAAGTAAGAAGGCGAAACATCCCCTCCACAGGGTTGTGCGCTGAGTTTGGGACCCGCCACGTAAAAAAAAACGTTCCCTATGAAAAAGCATAAAAGTTTCAGATTTAGTTATAAATATAGTTGCGATAAATTCGAGTCAAGCGTAGGTATCCTAAAGGATGACTACTCGCAAAGGACCAAAACTGCTCTATGCGTGGCTTATTGGCCTACCAGATTGAGCTAACCTAGTTGCGATAAGATATGCACCTGTTTTAAGACCGATTTCTCAATGTTCAGGCATGGAGAATGCAAGGCTACCGATTCAGAGTAGTCGTGCGGTATTTTACAACCAGTTAGTTTATTTCTCTGATGGGCTCGATTGCATGAGATGAATATAACAAAAACCCATGAGAATGTGTAGGCAGCTACGCTTGCTTAAATTCCATAACTGTATATTTGTAGGTATGTTGATTTTTAAATAATCTGGAAGCTATCATTAAAAGTGCATCTAACAAGTTACGGTTCGCATTTGCGTGCCCTTCCCTCTTCCTTTTTATATAATCTTCTTGTTCTGATATAATCACACTAATCACTTTTAATTGACTAAACATCTTGGTTCATGCCCTTTGTCAATATCTATTTGTGTCAATTGATGTACCGCTATATGTACATATGTTTCAATTAATATGCAAGTCAATCTGTGCCATAGGCGCTGCTGCATGCATGTGAATTTCCTCTTTGTCAGCTGACTATTATTTTCATTCATTGGCGGCGCGTTCATTGTCCCAATGGCTCCAACCCTTCTTTTGGCTTGCAATTTTATTGCGTCACATTGGATGCCACGCATTTGTAACCATTCTACTTGTATTTGACTCAGACAACATTATTTTAGTTGTTGTAGCTATTTCTGATCTCAGTCGCACTGTTGGATGAACAGAAATCATTTGCATCGCTGACCGCATTTTGTGTTATTGTTGTATTATTGCTCATATTTCAAGCAAAAATAGTAATACTCAACGGATACTGCTAACCAACATAGCAAAAGTAGCAGAGATCAAATTCTATGCTTCAGAGGCATACCGTACTACTGTACTACTGTTGAAACTATATATTTTCTTATATCCGGAAAAGAGTAGTCCATTAAAGAGTTAATTTCTTGTTGATTCTTCCAGAAAGTATTAAATATCTGTCTGACCTTTTAATAATTGACCATGTTAGCTATTAACAAAATCAGGCTCTTAATCTGCCTATCTAATCTATATTAAAGAGCTAGGATAATCTAGAGGCCTAAATAATAGAGAAACTTTTTTTTCTGAGACTAAGGAAATTTAGTATAATTTCTTTTTTCAGACTTTATTAACCATGTACGGGTATTTGACTGTATACTGAAATTTTTTTTGATACAATAAAGAGCCAACTGGACCAATTTTTGAATTTAGAAAAAAAAGTGCGATCTAAATCAACGTAAGGAGTGGCAGTGATGTACGTACGCTTTTAACTCTTCATGAAATTACGAACTTTACATACCATACTTATTCCATTTATTCATCCGAACGTACATAGTTTAAACTTTTATGTATTGAAGATGACTGACCCCTCCGACACTGTAGTGGATTGGCCAGTTAAAATAAATTTTTTCGCCGCGCATATTTATCTCTTCAAATGTTACTATTACTTATTCCAAGTGTAGCCACGTCCTTCTTCAGCTGATCTTTCCAGTGGAGTAGAGGTCTTCCTCTTACCTTGCATTCCCCTGCGGGTACTGCGTCGAATACTCGAAGCTGGAGTGTTTTCATCCATTCGGACGACATGACCTAGCCTCTTAATTCGCTGAACCATGTCAATGTCGTCGCATATCTAGAACAGCTCATCGTTCCATTGACTGCGGTATTCACCCTTGCCAAAGCGCAAAGGACCATAAATCTTCCGCAGAACTTTTCTCTTGAAAACTCGTAACGCTGACTCGTCAGATTTTATCATGGTCCATGCCTCCGCACCATATAGCAGGACGGGCATGATGATTGACTTGGAGAAATTGATCTTTGTTCGTCGAGAGAGGTCTTTTCTTCTCAATTGCCTACTCAGTTCAAAGTAGCACCTGTTGGCAATGAGTTATTCTGCGTTGGATTTCGAGCCTGATATTTTTATTGCTGTTAATACTGGTTTCAAGATAGACGAAATTATCTACGATTTCGAAGTTATGACTGTGAGCAGTGTCGTGGGAGCCAAGTCGCGAGTTCGACAATTGTTTGTTTGATGACAGGAGATATTTCGTCTTGTCATAGTCTTGTAATGGCGTGGTTGTTATGGCTAATGATATCGATGTCATCGGCGTACGCCAGCAGTTGCAGACTCTAGTAGAAGATTGTACTTTTTCTATTCAGCTCTGCAGTTCGAATTATTTTCTCCAGCAGTAGATTCAAGAAGTCGTACGATAGGGAGTCGCATTGTCTGAAACCTTGTTTGGTATCGAACGGCTCGGAGAGGTCGTTCCCGATCCTGACGGAGCTTTTATTATTGCTCAACGTCAGTTTACACAGCCGTATTAGTTTTGCGGGGATACCAAATTCAGACATAGCGGCAAAAAGGCAGATCCTTTTCGTAAAATCGACAAAGAGTTGTCGATCCTCTTTTCTCGAGTCATTCTGATAAGCCAGAAATCGGCCAAAAATTACAGAATATATATTTTATGTGTATAAGTAAATAGCTTTATGCGAAGTTAATAAATAAAACTCTGGATAAATCTACATTTTTCAGCTTTTCGAAAAATTTTATGTTTTTATGACAATTTATATAACGTAAAGTCTCAAAAGTTTTTTTGTGGATTATGTGGATATTAATTAGGGAAGTTCAATTGAAGAAACTGTAACATCATTTGGACCACGTAATACTCATTCAAGTTCTGGTCTCTTGTAATATCACAGTGTAATTTGAGTTCTTTTAATAGCAGCTTCACTCTCTTACACTCTACACGCTACTTTTACATATGGTTTCTCTCTTATTGGTACAAATTGTTCAAACTTCCCACATATTGAGTTGATCGCGTTAAGTAAGCTGGTTTTTGTATATGCAATCAGAAATTACATAAACTTCATTGCTTTTGCGGTTATTTTTAGTTGTAAGGCTTCTTACTATAACATGAATTTGTGTGCGAAACGGTACATATGTAAGTAGTTATAAACCTATACATATGAACTCCTCTAAAAAATTTTCCTCATAAAAATACTTACTTAAAGGCATTAATCCAGCCGGTCGGTCGGGCTTATTTCCAAAGTATTAAATTCTGAAAGCAAGACTTTTAGCAGGCCTGTACTCTCACTCGCACTCAGGTTAGGATGGCAGAATATCATAATATGGTAATATATTTTCGGAAGGGTGCGAGTAACAAAGTACACACTTCATTCCCTTTTTATAGCTTTAACTGCAGGCTTTCGTCTTCGAAAAGTGCATTTACGGTATTTCTAATTTTAGTGGCTTACTTGTAGAATATGCAATCATCCCAACCAACTCACATACATAATGTAAAGTAAAGGCAAGTAACATCTATAATTTGCTTTCAACAAAGTTTTTAACTGCGAAAGAATTGGTGAGCGAAGATGATAAAAACTGCTTTCGCAAAGCAATTGCAGTTTCAATCCACGAGTACATTCGATGTTACACACAGCACGTTTGCATTTCGTTAATTTGTATTTCAAAGGACGCGGCACGCGACTTGCACACGAAATTGACGTCACGGTCGACCGACTAAAAACCATTTAAAGTTTTCGGTATAAATGCAATGCAAAGTGATACTATTTGGTGACTCTTTCCAAGTTGAATGCCACTGACAAACACAGAAGGACAACGAGAGTGAAGAAAGAAGTTTTGCTTCGGAAAACATTAAGAATTGCCAAGTCGAAAATAATATATTCTGTGCCAAAACATTTGCATTAAATATTATAAAATTACTGCAGGAAAATTCGTAACTACAGAAATAGCTATAAGTCCCCTGGAGAGAAATTTTGGAAGTACAATATTAAGTGAAGAAGATCTGAAATGGAGATGGGGAATACTCAATTTGATTTATTTTCTTTACATAGATAATTTAATAGATCTTTTAGCAGGCCTTAGCTTACTAGTGACAGAAGTTCCTAAAGCTTTTCTGTTTTCAGACCTATTCTCTTTATTATAGGAGGTTAGGTTGCATTTATATTCCTCCCAGATCCCCGTACGTTTCGTTTTATTGCTGAGCCTACGAACCTTTTTCCTAAGATCTGAGGGGACTGACCTCATAAGTTGCAGTCCGTACTGCCCATTTCGAGGGATGGGCGTTTGCATCACATCCTAGGATCAAGGACAGCTTGTGTCGCCCGCAGTGACTCACCAGTTTGTCCACAGCCTCTAGTGGTGCTGTGGATGCTTCTCCCGGGAAATAGGTTCCAGTCAGGATGAAGTCCTCTCGCTAGAGAAATCTCAGATTACTTTGTTGGCGACCGACTTTAGGCCGCTGATCTCTGCTTTGTAGATTCATGGTTCTTGAATCAGCAGGATGGCCAGATTGTTGTCAGTCGAAGCAGCTGCTGCGTGGTGCAGGTTCACCTGGGTAACTCCCACGTTGACAGCTACTACAGGATCGGTTTCATTGGTTCTCATTCTCGCTGTTTTCCGCGCTGCCATCCATCGGGTCATTCAGCCCCTCCAGAAGATCCTGTGTAGAGGATAGCACCCCCCCCTTGTGCGCATGTCTTTATGCCAGGAACTTCCAGGGTCTCAGCAGTCGTAGCCTACTTTGACGTGCTGACGCCGGGGTGAGTGGCAACCTCATTCATCAGCAATTTTTCTATTTCTCCGATATCAGTGGTCACATTAGGCTTATCTTAGGCGAATTGAACCTGCTGTTCAGGCGGAAGCTTTCTATCCGAATAAATGTATAAGACTCATTGTCTATATAATGATTTAGCCTCCATCCGGAGTTCTCGACTTTGTTGCTGAGCACACGGCAGGCCAAGCTGCTAAGACCCTCATTGTGGTTTTTTATGAGCCTGGGAGCAAATTCATATGGCTGCCCTGTGCATCTAGGGAGTAACAGCGCTATGCTGAGCAAGGGTCGGAATGTCGTCTCCCCTTTTTGCGCAGAGGACGGGACTTTCCCAGTCAACCAGCTTGGGAGTCCCTCAACCAGATAGCGGACATCTCGTCCTTGCATTTAATATAATAGACTATTGTCCAAGGCAACGCTACAAGTTTCGAACAAATTGTTCTGATCGCACCTTCATAGCGTATAAATGATATTCAAACTGACCGATCTAATCTAAGATTTCTAAAGATTTTATTTCCTTTTCTATCATGGTTTTGGTGCAGCCGAATTTAACTTTTTATAATTTAAACTTGTGCCTTAAACTCAAGGTCGATTTGGCATTGATTTCAAAGACAATTACACATTGATTTGGTTTATTGCTGACTTGTGTGATTAAATTGAGGTGTGTCGCAGTCGGTTGTATCCGTTTATACTGTTGCTCGGCAGATGGCTTAGTAAATTCTTGCGACCAATTGCTTTGGATAAGTGTCAGTATTGTGGCTGCTAATACCAGACGACACCAACAATTACCAGCATCTTGCCGTATTACAGTACCAACAATGGATTTTCATGGATAAATCTGACAATGCTTGCTTAACACAGAAATGAAGAATAACACAAGGAAATGGCATTTGCTACCCAACACAGTCAAAACACATTTGCTCAAAGGACAAGTGGTATAAGTAGACATATACAATATGTGTATGTATGTATATGTGTAACAGAGGGAAAGGTGAAAAGCTCAACGAAATACCACAAATGCTAACAAAACCACTCAACTGACATTCATATGTATTTGCGTAGATATGACCGATATTTATCGAAAATTTCACAACGATAAACGATAATACAGAGATAAGATAACAATAAGCGAAATATTTGGTAGTCGAAAAAGTCTTTTTGAATTTTGTCAATAGGTGTCGTTACAGTCGACCTATGTAATTATGGAAAAGATTGACCAGGGCCGTCACATAAGAAGCCCTGACATCGCTAAGGAACTTAAAATGCATCATCAAACGGTTTTGAACCATTTAAAAAAGGCTGACTACAAAAAGAAGCTCGATGTTTGGGTACCACATGAATTGTCTATGAAATTTTAAAGAACCGATTTAATATCTGGAATAATGAAGCGAATAGTAACAGGAGACGAAAAGTCGATCTTATACGACAATAATAGGCGGAAAAGATCATGGTGAAGCTCAACAAATGCTCGCAAAGCCAGGATTGATGTGCGAAAAATATCATGGTGAAGCTCCACAATGGTCAGTATTGAAGCCTCGAAAGGTTATGCTGAGTGTTTGGTGGGATTGGAAAGGAATCATCTACTATGAGCTGCTCTAGCCTGGTTGAACTGTTCTACATTTTACTGTCAACAACTGATGAGATTGAAGCAAGCAAACGAAAAAAAACGGTCAGAACTGATCAACAAAAAGGGCTTCGTCTTTCATCAGGACAACGCTAGACCACACACATCTTTGATGACTCGGTAGAAACTGGGAGAGCTTGGCTGGGAAGTTTTGATGCATCCACCATATAGCCCTGACCTTTCACCATCGGACTACCATTTGTTTCGGTCAATGCAGAACTCCCTTAATGGAGTAAAGTGATAATTACTCGTCGCAGTTTTTCGCCAAGAAACCAGAAAAGTTGTATACTGTTGGAATAAGGTCTCTAGCGGAAAAATGGAAAAAAGTGATAGACCAAAATGGTACATATTTGGTTCATTAAAGTTCATTATAAATATTAAAAAAATAAGTTGAAGTTTGATTAGAAATACGAAAAGACTTTTTCGACTATCCAATATATTTATCAGTGTTTCCAGAACTATTCCAATGGATGGTTTCATTATTATACGTTTTACAACACTCAACCGACTAAAGTCTATAAGCTCTCGTACTATTTCAATCCCTAATGTTCGATATGGAAATCGCACAAATATCGATAATTTATTCACATCGCCTCTTATTCGCTGTCGTATTTACAATAAGTATAAAGAATTAAATAATAAATACATTGCAATGCTCAGAGGATTATATGTATTGTACATACACACGATAATATAATATTGTAAATAAACCATACAAAGCTGTAGTACAGCGCCAGCAACAAAGGAATAAATTGATCCTGTAGAAGCATTTTGGTTACGGGTCGACGTCTGCAAACGTTTTGTTGTCTGACACTTGTCTTCCACAGTTGGCTTGTGTATCTAGCGGCATCTTCCTTTTGTAATATTTCTGTTGTGATTGAAAGTGAGAAAGTACAAAGCTGAAAATGTCTCGGCAGAAAAGTCAAAGCGATTGACGATGTCGTGTAGCATCAACAACAATAATGCCAATAAATTTGCTATCAAAACGTGTAAAACTAATCTCACAATAACATCAGTGACCCAACAGAACGAATGTCAGCAACATGCAACATGTCTTCGAACAGCTCATTGTGCAGAGATGCTCACAGTTGGCGCTCCGGGAAAAAGAAATTCTATCCGCTAAACAGGATTTATTTTGAAGTGCGAGTTGTGGGTTTGACAGAGAGATGTTTTGCATTTCATTTGTGTTTGGGTGTCATGATGCGTTTTCTTAACTTTTGTATGTATGTATATGTCTGTATGTATATTAAGGGGGTAAATTTAAAAATATTTGTTTTAAGTGAAGAAAGAAATAAATATGAAAGAAAGAAGAAGTATCAAATGGCCTAGGTTTGGATATAATAACGATATTTGGTACGGATGTGAGAGCTGTTTTGTTTATTAAATTGCCAATCATCGGCTATTGTGTTACTAATTTTGCCCGAAAATGGAAATGCTGAGACAAACTAAGTAAGTTTTGCCATAAACTAAAAAAAGGCATGAAAAAAAACAGTAGAGTAATTCTGCCGCTACAACAACAACAACAAATGAACAGCTTCTGGCTATCGATCTCTTAAAAAATGAGAGGTTAGTTCGTATATATATAAACAGTTAGACGGATAGATGGTCAGACGAATATGTCTAAATCGTCTCAGCTCATCGTGCTGATTATTTATATATTATAGGGTCTCCGTTGTTTTCTTCTGAGTGTATTTAGTGTTCTGTGCTTGTTGTTGCGAAAATATCGTCCTCGATCTTAGGTTAATTGGGTGTTTAAAGGCTATGCACACATTTTTAGCATCAAGCCGCATTACCAGAAACATTAAATTTTATTTATATTCATTAAGATATCTTATAAATATTTTCAGAATAGCCCTCATACTGTCTGATTTCAGTCCAATTTTCGATAATGTTTTGCACTAAGGTTTGAATACAAGCGGGATTGTCCGCATAGTATTAGACTTTACATATCCCTACAGAAAAAAGTCCAACGGTGTAATATTTCTCCTCTCTTCTCTCTTCTTGATACTTTTCAAGAGCCCATAGAGCGAAGCGATGTCGCATGGGAAGGTAGAGCGGCTTCAGTTCTTCCACAAGCAGTAAGTTTTACGCTTTCAATTTAAGAACCCGACGTAAAATGCGTCAAGTCGTTTCATACGTCAGTCCGAGATGCTGCGAACGGCGGTGAGACGACCCTCCACGGTTTTTGTGTACACTCTCAGTTACGGCTGCTGTATTTTCTTCACTGTGGCCTGGACTAGGTCAATTTGGTCGAATATTATCTAATAATGAATGAGTCTCAAGATGGGTGATGATATTGCGAAAAGTACGCTCAGTAGACCTATTATATTGACCATAAGTTGAGCGAAGCGAGCGAAACACATTCTTCACAGAACATGAATTTTACTAATAAAGTTGAACGATTTGTGAACGTTGTTCAGGCGTAAGTCTTTCCAGTGGCGTAGCTACAACTTCGGGCGCCCGGGGCCAAGGATGTTCTGCCGCCCCCTTTATCTACCTACCTACAAGTTTCATGAGGTGGTTCGAACAAAAGTGAATTTTTACAAAATATCTTCGATATTAAGTATATAAAATTTAGAAACTAGATGCCACGCAAATTCTGAAGTTCCAAAATTCTCACAGTACGGTTTTTGAGGAAATTGATAGTAAATTTACAAGACATCTTATTAAAAGCCAGAGAAAAAACCCATTTTCGCCCTATATCTTGTACACTTTTGACACAATTTGAAAGAATTTGTGCCCGAATTGGAGTTTTTAAATACCATTTTTGAGAATTTGGAGAAATAAAAGTATTTGTTACATTCAAAGCATAGGGGAACAGTGAGAGTGACACGTCGCGACGACAGAGTAAAAATAAATATACTGTTTTTTTGTCACTCCTACGTCGCAGTGTGTCGCTCTCACAGTTACCCTATGCTTCAACTGTGACATATCGGTTGGTTTCTCAAAATACAAGTATGTTCGGTTAAAGAAACTATGGAATTTTAATTACATTACTTTAAATTACAATGATATGATATGTGATTTTGTAGCGATCAAAGATAGAAAAGTGCATCTTTAAGTTCTATCACAAATTCAAAGACTGAAGAGTATTCGAGTAAAAATTAATATTCTTTATTGTTATTCAGATTATTACATTGTGAGTGTACAACTCTTTATCTTTTATAATAATATTTGTAAAAAAATTTGTTCAAATATTTTTCTGAATATTAAAAAACACGGCCCCTTTCTGTCGCTGTCGGCGAATCGTCAGTTCTAATTATGATAACATTGAGACATTTACAACAGATTAGGCGTCAGTCAGTCAAAGTCTTCTTCTCCCCATAAACTGGTCCATACTTAGACCAGTGGTCCCGTAGGAGAGACATGAAATGGAGTAGGTTAGGTTTAGCAGATTAAAGCTCCGCACTACGGATTTCAATGCTTCCTCCTACTATAAAAAAGAAAGGCCACGTTCTTCAACTCTGATTAGAATCTATAGTCCAATGGATGCAAATATTCCAGACGGCTTATCATTTGCAGTTACGGAATCCTTAGAATAACATTTTTTTTGCTTATTAAAAACTTCTTCAACAGTGAACATTTTTTTTAGCTTTAATAAGGATACTTTCGTGACCGTTGACCGCGTGCCATTCGAGAAGCCGCTTGCAACCTAATTTGCTTCGAGTTAACTGTCAAAAGATGACCTGTTCATGTAAAGATGATCTAGAATAAGCCTTGACATTTATATCGATGATATAACCTGTTCTCTTGACATAATTTTTGGTTTTCCAAGGAATTTCTTGCGCATGCGTTCGGAAACAGATTTTATGGCTGAGTTGGTATGAACCACGACTCTGACTCTTCCTGTAGACGTTGGGAAAGAAGCGATCAATATTGCGAAAAACAAACTTTTTCGAAATATAGGGTAGTCGAATAAGTCTTTTTGTCAATAGATATCGTTGCAGTCGTATATTTCCAGTGCGAACCATTTTTTGAAGCGAATGGTAACAGGAGACGAAAAGTGAATCAAATACGACAATAATATGATAAAAAGATCATGGACCAAACGTGAAGCTTAAAGTAATCGAAAAAACGGCCAGAACTGATCAACAGAAAGGGCTTCTTCTTCCATCAGGACAACGCTAGACCACACACATATTTGACGACTCGGAAAAAATTGGGAGAGCTTGGCTGGGAAGTTTTTATGTATCCGTCATATACGTCTAACCTTGCATCATCGGACTACCATTTGGTTTGCTTAATGCAGAATTCCCTTAATGGAGTAAAGTTGGCTTCAAGAGAAGCCTGTGAAAATTACTTTTCGCGGTTTTTCGCCTGATGGAGTAATGTCTACAGCGGAAAAATATCAAAAAGTGGTCGACCAAAATAGTACATATTTGGTTCAGTAAAGTTCATTATAAATATAAAAAAAATATGTTGAAGTTTGATGAGAAATACGAAAAGACTTTTTCGACTACCCAATAATTCGAATCTGCCTTGGTGGTCTTACTATTTCCAGGTGTAAATTCATTCATTAATGAATTAATTTCACTCAAAAATCTCTAATTTTCCATGCTTGCGAAGCAAGTCACCCAAAGCGAGCAGATTTTTCGAATATCTTTTAATCTAACTTGAAAGTAGCTTTAGTTGAAAATGGTCCACTTACTTCTTAGTGTGTGCAGTTAATAAGTAGAATATATAAAGTGGCAAGCAACTTTAACGCTGCAAGTGTTAGTAACCCACTTTTCAACACTTTATCTGCTCACAAATTTTCAAAAGCTTTCAAACTAAATCATAAAACCGCGCGTAGCTAACATAGCTACCGTTCTAACTGTTGTTGGCGGCAACTACTATTTCACTGCCGCAGTAAAAATTATTTGTTATTCCAGCATAAACGCAGGAATCGCCCTCCATTCCGCTCGTGCTGCCATTTTTGAATATGTTGCAGTACTTTTATGCGACAGCTGCACTTGCTATTGCGTAAGTAAGCGTAGCGCTGTGGTAGTGGCACCAACATATGTGCAGCAACTAAATTTTCCCAAGCACACCAAACTTCTTAACGTACTTGGTAAGTTTAATTTTTTCCTGCGGAAATAACTTATTTGCCTTTTTAAATCGTTCGTCTGTTACATCTTTAGGATTTGGAAATTATGTCAACTCTCGGACGAAGTTTTCGCTGCAATGCATCACCACTACGCGCGCACCCCGCTGCTCAGTCGAACGTCGCCACTTTGCTGCATGACTAATTCGCTCGACTAAGGCTCGCCCGATGCGCGCTTGGGTTCCTGCTTCCGCCTCTGCCTCCGCAGCTGCTGCAGTGCTACAATGTGACAAAATTGTTACAAGTGAACTCTTGATTTGCCGCCGCGTGCCACCACCACGGACGACACTGCCACTTAGCGTTCTTTGTAGCCTAAAAATGTGAAGTGACTTTGGGTCCATTCAACCAACTAACTAACTTTTTCGCCTATGCAGTTACTCTGCTCGTGTGTACATACACATTTGTGGAAGTTTGTATGTGTGTGTGTGTGGTGTTTCAGTGCTTCTATTTGCTGGCAAAGTGAAGATGCGCACGCAAAAGCAGCATCATTCATTCTTGCCCAAAATTTGTCGTGAATTTTTTATGTGCTGCTTGCGGCACAAAGCGACGTGTTTGGCCCACTGTGCGCTAAGTCGTTTTCGCATATCCTGCTGGCCATCCGTTGACTTGGGAAATGGTCAACGGCTGTTTTGCGCCGAGATATTCGCTGGTCGTGCCATTTGCTCGGGCTTGGGCTTGACGGCTGCTGTTACTAAAGCTCCCTGAGCTTTTGCACAATGGTTACGACAGTAAAAAAAATCCTAGTACAAGTAAGTATTTTAGAGAATGTGTGTTAAATAAAGTGTTTTGAATGAATGTCACAGGCGTTTGAAAAGCGCCTGCCTGTCCCGAAGGTTTTACAGCGCCTTACAAGTTTGTAGATCTTATTTATTTTTTAAATGCTTGTAATTTACGTTTTTCCTGCTTTCTTTGCTAACTGGGTCAGTAGTTAAGTAGCTTCCTGTAAAAAGCCAACAGTTGACAAGATAATTGCAACTATTTAAGTCGTCGCTTCTTTGCATTGCAGGAAATTAAAAATGCAGCTTAGAGAATTTTCAGCAAAGAAGATGAGTTACTTAACTTCTCAAATTATTTCTAAAACTTTTGGTTATGTAAATCAAATAAAAGTAATTAAAAACTGACGAAAAGTGAGCACAGAAATATTATTTTCTCATAAAAACCGCTCGTTTCCAGGCCATATGAACGGAGGCATATTTAGGTATTTGCTCAATAACCGAAATTTGCTATGAAATGTACGGTATCAAGTCAGTCGTAAGCTTCTTTTTCTTTACTGACGTAGACACCGCTTACGCGATTATAGCCGAGTTAGCAACGCTACGTGGCGCCATTTGGAGATTCCAAGTGAAGCCAGGTCCTTTTCCACCTGGTCTTTCCAACGGAGTGGAGGGCTTTCTCTTCCTCTGCTTTCCCCAGCGGGTACTGCTTGCAATACTCTCATCCATTCGGACGACATGACCTAGCCAGTGTAGCCGACGTCTCTTAATTCGCTGAACTATCTCAATGGACCGTAAATTTTCCGCAGAGCCTTTCTCTCGAAAATTCGTAACGTCGACTCATCAAATGTTCTCATCGTCCATGCCTCTGCAGCGTATAGCAGGATGAGAATAATGAGTGACTTATAGAGTTTTGTTTTTGTTCGTCAGAAGAGGAATTTACTTCTCAATTGCCTACTGAGTCCGAAGTAGCACCTGTTGACAAGAGATATCCTGCGTTTCGTGGCTGACATTGTTGTTGGTGTTGATGCTAGTTCCAGGATAGACGAAATTATCTACAAATTCGAAGTTATGAGTGTCAACAGTGACGTGATGCCTAGTCGCGAGTGCGACGACTGTTTGTTTGATTTTGATTGTTTGATGACAGGAGATACATATTTCGTCTTGCCCTCGTTCACTACTAAACCCATCTGCTTCGCATCTAGTCTGGAGACTCGATTAAGTTCTGCAGCTCGAATTATATTCTCCAGAAGCAGATCGAAAAAGTCGCACGATAGGGAGTTGCCTTGTCTGAAACCTCGTTTGGTATCGAACGGCTTGGAGAGGTCCTTCCCGTTAGCCGTAAGCGCTTAGAACATTATATTGGTAGTCGTAAAAGTCTTCTTCTTTTCTTATAATAAATAAATAAACAAATATGAATATATGTACTGCGGACAAAAAATAGTAAAACTTTTTAATTTAAAATTTGCGCAAAAAAAAAAAAAATTTCCTCGAAATATTTTGTTTCTTGGTTGGTATGACTGTCTTTGACATCTGTGACTTCAAATCTAAATAATCATTAGTGTTTAGTATATGCTTGTCTTTGCATTTGGCGATTTATACGATTAGTAAAATTATTCCACATAGAAGTTCCATTAGATTTTGTGTGCGGAATCAAATTTCTGGCGACGAAACATCAGAATGTTGGAAAAGACCTTCAGTGATAATTGTTTGTCGCGAGCAAGTGTTTTTTATTGGTACAACTTATTCAAAGAGAATCGAGAACGCGTTGACAACGAACAATGCCCAGGTTGGCTATCTACGTAAATAAAAGAAAGAAATTGGTGCTTGAGAATCGACGATTGAAAGAGTCAGAGGTCTTGCTGACATTTTTGGAATATTGGAAGGGTCACTGAAAACGACTTGAAAGATCATTTGGGCCTAAGAAAAGTGAAAGCACGATTGGTTTCAAAATCACTAACTAACCTTATGTCATAAACGTATTATTACTGGCGACGAGTCTTCGATCTATGGCTACGACCCGGAAATAGACGATCAATCGACCGAATATAGTGGCAGAGGTGAACCGAAGCTATTCGTAAAATGAGGATAATGCAATTTGAATGAATTTTAACTAATATCGTGCCGCAATCATCGTATACGCCTGACTTCTGGCTATTCAGGAAACACAATCGACCGCTCCGGAGAAACCGTTTTGTGCAAATTGAAGTCGTGAAGTCGGCGAACTGCTACGCGCATTGAGGGCTATTCCTGAAACAGGCTTTAACAACGGTTTTGAGGATTGGAAAAACGTTGGCACAAGTATATTGGTGCCAAGGGGGAATACTTTGAGGGGAACGACGTAGATTTTGAAGAAAAAATTAAGAATTTAAAATTATGAACAAGATCTTATTATTTTTTGCTTATAATAGTATTCTGTTTGTGGAGACTAGAAAAGGTATAACACAATTTCGACCACTTTTAGATCAGAGTTGTGCCATTACATAGGATCTTCATTTTTAATTCAACTATCTATTTTAAACTAAATAACACATTGGTATTGAACATTGCATTTTGAGGAAAGTAGGCATGGTTGTGGTTAGGTTATACTAAGTTTGTCGGCATTTTTGATTGCGGAGGTATGATATTTTTCCCAGAAGTAGTCTAATTTTTTGTTTTTGGCATCGATAGTTATTGCACTCTATCAAGTTTAAAAAAAGTTCGTATAAGAAGAATTTCTCCATTCCATCTCCGTGTCAGACTGGAACAGTTGCGTCTGATGTGTTAAGCAGTTTGTTGAGTATTTGAGTTATCTTGATAAACAATTTGAGTTCAAAACACGTACATAACGTACATATATTTTTGTAATTTTAGTAAATGTTGGTGACCCTACACCCCCTGACTCCAATACAAAAAATCATCCCTATTAGGAAATCTTTATTTCCATTATCGGTTTAAGCAACCCAAAATAAGTAAGAAATATGTTCGATGCTGTCGCGAAATGACTAGTGAGAAGTAATAGGTTGTCAAAAAAGTCTTGCGGTATTTTCGCTAGTTGGCGCTGAAAGCGCGTAGTTCTAGTTTTATTCGTCGCATCGGGTCATGCTATACTTGTTTGGAAAGCTCATTTCACGCGCTAACACGTGTTTGATCGATTGTCGTTTCTTTTAAGTCGTTCGTGAGTCAAAGCGTCGCAAACATGGAGCAAAATAAAGAGAAAATACGGCATATTTTACAGTACTACTACGATAAAGGCAAAAATGCATCTCAAGCCGCCAATAAAATTTGTGCAGTTTATCGACACAGTTTCCATTTCCACCGCACAATGATGGTTTCAACGTTTTCGTTCTGGTGTAGATGTGGTCGAAGATGCGGCACGCTCCGGAAGGCCTGTCGTCGAAAATTGCGATAAAATTGCTGAATTGGTCAAAAGAGACCGGCATAGTAGCAGCCGTAGCATCGGTCAAGAGCTGGGCATGAGTCATCAAAAATTCATTTCAATTTCAATAAAAAAAAAAATAAAAAAATTCAACAAAAATACCGCAAGACTTTTTTGACAACCCATTATATAATGAATACATATTTTTATAGTAAAGCCTTGTAAAGAAAGTACTAACTATGGAACTTAAATGTATAAGTTTGCGTTGTTGAGTTCGTGATTTCTTTGCGAATGCCCGCACTACGCTATGATACGCAATTGGATCTTAGATATTTGGAAAATTATAATTTCCTAAAACTCTCACCAACTAAAATACATTCATTGTCAAGCCAACTTATTCAAATTGAAACCCCAGAGGACAAACGCCGACGAAAAGTGCAGACGGACAAGAATTAAATGCTAATACTAAGTCATCCGGACATATCCATTGAAGCAACAGAGAAAATAACAATGTTTGCTGCGACACCGTTAGACTGCAACACGTTCGTACACTTTAACGGCAACACAAAAAGAAAAGAGAAGCAACAAAAAACGCACGCAGAATGCAGTATTCAGCGAATGCACGAAGATATGGGCATGGCAGTTGAAGGATGGGCGAAAGTAAAGTTTTTGCTGGCGCATAAGCAAACGCACAATGTTTGCGCTGATTACAGTGCAAATAGCTTTTGATTTCACAAATCAAAACTTTTTGTGCGCGAGCGTGATTTATGTACGCGCCAGCGAGTAGCGAGTAGCATTCAATGCGCCAACGAAAGTGGAGTGGACTGGTGTTGTGGTGATGACACAAGCTGTGTGAGCCACTGGACACTGCAAGCAAATCAATGCCGTTTGTTGTTGGATAGGTTGTGGGTCGGGGAGCGTTTGGAGTGAGGCTGGCGAATTCATCTTTGCGTGGCCTGCATGCACGGATGCGCGTTGCGGCGGACATAACAATGTTGCAAGTTAGTGGCAGCAACTTGCAACTGGCAACTGAAATCTTTTCTGACTTCCTAGATTACTTCCTGATTTGTGCCGCTGACGCCTGAAAGCATATCATTTCGCGCGGCGTTCAGTACTTATTAAATACACTTTGAGCTTCGGGCTGTATGGTTGGCTGGATTGTTGGCTGGCTTCAGGCAACATGCAACCAACCGAGTTATGTGACTGTTGCGTCTTACTTACTTAGAGTTTATGTGCTTTTAAGACTCAGTCTAACGGATGCTGGCACCAATAAAAGAGGCAAAACATGATTGATTGGAACTATGTGGAAACACACTATTGATATCCGACCGCCTATGTAACGCTTATAAGACAATGTGCTGAAAATAGTGCAAACGTACTGATATTATTGGTTTGTATTTGCTACAAGAATCAAGTATGTATGTATATAGTGAGGTCATCGACTGCTTTGCATATGGCAACCAAAAACAAAATGGTATAGACAACTTTTGCGATTCATCAATTTGACTCATCAATTGGTGAATGGAACGAGATATTCCCAAGTTGCTTAAATCATATGAAAACTGTCAAACATGTTTTTATTATATTTCCTTGGTTTGCTAAAGTTTTTTCTTTTGCTGGGTATATATGTACGTGCATATGTCTAAAAGTTTAAATGCATTTTCAATAAATTGAGTTTGTCATGCAACGATTTTGTTCCCTTGATTCCCTCAAGCTTTTTAGAAGGTATATAGGGTGGTTTCGATAATGATTCATTAAAAAAACAGTGAAATTGATCATACTCAAAAAAAAAAAAAGTTTTTTGACAAGTTGGTGGGACTGTCCTTTATTAATATGTCTAATATGAGCGCGATCTGTCAAATAAGTTTTACAGCAGCTGCTTATGTCGGTACAGCTCAGAAGTGCATTGCGATTTTTACAATGGATAAAAATATCGAACAAGGAATTTGTCCCAAATTTTGTATTTTTAACCCAATTTTGTTTTCGAAATCGTTGAGAATGTTGGAAAAGTACGAAATGTACGCTGATTCAAAAACATAAGTCTACACGTGGTCAAAGCCTTCAAAGATGGTCGAAAGATCGTTGAAGACATGCCTCGTTCTGGACGATCTTCGACCTTTTCAATTGATAAAAATATTAAAAAAGTGAAGGAACTGATATTATATTATATATTAAGGTTCGTCAGGCAAGTGTTAAAGAGTTGGCAAGAGAGCTCGAAATCTCTCACGAGTCCGTTCCAATGATTTTGGTGGAAATTTTGGGTGTGATTCGACCCGATAAAGCTAAACTTTTTCAAAAAGTGAACGTTTGTGATCGAATTTAAAGCCAAAAACGCAATGAATAGCATCGATCCACCAACTCATTCACCAGATTTGGCTCCGTGTGAGTTTTTCTCGTTCCCCAAACCGAAACTGTCTGTTTCAGTCGATCGAAGAGATAAAACAATATTCGCTGAAGAAGCTGAAGGCCTGAAAGACTGGAAAAATCGTAGGCATAAGTGTATTACATCTTGTGGGGATAACTTTGAAGGTGACTAAATAAATATTGATGAATAATTAAATATTTCGCGTTTTATGTAAACACACATGTAAAATTTTTGTCGCAATGTGCATATTAAATTACAAATTTTTTTCCTTAACATCGATTCTCTAAGGCACTATACAAAGAGGCATAATGGCCTTAGATCTTAGCTACTGAATAGCCATCTGAGTAAGCCGACCGATCCTATTTAAATGTTGCAGAATATCGAGTTTGTTCTCTTCTGACTACAAACATTACGAAAAACTTGACGTAATCCTCAGAATTTTTATAAATTCGATTTATTTGTTAATATATGTATAAAATAACTGCTGAAGCGTCTCTGCCTCTTTAGAGTTTTTTTAATTAACACGAAAATCCAAATTAGCAATTGTTGACAACATACCCTTTATAAAATTCTATAGCATTCAGCATGAGTATTGTGATAAATTTTTCTTTTCTTTTGTACCGAAAACGAAACAAAAAGCAAAAGTTGTTGACAGCAGAAATAAATGCATCGCTGCATCAATTACATCGAGACAATTAAAAACTTTTGCATCCATATGCCAAGCCGGTTCAAACAATTGCGCTTTGGTTGTGTGCTTTGTTTCCATCTTTAATTCCTCTTAATTGCATAGATTTAAATTCTTTATACTATCAGAAAATAATTTAAAAATAACAGTGGTTCCATGGCACAATTCGACACGAGTTTGTCTAGTATTAATGTGCTCCAAACATAATAATAAAAAAGCGGAATGCTTTGTGTTTGGAACAGATTTGACCACGTTTTGACAAACCTCCAGCTCTATGAAATTCCAATCTCGTAATAAAATCTCCTTTAGCTGACCTAAGGTGTTAAACTTTTGCCGATACACGCTTCTAACTAATTCTTCCCACAAATGTTAGATTGCATTGAGGTCAGGGCTCTGCGCTAGTGTTTGGATTAGTTTGGGGCGCTTGTGTATCAACCAAAGCTTTGCAACGCCCGATGTGTGAAACTAGTTTTTTTTATCAGAGAATATAACCTTAAAATAGTGAAAACAATTAAAATAAATGCATTTGGAGTTGAAATGATGTGAAACTACCTAACCGCAAAAGTCTTATAATTTTAGTAAATTCTTCTTAGCATATTTCAACCTTTTGTTTTTATTTGGAACGCTAATCTAAATACCTTTAAACTCTACCATGGCAATCAATCATATTTTTGTATGTGAACAGTATTTAGGCAAAATATCTTTTCCTTCGAGTTTTTAAAGACATTTTCAGTTCTATTCCATTTTGACAGGATCTTTTGTGACTACCTTTAGTATAGAACGCTCTTCTCACACATGTAATATCTTGCCCTGACCTGCTCTGCTTCTACGTATTGGCCAATCGGTACTCATCATGGAACCTCTTGATTATATCAAGGACTATGGATTTGCTTCTTCATAGCAATTCAGCGATTCGAGCGCCTTCGCCATTAAATTTCACTATTAGTTGCCTTATTTCGACCGAATTTTGCTTCACTTTACGAGCCATTTTAAAAACAATTCTCAAAATTCAAAATTTTTTCCTTTTAGTTTGGTTCTAACATTTACACACTTCATAACAAAACATTAATTAAAATGCGTTGCGCCGGTCCCTAAGAGATGTTAAGATCCTCTGACGACTTTCAAGCACTGTTTCTTTAATTAATGCGATGATTTCTTTAATGTTTCGACAAAGCTGGATGGTTGACTCGCTTGAGGCAAGTTTTCGATGACTTCACGACTTTCACTTTTGGTACTCAAACACTTGTGTTCGTAGACTTTCCAAAACATCTCTGCAACATTATTAAAGATTCCGTAGTCGGGATTACATTGAGAACACAAAACTTCAAGCTAAATTGTTGTTAATTATACCCTGAACAGGGTATATTAAGTTTGTCACGAAGTTTGTAACACCCAGAAGGAAGGGTCAGAGACCCTATAAAGTTTATACATATATAAATGATCAGTTTGTCGAGCTGAGATGATTTAGCCATGTCCGTTTGTCTGTCTGTCTGTCCTTCAATTTTTAAGATATCGTTTTGAAATTTTGCAAACGTCATTTTCTCTTCAGGAAGCTGCTCATTTGTCGGAACTGCCGATATCGGACCACTATAACATACAGCTGCCATACAAACTGAACGATCGGAATCAAGTTCTTGTATGGAAAACTTTCACATTTGACAAGATATATTCACGAAATTTGGTATAGATTATTTTCTAAAGCAACAATGTAATCTCCGAAAAAATTTTTCAGATCGGTGAACTATAGCATATAGCTTCCATACAAACTGAACACATAGTTACTAACAGAAATGCAGCTGTGAAGGGTATTTAGCTTCGGTGCAGCCCAAGTTAACGTTTTTTCTTGTTTTTTTTTTGTCTTTGGTAAAAACTGCCAGACAGACTTTTCAATTCTATTAGCATTTTCGTTTTTAGCAACTCTAAATCAGTAAGAAACAGCCTCGTACATCACTCATGTAATCAGACAAAGCAAATCTAAAGTATTTATTTAAAGTTGTTCTTGTTATTTTAGTAAATAGTCCAAATCAACTCAGTGTTTTATAACAAGATGTTAACTTAATTCAATTAATAATTTAAATACACAATACTAAAAATAACTGCTTTAACACTAAACAAGAGAAAAATATTTTGTTTTTGGTTTTGGCAATCTATTTCAATTTTCCATTCAATCCACTTGCGAGTCGCCTGGTTATGTCATTGATAATTTCGACTCAATAAATCACAAAACGGAATAACACCAAGGCCAAACTCAACACCCATGCGCCGCATCCGCAGCAACACACATACACATGAACATTTAAAATCACATGTATGCATGTATATGTGCATAGATAAACAACAACGCCGATTAAAGTTGGACCGTCGAATAATTTGTCACATTATTTATTTAAGTTGCGAAGCAGTTGACAGCTTAGAATTTATTTGCGCAGCCATTGGATTTTATAGCCAAATTAAACTCGCCCAGCTAATAAGCGAGCGACGGGTGCAAGACACACACACACACGATTCAAATGTACATATGTGTATGTGTTTTGAGCACATTTTGTGCTGTTGCTGTCAACATTGTCATTTGTTGTCGATGCCGCAGCGGCAAACAACTATTTGATGTTTGCCATTTGCCACATGCCACATGCCACATGAGAGTCGCCTAAAATTTCAATTAATACACTATTTAATGGACGCTTGCTGCGGAAAATTTGCTAGCCATGGTCAATGTTTAAATGCTCAAGCGCGCGAGTTTAAGTGTGATTCAAAATATACACACCTACACATACACACACACGCGCACTCACAGTCACGCAGCCATGCCTCACTCGTTGCAGCGAAAGGATAACAATTAAATGGCGAATTTTATACGAAAATAGTTAACTGTGGCAATTGTGTGATCCGGTTGTTGTTGTTACTGTTGTGCGTTGCTGGGTGTCGGTTGTTGCCATTTGTCTGCCACACGCACTCAATGAGGTGCGTAATTTGACACCAATAAATTTGCCGCGATCCGCATACACCGCCGAAAATGCGCACTGGTGTACAACAACAACAACAAACAACAACAAAAAGTGCCCAACAACTACATAGCAACAAGCAACGTAGCGGTTTAGGGATTATGCGCCGCAGCGACGCGCGATGTCAAATTGCTTGTCACTCCAGTCGAGCGTGTGGCAAGTGGCGCGAATGTATGTGCGTGTGCAACATAACATCGATTAAAATATGTTTAATTGAAAATTCACTAGTGTTTTAATGTTGCAGCATTGGCTGTTGGTTCTACGCGTACGCTATGTTTTTGTTGTGTGGGCCCACATACCATTAGGGTGGTTTTCACTATCGCTTGATGTTGGGCAAATTTGAAGTTTTCAGCGAGAAATTTTGCGTTTAAAATTAAAATTGCTAAAATTGTTAACTGACAGCATGGAATGAACTACAAGTACATGTATTCCAGAAGAACAAGTAAGAAGAGGGCGCTGGTTTTTTGGTGAAAAATAGCTTGTCTTAAGCGAAGAATTTAGGGCAACTGCGTGGTAACGGTAAAGATATGCTGCTGATTTAATTAAGGTGCTGTAATTTGCGACACAAACATGTTGCGAACGAGGAATTTGGCTGGCAACAGATTAAAGTAGGGCATGTGGTTTGGGAGATTCCTCAATAACTGAAAGTGAAAGTATAAAAATTAAAAAAAATCCGTTAATGAATCGGTTATTAAAACCAATGTTAATCGAATAAACGATTGATTATCGATAATTTAGTTTAAAATCTAAAAACTGAATAACAGCCTATTGCATTGGCGTGGATCATCTTTTAAGGAAAACATAAAACTTAGGCCATTGTACAAAATTCTTGAGTGTAGAGAGCTCAGAGGAGGGGTCTCTGTTTTCTTCCTTTCATTGGGGGTGTGTTTTACGTGCGCACATCCCTGGGGAGGGATGTTTTGCTTTTTCACTTTAGCTCGCCTACAAACGGACGTTTTTTGGCTACCCAGAGGATACTTGGTATAAGGCCGAAAGCGGTGAGTTGCTAGATCCATATGTAAAAGAATCGTTTCTGGCCATTCTCGAGTGAATGGCGCTCAGAGGACTTTCTTCATTTGCATGAATTTCTACACATGATTCTATCATCCAAAGCAATACCAAAAGCCCCGTTAGGACAGGATCGGAAAGAACCTCTCCGAGCCATTCGATACCAACCGAGGTTTCAGACAAGGCGACAAGAGAACGTACAATCTTCTAAAAGAGGTCTCAACAAACGCCTCGTTGGTACTGCTTTCTCCAGACTGGATAAGCAAGCGAAGCAAATGGGTCTGGTAGTGCACGAGGGCAAAATGAAATATCTTCAGTCATCAAACAAACAGTCGTCGCACTCGCGACTTGGCTCTCACGTCACTGTTGACAGTCATAACTTTGAAGTTGTAGATAATTTCGTCTATTTAGGAACCAGCATTAACACCAACAACAACGTCAGCCTCGAAATCCAACACAGAATAATTCTAGCCAACAGGTGCTACTTCGAACTGAGTAGGCAATTGAGAAGTAAAGTCCTCTCTCGACGAACAAAGACCAAACTCTATAAGTCACTCAATATCCCCGACTTGCTGTATGGTGGAGAGGAATGAAATATGAGAATAAGAAAAGAAATAACGACTGGCGCGGTTGTAATCTCGGCTAAAACCGCGTAAGCGTTATTTACGCCAATAAAGAAGAAGAAGGATCCAACAACAAATTTCCTTTCAAAAAAATATTCACAGTCCGGAGCCCTCAAACAAGTCCAGCTTCGAAATGCCTTTTTAAGAAAAAGTAATCGTATTTATTCTGCAAGCCTTCATTGAATTAGTATTTGAATGAACACGAAAACATTTTATATCTCTTTTATATAAAAATTACGGTAATTTGGCTTTCAGATTTAACTTTTCTCAAGAATAGAGTTACTCGAGTGACGGACTTTCTAGTAACTAGGTCATATATATATGTCACAAAAAATTTAAGTACATATGTATGAAACTAAATTTATAACAGGTCACGCATAAAAAGTTCAGTAGAAGCCAAACTTACACTTTTTTTCTTGTTTTATTAAGCGCAAGAATTTGCGAGTGGACACTCCGCCATTTCCAACCCATATGGCGGTTCAAAATGTACACAGAAGTCATACATTTCGATGTTGGCGGCATAATTAGACCATCAATTGTGGAAAATTCATGGTTTTCATGAAGGAATAAACGAACCAGCCAACGAGCCAGCGGACAAATGAATGGGAAAACCAGCACAGGCAGCAATGAATGGCTGAGCGCTGCCAACACAATGCAGGCGCTGGCATATCCTTCCGAATAAAGCACGAATGAAGCGGAAATATGCCCAAAAACGACGCACGCAACCATTTACACATGTGCTCGCGAGTGAGTTTGCTGTTGCTGGACTGTCAAGCGCTTGAAAATATGTGCGAATATCATTTGACCGACCAATTTCGGTAGGTAGTGTAGCAAGATAGCAAGAGTGAGAGTTTTGAAAAAGTCCTCTACATACAAACTCACATAGTCAGTGCTCTGGTAAAACTTCAAATCATAGAAACAATTGATGACATAGTCTGCGAAATCTTCTGTGCCCTGGTTTCTGACACAAAAAAGCGAAACGAGCAATTCATGGCAAGAGGCTGCATCAAAATTGTGCGTTTCTAGTCTTAAAGCCGCCATGCTATCGTTTGGTGTAAATATTCATGCTTTTGTGGGGAAGTAATGTTCCTAAGAAAAACAACATTTTAGACTAATTTATCTATGCTTTATTTGTCATTTCTGCAATAAATTCGAAAGTCCACCAAAAAGTAACAAGGTTTGACTCACTTTTTAACATTTAGACTTTAGATGGATATATTCTTAAATAAAACGAGTTAACTGACTGGAACTTGCTGTTTATCTGAAGTAATAGTGCCAAAAAAACTAAAATTCATCTCAAAAGATCGTCGAAAAGTCATGATTTGAGCCTCTTATATATCATTTCAGTTGCCAGCTGTTTCGAATTAGAAAGTTGTTGTTCAAACTCAATCTCAAATTCATCATAAAGTGTTATCTACATAAATTCCTCGCTCTCTGCTCTCTCGCTCATAAGAAATACATCACTGTCAGTCGAAATTTAGCTTCTTGGGAAACATCGCCGCTTTTATTGCGCTTAAATGTGCTGAGCGCTAAGGCTTCCATTTCACTAGTTGTTGCCTTACATCCTAGTGCAACACTGTGTTGCACCCTAATAACTCTCGCATTCAAATTAATTTCTTTATTACTTCCTTTTGCCACATAAATTAGCTACCGAAACAAACTTGGAGCATCCGGCTGCTGCCTCTTTTATAATAACCTAAAATTCATTTATTCGCGTGTGAAGATGCAACAAAACTTGCAGCTACACGTACCACTTGTTACGGCTGCTATTTGCCGAATGTGTGCCGTTGCTCTTGGTGCCAAGTTTTCTCGCCTGCCTTCACCGGCCGCATCGCCTACCTATGGCTTGAAGATGCCGCCTATGCGTGTGTGTGTGTGCGCTGGTTCAAAGTGAAGTGAACTCGCATATTTTATTTATAAAATAAATTATATGCTAAGCGAGACAGCCCGCTTGTACGCCCCTTTCGAATTACAGGGTGAAAAACTACAACAACAACAACAGCATCCGAAGTAGTTGTCCTGGGTGGATCGACGATGCCTGTAAACAGCTGTTTCGGTTAAATTGAAAACTGCAGATGAAGTTGCTTATATAAATATGTGCGCTTGTGTTTGTATTTACTCGTGAGAGTGCTGTAGCATCGGACCGAAGTTATAGGCGATGTCGAATGCCAAAAATGGCGTTGCAGCTGAACTTCATCATCCGGTGGATGTCCTATAGACTTTGGTGACATTTGCAAGCAAATATAGCGGTATATTGATGTATGTAGAAGAATTGACGAGAATTAATATAAAGGGTGTTGGTTTTAATAATGAAAGCTTAAATTCTATGCTTTGCAAGTAACCTGAGAGAAAACTGTTTAAGTTCGTCCATATATCAACAAAAATGATGCCGGTGAGATCGTAATCGTCAATGGGGACCGTTATGATAAACGACTATTTGGTGCCTGAAATTAAAGCTCGTGATCTGGGCGATATTTGGTTTCAACAAGACGGCGCCACTTCCCACATATCGCATTAATCAATGGATTTATTGAAAGAACTTTTCGGTGAGCAGATAATTTCACGTTTTGGGCCGGTCGATTGGCCAACAGGATCGTGAGATATCACACCGTTAGGCTTCTTCATTCGAGGATATGTAAAGTCTAAAGTCTATGCGGACAATCCCGCTTCGATTCAGGCCTTGTAACAAAGCATCACGCGTGTTATTCGCCAGTTACCAGTCGAAATGCTCAAATGAGTCAAATCGGACTCAACGAATGGACAATCTGAGACGAGGCCGCGGCCGAGAAAAAATCTCTCGCTCTGTAGATATCACAAAATAGTCTTTTTGCTCAGCACCTTCCATCGTCTTTTTGGGCTCGTGTTGTTAGGCTCCGGTTCGTCCTCAGATGTTATTACATAACCCGACAGAAACACCTTTGTTATTCACCAAGCTTACAAAACCTTACGCTACAAGTTTACCTTTGGATATAATAACATAACCTTTAAAAATTTCAACTTACTACATGAATTTATCTAAGGTTTCTGCTTAGATCACCCGAGTCGCACCATGTTTTATACCTCATTTATTTTTATCACCGCTCCTAATAAAGTGGTCGTAGCTTTTTAACACCCTATACAGCCCCTTTGATATACACGGACGGACAAACAGTCAGCAAAGTCATGCTTTTGTGTATTCTTAAAATACCGACGGCTTCTGGTTCGACGAAAAAATCTTTTGCTGCCACAAAATATATATTACTGTGGTACGTTGCAGCTTCTGTGTGCCACTCGAACTTCGTACGACGGTCCAATGAAAATTGTTGCCGTTGGTGGATTTACTGCTGCTGAAAAGCAGCAGAAATAAAGACCAAAAGATAAGCGCGCCGGAATGCATATTCAAAGCCACCTATGCGTAAGCATGTGCGTGTGATTTTTTTTTTCAATTGGCTATGTGTGCGTGTAAGTACGAGTGCAAGACTGCAGGACGGCAAACGGTACAGCGCCGTGCCACACTCATACACACGTGCGCTTGTAAGTCCGAATATTCATAAAAGTTTCGTTATTTGTAGTCGCTCGTATTCAACTCGTTCCGCCAGCACACTTTCAACCATTTTTATGCATGACGCGTACAATTATGTGATGCATATAATTTTCTGGAACAATTCCATCAACGTGAATTATGCTTAACATACATATTCGCCATTTTTTATTTGCTTTGTAAATTTTATGCTTGCTCGAAAGCGCAGGAAATGAAAAAAATTACAGAAAACGACATTGAAAGGTAGCGACGAAGACATATATGTATCATATAGCATGTGTGTGTGTGTGTGAGTGTGCGAGGTCTGAGTATATCATGCTGTGTTGGAATATGGTAGCAGAATTACTCAAAATATTAACGGTGTAATGAGATGTGTATAATGAGATATTAACTTCTGCCTTAAAGTAAGGCTATGGAAATTTGAAAGGGTTTAAATTATTATGATTGCGCCAATAAGTATGCTTTAATTTCTGTTGTTCAAGAATTTTAATTCGGGTTTCGAAATGCTTGGTGATATGTGTACAAAATTGAAGATAAATTTCTTAGAGGTAGGTTTCAGCAATAATATTGCCACACACTTTAGAAATAGCTATCTATAAGAGTAATTACTTGCTCCGCAGGGGAAATACATAAATCTTCAACATATTAATAAATTTCTCTCCTAATTAGCTCTTCCTCATTATTGTATTCGCTCTTTTTATAGCCTGAACTGAACTGGGTATATTAAGCTTTCCATGAAGTTTGTAACACCCAGAAGAAAACGTCGGAACCCTGTAACGGATATACATACATATATACATAGATGATTGGTGACGAAGAAAGAGAAGAAGTTTTCAAGCATAAATCGGGCGATACTGCTGCAATTTCAAGTTCGATATTCGTACGAAGTTCATCAATCGTCGCTGACTTGTTGGCATGGACTATAGACTTGACGTAGTCCTGCAGGAAATAGTCTAACGGCGTCAAATCGCACCATGAAAACGGGCAATTGACTGGGCCATTTCGTCAGATAACACGTTCACCAAACTTGGTTTTCAATAAATCGATTGTGACATTCACTGTGTGGCTTGTGGCCCCGTCCTCTTAGAACCACATATTGTAAAAGTCCATATCATCCAATTTGGGCCAATAATATACGGTTATCATCGAGCGTCAGTGATTTCCCTTCACAATAACGGGCCGGTCTTGATCATCACGGAAGAAGTACGGCCAAATGACACCGTCGGCCCATAAACCGCTTCAAACTTAAGGGGGTATTCTGGTCTAGAAGTATGAATTTCAGGTAATTTTTAAAGTGTCGTAAAAAAAGGCAATTAATATTTTTACCATCCATTTTTTTTTTAGTTATTTGTTAATTTTAGAAAAGTACAGAAATAAATACAAAACTAAAAAAAGTAAAAAATTTCAAAAATTATGAGCTGACGAAGTGAGGGGTCCCTAAAAATTTTCACGTGACCATACCCATGATTTCAACCTTCTTAGTTATCTGAAACCATAAAAAAAAGATTAATAATCTAGAATAATGTCGCAATGGCCGGAACTACGGAAAAGTGGGAAAACATTTTTTTCACAAAATGGCGACTGCCTGAAAAAAAAGATTTTTGGACTGACGTAAAGAATGACATGGCGCATTTTAAGTAGAGATCTTAAATTGAAAGCGCACAAAATACACTTTATACAAGAAACGAAGGCGCTCGTACTTCCCAAGTGACATTGCTTTGCTCTGTGTGCTCTTGAGAAGTTCCAAAAAGATCCGACGTTTTCAAGTCAAATTTTGTTCAGCGAAGAGGCCCATTTCTGGCTCAATGAGTTTGCAAACAAGCAAAATTGCCACATTTGGGAGCAAGAACAACCTAAAGAGATTCAAGAGCTGTCATTTCATCCAGAAAAACAACGGTTTGGTGTGGTTTGTGGGCCGCTGGAATCGTGGGTCCATATTTATTCCAAAATATTGGCGGTAAGAACGTAGA
This sequence comes from Bactrocera tryoni, assembly GCF_016617805.1. Taxonomy (NCBI): domain Eukaryota; kingdom Metazoa; phylum Arthropoda; class Insecta; order Diptera; family Tephritidae; genus Bactrocera; species Bactrocera tryoni. Next base: position 83,526,935 of record NC_052499.1, read on the forward strand.
CGTCTATGGTGACCGTCGCACCATAATAACCGACTATTTGGTACCAGAAATTGAAGTTCGTGCTATGGCGATTTTTGGTTTCAAGAAGACGGCGCCAATTCTCACACATCACACCAATCAATGAATTTATTGAGAGAATACTTCGATGAGTAGATAATTTCACGTTTTGGGACGATCGATTGACCATTCTTGTGATATCACACCGTTAGACTTTTTCCTGAGGGAATAAAGTCTAAAGTCTATGCGAACAATCCCAATTTGATGCAGGCCTAGGAGAAAAGCATCACGTGAGTCATTCATCAGTTACCAGTTAAAATACTCAAACAAGTCATCAAAAATTGGACTCAACGGATGAATCATCTGAGTGGTTTCGCCTTTGCTTTGAGTAGAAGTTTTGAGATCACTTTACAAATATTGTAATTTAAAATACCTAACACCCTGTATGCTATAAGTTACTCAAATTTACGCTTGAATACGAAACGGCACTTAAAGTATTGGTATAGCCAAATTGTACATGCCACTTACATTCAATTTATTCAATTCTTAATTACGTATGTACTTTCCTATTTTCGGTGTGAATTGTAACAATTGAAACTGGTTTTGATGGTATTTTTGGCTCAGGGAATTCCATTACTTATAGTATATGAACATTTTATCAAATGAGGGTCAGCGGAATAAAGTATACCCAAGCTCTATGATTCATGAAGATGAAGCCATATGCATTTTGCAAAATTAAACGCCTAACTATCAAACAAAGCTGTCAAAAATAGCATTTGGCATTTGCATTTGCGGACTTCACTTTGCAATATGATGTGGTAATTGTTTTGGGTTAGTTTTTCTCGAAACTTATTTTGCATAATTAAATGCAATAAAAAACCCAAATCAGTCTCTCACACGTCGTTCTCAAGCGTTGGGCATCTCTGTGACATCGTTGTGGAGAGCTTTGCGGAAAGATCTTGGCCTACATTGTTAAGAGATCAAATTGACGCAAGAACTGAAGCAGCGATAAGGCTCATTTCTAGCTGAATGGCTTCTTCATAATATGCGTTATTGGTCAGGCAACAATCCAAAAGTACTCCATGAGTCTTCATTGTAAACCAAAATAATAGGTTTAAGCGGGTATTCTGGTCTAGAAATTTAAAAATTTCTAATTTTTTTTTTACATTTTCAAAATTTAACTATTCAAGAATATGTGTACAAGAGGACTTTTCAAAATTCAAATTATTTTCGGAGATATAGGCATTTTTCTGACCCGGCATCCAAACTGGTTCGGCCGGAACTAATCGAACAAAAGACTTTACGCGAAACTTTAAACGCATTTTTCTCAAAACTGACTTTTTCGGAACAATACCCACGATTTCTCAGGTTCTACTGGACCGATTTACTTGAAATTTTTATAGAGTCTTCTTTATAGGCTTGTTATTTTTAAAAAATCGAAATATTCAGAAAAAGTGACCCAAAAAATCTTTTTTTTTAATGAATGCTGAGTCTCAAGATGAATGGTGGTGTTGTGAAAAGTACGCTCAGTAGGCTGATTATGTTGATCTTTACAGAACGTGAATTTTCGCAATAAAGTTGAACGATTTGTCAAGTTGTTTAGCCGTAAGTCTTTTCATGATAAAATGCCCAACAATACTGAACAAAAATAACAATCCAGCTTTATACGACTCACGCAAAATCTTTCAAAAACAAGGCTATTGAAAAAAGTACCTCTACTTGGATCACCCGTTATATTAAATGAACAATTCATTAATAGCGTAAAAGATGCTCAATCGACGTGTTAAGTCCCTTGTAAGCCTCTTAAAGAACAATAATAATAATAACAACCAAAAATGACGAGCAAAAATGTGTTAAGGAAATAGAAAAATACAAACAACAACGTTACAGAAGCGGGCAAAAGCGCAGAGCATGCGCAAAGCCTATTATCAGCACCATGAAAAGCGTTAATATCGGCGATGTTCGCATTGATCTTCCGCAGCAAAGACCACACCAGCTGTCAGTAGCGATATGGGCGAGTTTAGCTTGCGAGCAACAGTGAATGAGCGATCAGTTGGCAGCAAGCAGTGGCCAGTTTCAGAAGGTTTTTGGAAATCGCGAGTGAAACACAAATTTACAAACAAAAATTTGTACTTTTCGCTTACATACATAAATACATATATGTATATTACTGATTTAAATTAACTGTTGTTTAGAAAATTTGGAAATTCTGTGTGTGAAAACTCGAATGTGAAATAAAATATAATTTTTGAAGATTTTTTTTTAACTAAAACGAAATTACAAAAATTAAAAAAATTAAAAAAATATGCAATTCACTTACAATTTGTTATTGTTGTTTTTGCTGTTATTCTGCATTTCAAGTGTTGATGCGGCGAATGCGATTAAGTGCCGGCAGCAAGAAACGGTTATGCGAGCAAAGCGCCAAACAGTCGACTTGTCGCTACAACAACAATACCAGCAACGGCAAAGGTAGTGAAGGCGGTTATTAATTACAACGCAATGTTTTTTTTTTTTATGTATGTGTTTAGTGTTTTTAGCGTTTAGTGTTGTCACGTAATTAATTATGCTTTTTTTTCGCCCTCAAACACTTGTAATGCGTCTTATCAGGAATTCGCATGAACAGCTTTCGCCTCAAACATCCTCGGTCGTCAAGCCTGTGGTGAAATTTTTTGTGGCAACGCCAGGGCAGCAAGTGCAACAACTACAAGCCAATAGTGGCGCTCAACAACGCATTGCTTTCACTTCGCAGCAGCAGCAGCAACAACATTTGCAACAATTTCGTCCGCAACAACAACAACAACAAACATCTTTAGTCCCATCGTCATCGCTGACACAATTAGCAAATGGTCAGCAATATTTGCAAAGTAACAGTTATATGCAGCGACGACCACAACAACAACAAGTCGACTATATCACAAATTTTCCACGGATAAGTCAACAAGCACAGCAGCAACAACAACAATTTCAAACACAGCCACCGCAGCAGTTCCAACAATCCCAACAACAACCGTTACAATTTTATAAGCCACAAATAACAACAAAAAATCGAATTCAATACAACAACTTTAACCAACAACCTACATCATCATCATATCCGCCACAAACTCCGACACAGCGACAACAGGAGAGCACACCCACACCCAACCAAGGCAATGACGCAGTTGGTCCAGTTCTCACCCCATTGCTCCCCTCATATTCGGAGTAAGTGCTTCTATCGTTCATCCACTTTATTTATTTTTGTTAACTCAATTGCTTTCCGCATTACAGTGAAGATGACACCCCGTTAAATTACACGCGACCGTGTGAGATGTGTTGTACCCCTGGCCAAACGCCATGCCAAAATTGTTGCGATACTAACCCACTTTTAAGTGTGGCTGTTTTGAAGTCATCAGCGGGTTAAAGAAAAGTCAGCTGACATTAAAAACTTCTTATTCTTAATATTTATAAAGTTAGCGGTAAGAATAACGTCTTTGTTTAAATTAACATAAATATAAATATATAATATATATATACATATGTATTGAGTTAAATAATGAATAATAAATTTTGTAGAGCGGTGACTCCTTTTTCATTTTCTTACATCTCTGTTCAATAAGAAATTGGCAAACGAATGACAGAGCCGACTTCTAAACGTAAGTCCACGATCTTAAATTCAATATATAGATAACAGCGCCATCTGTTGTCTTAATATAAATGCCGTCTGTGTAGTTTTCTATATAAATGAACGATATAAAAAACCCTGTAAGATTTCACCAAACAATTTTTGGGGCTCATATTTCAGTTTTTAAAAAATTTCCATTCTAGATTTATTTTTGATGTCCAAGTTGTCTCTGGATGTATTCAGGAAATTTTTCTAAAATTTATTTATTTTTTTATTACTATTTTTTCCTTTTTAAAAATTTTCACGGCTATTTTTCATATTCTTGCATTGAAAATATTATAGACTAAAAGAGTTAAAATTCTTTAAAAGTCCATCAATTGGAAAGCCTTGGAGCTTTAAATGTAAAATGTTTGTTTTGAAAAGCTTTTTTGGCAATACAACGACGCAATTTAAAAAACTTACAGTTTTAGAAATAAAACATAAAGATGAAACCCAATAGAAGATAGGTATTTTCAATAGGAAGGTACAAAAGTAAACCTATAAAAACAGCAAACGACGCCATATTTTTTCCAGCGCTTGTGATATTTCTGTTCAGTAAGGTTTACCATTTCATCATGGAAAGACATATGATCCAACAACGAGTCGAAATTATTAAAATTTACTACCGAAATTCGGAGTTAGTGATCTCAACTTTAAGAGCGCTACATCCAATTTATGGTCGTCATAATCATCCTGTCAGATCAACAATTAAGCGTCTAGTGGAAAATTTGAATCCACAGTCATAGTACAAAATGTTCTCAGTGAGACAAAGAAGTGCTCTTAGTGTCGAGAATATTGCTGTCGCTAGCGCATCAATTAAGGATCAAATCAGTCTCTCATTGTTCGTTATCAAGCATTGGGTATCTATGTGACGTCGTTGTGGAGATATTTTGGGAAAATATCTTGGCCTACATTCTTATGAGATCAAATTGACGCAAGAACTGAAGCCGCTTGGCCACCAGAATCGTCGTAAGTTTGTGAATATCTTGAAAATGGTCCGGATTTTCATCGAAAAATCATCTTCAGTGTTGAGACTCATTTATGGCTGAATGGCTTTGTCAATAAGAAAAATATGCATTATTGGTCGGGCAGCAATCCACACGTACTCCATGAGTCACCATTGAATCTCGAAAAAATTACGGTTTATGGGCCGGCAGCTTAATCGGGCCGTACTTCTGCCGTGATGATCAAGACCGACACAATACTGTGAATGAGAATCGCTACCACTTCATGCTAACCGAATACACCGAACATACCGAGTCACACAGCGTATGCCATAATCGATTTAATGAAAACCAAGTTTGGTGAACGTGTTGTTTCATGAAATGGCTCAGTCAATTGGCCGCCTCGGTCGTGCTATTTGACCCCGTCAAACTTTTTCCTGTGGAGCCACGCCGAGTCTATGGTCTATGCCAAAAAGCTAGCCACGATTGAAGAACTTCGTACCAATATCGAACGTGCAATAAAAATCGATTTCCATACATAATGGTATCAAATGTACTTCGACAGGAAAAAAGAATTTCATTGATATTCCAAACCGTTTTTGTTTTATTTAAAAAAGGTTTTGTAGCGCAGAATTGAAAAGGATTACTCATACGCCCAGGCGCTCAGAAAATATATTAACTCTGAGTAGATTTAACCCGAAATGGTTTTAATTAAACCATCTCATCTAATATTATTTTATTCTTAGATTGTTTCAATCTATTTCACGTTCATGTAGGTCAATTAGTGTCCGTTTGACAGCTGTTTTTATATAACATAATGGAACTAGTAATTTTCTTGAAATTTTTTCATACTAATGAAGTCATGGCTATCGATTCTTTGAAAATGTCGCAATCAAGGCTTATCACAAAAGTACGGAAAATTAAGTTAAGACTTGAAATGCTTGTATTGGCTCAGGAGTCTATTTTGAATGCAAACCTCTATTTGTACTTGAAAATGCCCGGGTTGAATATGATCTGATTGTAGTTTATATATAAATGCGATCTTCGAAATTCAATTATATTTAATTTTTTTCGGTAAAATACTTTTATATCAGTAAAATGAAATAGTACTTTACATCACCAAACGGACTGAATATTTGTTTATCGTTATATGTATATAACAATGACAACAATCTTGGCTTCATTTTTTGCTGTAAATGCTTTTGTTTCTATGTCAGCAGCATCGCTATCTCGGTAGACTGGTCAATCACTACATAAGGTACTTGTATCCGTATATACATACATATAAACATACATATACACATAAGTGTTCTATGTGTTCATATGTAAACATATATGTGAATAAAGCTGCAAGAAAAACCAAAGAAACGCTTAAAGTTTGTCGCTCAAAATATGCACATGAATGTGGCCGTTCATACAAACCATTACTTCTACATTGCATACTTTTAGGCGAATCACTTCTTATAAAAACATCATTTGCAATCAAAAAGCCATGAAAACAAACACATTTAAAGCAAATGATGCATGTGGCCGGAGAGTACTTCCGCAAATCGGTGTATTTTCTGTCAAGACGCCGCTTGTTGCGCACTCAAGACAACAACTCACGGCCCGTGCAGTGACAGTACATAAACGACAGCCGATGAAAGGAAACGAGTTATGGACATAGTATGCTGAAATATGCATAAATGTGCGCTTATGAGCACTATGTGGCCTATCTGTCATCACGACGTCGTACACAAAAAAATAATTCAAACGAAATATTTCACACACGCAGGCACATGCATGGGCGAGTGTGTATTTTGCACGCGGTCAAATCGCCATATTTTGTGGCAAGTGCGAAGTGTTTAAATTTAAGTACGCATGCATGTGGCAACACTGAATGGTATATTTTACCGTTGTCACACGCTATCCGAGCGAAAGCGAGTATGCAATAACAACAATAGCACAAACACCAAAGATAGCGTGTACAAAAAGGAAAATTAAGAAAAATGGTGAAAATTACTTCTACATTGTAGCCGAGTGAGTGCCCATAGAATCCATAGAATCGTGTTGAGTGCCAGGCAACAATTACAACAAAAACAAAAACAAGTTTTGCAAATAGAGTTGTATGGTATGCGCGGTGCATAAAGAAAGCGTTAGAGGGCTCTAAATGGACGCTTGTTGCAGCCGTAAGGGTGTTGAAGTGACAGAAGTTGCTGGCAACATGCAACAAAAAGCGCTGAAACAACAAGAAAAATGTCACAAACGTGCACATGTGTGTGTGTGTGTGCACACATAATAAACGCAAAACACTATTAACATGCATGCCAGCGAAAACAAACAAACACAAGCAACAACAAATAGCCGCACACACATGCAAATGCATTCAGTGGTGCAAATGGTGAGTAAAAAAGGTGTGAAAAGTGTTTTTGTGTTTTTGTGCTTGTTTATCGTCGCGCCGCCGTCGCCGTCGCCGTCGCCGCTGCTGTTGCAATATGTTTTGTGATTTTTGTTTAGCGCGAATGACAGATATACAAATATGTGCTCAGCGCCGGTTGTTGCCTGCCACACAAATACACACACACACAAAGCCTATTTGCATGTAGCGGTGTGTGAAAAGCTTTGGTGGCTTTGGTTTCGCGTCCACCAGGCAACAAAAGCAGACCGCCGTCTGCCACAAAAATGTGCATTTGTGTGCAACATAAACAAGTTGCGGCAATACCAGCGCTAACAGCAGCGTTTCTCACATAACTTCGGTTGCAAATGAGAATATGTCAATACACACTGAAACTTTAAATTTTTTTTTTAATATTTGCTCTTTGTCGTCAAATATTAAAAAAATGTTAATAAATACATTTAAAACTTTATATTATTAATGCAAAACACCATTAATTTTGTTTCAAAATCACGAGAATCCGACTACAGTACTGATGCGTACTAGTAAGCAACTAGTTGCCAGCAAAGTAGTTGATCGCCAAGTAGTTTAGCATTACCGCTAAGCCAAAAAATCAACATATTGGGTACCTGTACCGCTGCAGGTGCCATGTTGCATGTGTGCCGCCGTGAATAGATGGGCGAGTGAATGGGCGAGCGAACGAGAATGAGCGTGACGCTTTAAATGAAGCCTTAATGCCTATCATATTATTACACACGCTCGCGTGCGGCGCATAATGCATGTCATACATACAATAGACACAGATATATACACATATACATTTATATAAATATCTACAAATGTGTACTAGTGTGTGTTCTTAGCAGCTGACAGCCTGAATGCACTTGCTGAGGTGTTGAAGTGTGGCTGCCGGATTGATTGCGGCCAACTGTCGGCTGACTTCACTTATGCTTTGTGTTTGCGCTTGTGGCGAGCGAGTTTCTATGTTGAGTTGCACTAAAAAGATTATTTGAAATTTAAGCTACTTTTGCCGGTTAATTAGTGAAGGAGAAATGTGAAAATCAACGTTGGAAATTAGAAAAATGCGAATTCAGTGTTGGGTGATAAAGGCGCCAGAAGCGTGCATAATGAAATGTACAGGGTTGCATATGTAGATGTTGAACGTGAGGGCAATGGAACTTTAAAGAGATTAAAGTTGTTGTTTGCAGTTTGTGTGATTTGATATAAGTATATTCTAAGAAGCAAAGAAGTTGATGGAGTGGTAAGGTGATTGCATTGATTGGTTCAGGTTGATCTCGGCACTCCTCTGGGATGCCAACTTACTGATCCAATTTAATTTTACGTTTTCCTAAATTTTCATGCATTTTCTCGACTTTTTTTTTATCTGTGGCGTTCTCTCGGTCAGGTATTTTAGTTTAAGTGCTTATAGTAATTATAGAATTTACTCAAACTTTCCAAATTAAACAGGAAGAAAAACATAATTTCGACTACACGGAATGTATAATATCCTTCACTAATAAAAAAGCTTTCATGCAAGAGCGTGATTTTGATAGCTTTGTTTGTATAGCAGCTATATGCGATAGTTATCCGATATCGACGGTTCCGACAAATGAGCAATTTTTTGAGGAGAAAAGGACGTGTGTAAAATTTTAGATCGATATTCCAAAAACTGAGAGTCTAATTACAGCACATACAAACAGATGGACGAACAATAAAAGAAATTACCTCCAGCACCTTAACAAGCAGTTGAGAGGTGACTGTAGGTGGTTGAAGCAGACAATGAAGTAACAATTTGATTTACAAATGTATTAGGAACGATGCTCAGAGCATACTAAAATTATAGAGGGAACACTTCTCCAGCCTGCTGAATGGCAGTGAAAGCATAACACCAGGAGATTGTGAACCCGATTTCTCAATCTATGACGATGGAGTGAATGTTCCATTGCCCGACCATTAAGAAGTTCGAATAGCAATTAGCCCAACGATTGGAATTCAAGTGTGCTCTGCCCAATCCATAAAAGGGAGACCCCACGATATGCGCCAACTACCGTGGGATAAGCCAACTCAACATCGCGTATACGGTTCTATCGAGCGAATTGTGTGAAAGATTAAAGCCCATCGTCAACAAATTGATTGGACCTTATCCATGCGCCAAATCTTGGAAAAGATCCGTGAAAATAGAGTCCACCTTTTCGTCGATTTCAAAGCTGCTTTTGGCAGTACGAAAAGGAGCTGTCTTTATGCCGCGATGTCTGAATTTTGTATCCTCGCAAAACTAATACGGCTGTGTAAACTGATGTTTCGCAACACCAAAAGCTCCGTCAGAGTCTGGGAGGATTTCTCCGAGCTGTTCGATACCAAACGACGTTTCAGGCAAGGCGACTCGCTATCGTGCGACGTCTTCAATCTACTGCTGAAGAAAATAATTCGAGCTACAGACCTTAATCGAGAAGGGACAATCTTCTGTAAGAGTGTACGAGGTGTGTTCAAAAAGTATCGCGACAGTTTGCTGACAGTTTTCTTCGATTGCAGGGGCGTGGTGCATCATGAGTTCTTGCCACAGGGAAGAACGGTCAATAAGGAATATTACCTGCAAGTTATGCGCAATTTGCGCCAGAAACGCCCGGATTTGTGGAAGAACAAAAATTTGCTTTTGCACCACGATAACGCCCCTGCTCACACATCGTTGCTTGTGCGCGACTTTTTGGCCAAAAACAACACACTAATGATGCCGCAGCCACCGTATCCCCCGGATCTGGCCTCCTGTGACTTTTTCTTGTTCCCTAAACTGAAGAGGCCTATGAAAGGACGACGTTACGCTTTTCTTGACGAGATAAAGACGGCATCGAAGGAGGAGCTGAAGAAGATAAAAAAAATGATTTTTTGAAGTGCTTCGAAGATTGGAAAAACCGTTGGCTCAAGTGTATAATATCTCATGGGGATTACTTTGAAGGGGACAAAATAGATATTCATGAATAAATAAATAATTTTTGAAAAAACACAAAATTCGCGATACTTTTTCAACACACCTCGTACAGGTGCTGGCGTATGCCGATGATATTGATATCATTGGCCTCAACATCCGCGCCGTAAGTTCTACTCTCTCCAGACTGGAGAAGGAAGCAAAGGAAATGGGCCTGGTAGTGAAAGAGGGCAAGACGAAATATCTCCTGTCATCAAACAAACAATCGTCACACTTGCGACTTGCCTCCCACGTCACTGCTGACAGTTATAACTTCGAAGTCGTCGTGGAAGTCTATCTTGGAGCCAGCATTAACACCAACATCAAAGTCTGTCTCGAAGTCCAACGCAAAATCGCTCTTGCCAACATGTGCTACTTTGGACTGTGTAGGCAATGGAGAAGTAAAGTTTTCTCTCGACGACCACAGACCAAACTTTATAAGTCACTCATCATTCCCACCCTGCTTAATGATGCAAAGGCATGGACGATGATAATATCTGATGAGTTTTCGAGAGAAAGGTTCTGCGGAAGATTTCTGGCTCTTTACGCATTGGTAACGGCAAATACCGCAGTCGATGGAACGATGAGTTGTAACAGATATACAACGACACTGACATAGTTTAGTTAATTTAGAGACAGCAGCTACGCTGGCTAGACCATGTCGTCCGAATGGATGAAAACACTTCAGCTCTGAGTCGGCTATAACCGCGTAAGCGGTGTCTACACCAATAAAGAAGAAGAAGAACTTAATCATCAAGTTATTTCGTATTTCTTCCCTAATTTAAAAGCCTTGTGATTAACAATAATTAAAAATTTTTACATCCGACGGAAGTTAGATGTCTTAAATACAGGAATTTCGAACAAAAGATTTGGTATATGTAGATATTTTCCAATGCTTACACGACCCCTTGCTAAGAAACTTAAATAAAATTTAAGAGAATTCACCTACATAAGACAAATAAATTGCAATCAGCAGCGTACCGAGTGCTGTATGAGCTCGAATTTATTTGCTAGAACTTGTCATTTGTTGCTATTTGAGTTCTGTGTGAGTTTTATTTGAGTTATCAAGTGCGTGCTGGCATGCAAAAGCAAAGGCGAAGGCGAAGGCGAAGGCGAAGGCATACCAGCAGCGGTGGCCAAGGCGTTGCTGCACAACTTTCAGCAGCAGACACCAAACGAGTGCTGTTGCGAGCGTCTCTATGTGTGTGTGTGTGTTGAAAATTTCTAGTCAGTTACTTTGAAGCATACAAGTTCGCAAGAACAACAAAAACAATAAAGTTAGTAAAGCCACCACCGTTGACTCAAAGTTAATGGCTTAATTCAATTCCAGTTAAAATGACTGCGTCCAACGCTGAGGCTGAAACGATGCAGATGTTGCTATTCCAGCTGCCACAGCGTCAACACGCCACGGCGGCGCTGTTGTTGGCCAGCAGCAGCGCTGGCATGACAGCAAACTAACAACCTAATTAAATTCTAAACATTCGCTTAGGCAAATAAAGCGGCGCGAAAGAGGTGAGTGGCGCATGCAGCGGCGCCGCGGAGCAGAAGTAGACATGAAAGAGCGAACGTGCCGTTATGCGAGCGCTACTTGTAGTTACATGCAAGATGGCGTTGCCAAGGCACTCGAGCAATATGTAAGCAACATTTATGAATGTGTGCGTGAGTGTGTGTGTGCTTTGTTGCCGAATTTTTATTGCTGCGAATTCGGTAATAACCAAGAACGAACTGCCAGCTGCTGGAAGTGAAAATATGTCACGCGCCTCACCAGCTGCCTGCCTCCTTGCCAAGGCATCTAGCGCTGGCAAATTAAGTGCTTTATGCCATTGTTGTCAGGCCACGTTGCAACGTTGCCAGTGATGAGGCGCGCAGTCGTGCGTCGCGCATTCGACAATTCACGAAATCACTAGCTGAGCAAATTGCCGTGCCGAGCCTGCGCCGCTGTCGCCGTTGCCGCCGCTCACAATTAGGTGAGACTGCAAATGTTGCGCGTGTTGATCTTTCGAGTGGCTGTCGATTGCAATTGGTGCATACTTTCGGGCGCAACACACGGTTGGTGCTCTCGATTATTGTTGTATTTTAAAATATTACAAACAAATAAAATTTTATATAAACCCACTTTTCCATTAAATATTTTGCGAGTGTAAGCGAATTTTTATCAAAAAAAATAACAATTTTTATCTTCTTCTTTTGTCGCAGCAACTGTATACTCTAGCAATGCCTGAAACGTGCACTGGGTATAACCAATTGCTCTCTTACTCACTTTTCAAATTCCATGTGCCAATACCAACAGCAGCATGCATGTGTGTATGTGTTTCGCGCTCTGATTGGTATTCGCAATTAGAACAAATGTAAACAACTTGATTTGCAACAACTTTGCTCAGCAGCGAAAATTTGCTGAAGTAGCCGGTTGTGCTGGAAATCAGAAGGTGAAATAACAAAATTAGCGCCACTTAAAGGACATGGAAGCGTGGCCATTTGACCTAATTTGTGGTGCGCAAAGGGAATTCGGTAGCATTTCGCGGTGTCAGCGAAAATCAGAACTGTTACACACATGCATATATTTTTTAAATGAATTACATTTGTATATACTGTGGTTAAAGAACAGTTTTTAGTATAGGTATAAATGAAATAATAGCTGTTTTCGATTCGCCCAGCGTTAGAGAGTAGTGAATCGAACACGTTTCAGTGAGTAATCGAATAAATTGGCAGCACTGAAAGGGAGCTGTACAAAATCATTATTGATGAATGAAATTCTCTCAGCACCCAATATTTTAAGTTTTTGGGGGTTATGTGGGTTTTGCCGGCCGAAAAAATTTCTATTTTTAAATTTTTTTCATATAATAAATGAGTTAATTTATTGCAACTTTTGAGTATATCCAAAAGCAACATTTAAATACTATTTTGCTAATTTTTAATGTTAATTTTTGGAAATTCAGCCGACTGGTTTCCGAAGGCTATGCCCAAAAACGTCTCCTTGCGGTGGTCAGCATAGCAGACGAAGGATTCACCGGAAATCAAAAATCTTATTTCATCGGTTAGTAGATGAAAATAGGTCGTAATTAATCGAACGATACGAAAAAATAATAATTTATGGCGAAATTGTAAACAATACAGTAGATTTTAAACCTAATTCTTACCAAAAAGTGCCTTCAAAAAATTACTTGTAATTGAAATCGGTGCGACCTTGAAACATGGAGATTATTTATTATATTAAATATAGTCATCTTTATACAGTTTAGTATTGCAATATATACTACTGTAGTCAGTTCCTGTACTGAATAGAAAACTTTCACAAAACAAGACGATGTGTGCCAAGTTTAGAGAATCTTTCGAGAACTGCTTCTACAGCGATTTCAATGTCACGATGCGTGTGCAGCAACGCCAGGCCGATCAATCTATCTTAAAGCATGTTCGTCCTCAGCCACGTTTTCATGCGGCGAAGTGTCGAAAAAGAGCGTTCAGGGCCTGCATTCGTCACAGGAAGTGCGCAGAATATGAGCAGAAAACTATGGACTATGGGGTATAGGTCTGCATTGCAGTCCTTAACTTGTTGCCTGTTGTCTTTTGCTTCTGCCCCTAATGGCACTGCCAGTGATCAAGTTCACCTTTGAGCTTCAAACCTTGCACGACGTTGCGTCATCCGAAAGGCTTTTGGATCTATATACCTATCAAGCAATAAATAAGATTTTCCATTTCTTTGGTTTTCCAAGCACATACTTTTTTTGGAAACAGCAAACTCAGTGGAAATCCAAGCGCGTCTTCAAATCTTCGCCGATTGTATCCAACAGAGGAATGTACACTGAGACACTGTAGTATTTTTCGCAAGTTCTCACGCAGAAATTTTCGCGTTTCAGTTCTGCCGCCATTTTTTCGTGTCTGAATAACTGGATCGAAAACGTTCCTCAGCTTTTTGTCCTCGATTTCGGAACAAGCAGCGTATCTATCATATTTAATGCTTTTGCTCGATCGATCGAAGACTCACGCTGAGTGCATGACTTAGAGATAGAATATCACATTTGGACACGGCAGCGATGAGTATTGTTGGTTTTCCTTATTTTTCCAGTTACTAATTTTTCAAAATTGGAAAACTTGGAGGATAAACTGCGGAGAATGTATCAAACGAACATATTGGTCTACAACTTTGCTTCCGCCGTTTTCTTTTTAAATTTAAGGTTTTATTGTATAAAAACGGTTACAAAAATTTTACTCAAAATATTGGCCGTCGCTAGCTTTTACTTTTGACCATGCTGCCAGATTCACGTATTCCGTGCCGAAAGAACTCCTCATCTTTCGCGTCGATCCAAGTATCAATCCAATTAGTGCTCGGCTCAAACGCATCAATTGCGTTGGGTATCGATCTCCTGTGATGGTTTCACTTGCTGCTGGTCCCACCAAATGCAGAGCATGACCTTGGCGCCATGAATGTTCGGTTTTGCCGTCGACGTGGAGGCATGTCCAGGCTTTCCCCATGACTTTCTTCGCTTAGGATTATCGTAGTGGTTCCATTTTTCGTCGCCAGTTACAATGCGATGTAAAAGTCCCTTTCAGTTGCCTTTGAAGCAGCTTTTCACATGCAAAGAAGCGCCGTTCGACATGTCTTGGTTTCAAGTCGTAAGGAACCCAGTTTTCTTGTTTCTGAATCATCCCCATGGCTTTGAGGCGTTTTGATACGGCTTGCAGTGTCACTTGTAATGATTCGGCCAATTCCTCTTGGGTTTGAAACGCATCTTGGTCGAGTAATGCTTCCAATTCAGTATCTTCGACTTCCTAATCACCATTCTTAAAACGTTGAAACCATTCGCGACATGTTCTTTCACTTAGGATAGCCTCACCGTACGTATGTACATATACGAAAGCATTCGGATTTAAAAAAGAAAAGCAAAATTTCCCGCAAATGTTGAGAATAAATTTTGTATGCAAACAGATCTCTACAAATATTTTGTTGGGTTAATGTTGACACAAATGTCCAAGATCGATATAAAATGATTTAATCGACCAGTGCTTGACCCTAGAGACATCTATTGGAAAACGGCGGAAGCAAAGTTGTAGACCTAATATTACAAATGGTGCTGAATGAAGCATCTATTTCAAGTTCTCTTTCAAGCCGCGTCGCTTCAAATTTAGTAGCAATTACGGATTTCATTGGATTTTTAACAATTTAATCTGCATATGTTGCTACACTTTGTAACTACAGTGGTATTTTAGCATTATTTATTATATTTCAAAATGGCAACAGTCTTTAATTATGTTTCTCAAACAAAATGTCGAATTTCTGGATTATATTTCTGTAACTATACATTTTTCAGAGTAGTAAAATTAATAGGAAACCATTTAGCCCTTTGGGGCAGGAAAAATGTGTTAAACTAAACTTAGTAGCATTGAATAAAGCGGTAAGTAATATGCATCGAATCCAACTCGATAACTTTGCTGATACTTCAGCATATAATTTCTTTTTCTAAAAGATCAGCACACATATTTAGTGAGATGAGAAATGGAGGTTCGATGATGTCTATAGTTTCCATATTGCTAACTTTCGAAGCTCCTCTGTATGGTCGAATTTTCGCTATGATCTTCTTGCTCCTTTCTGGATGAATTATGAGTATTTCCTTTAAACTGGGATATCATATTACAGTGGTAAATCACAGCTCAGTCTGAAATCCATACTTATTCAAAATTTCTTTTCGAAGTCAATAAAACCTTTTGAAGATTTATATCTGCTCACAAATCAAGCAATTTAAGTATCGCACTTTACTGCGTTCTAGAAACAATTTTTAGCTGTTGTAAATATTATATTGTCTATATTTTTTACATATGTTTTTTTCTAAAGTAGACACATGCAGAAATTCTCTACATCACACAGAACATACGGAAAATTTTGATTGCCGCAATGTGGTGGCAGCAGAGATTTTTATTGCTTATACGCATGATGACACGTTGTCATGCCAACGATAATGAAACAATGCAGCAGTATTTGCTGCAACTGCAACATCAATTACAGCAACAACAACAGCGGCAAATGCATTAGTAAAAGTGTGAAAGTGAAATGCGCCATCACATGGCGTGCATTTGTGGCAGCTGTTGCAAGTTGCACTGCGTACATGGCTGTATGTGTGCGTGCGTTACATTTGCAAATACATAAATTCATTTTTTCGATGTTAACTAATGTGCAGATTGAGGCACAAAAAACTTGTATCAATGCACGCTTTTGCTCACTTCACGTGGATGCTACACATTCCATTAGCCAATTTTTTCATATGTGGCAAGTTCTGGTATTTCAGTTTTTACAATAACTTTTTCAAGCTATCAAATTGTTGCCTCAATGGTTCCATGTGATGGCGCAAGTATGCGTATTGACTATTAGTCGGCGTTCACAGGTTCGTTGCTGACTTCAGTGGTGAATTATGCGAAGTGGTGAAATGGTGGTTTTCTCTAGGGTACTGGTCTATACTATGTGTCGATTTTTGTGTTGAAAAATCTGTTTGTGAAAGAAATTCATTTGTTTTCAAAGATCAAATGCAATTGGATATAATTTTTGTGCAGGAATTAGCGCCAAAGCCGGCATATGTTGAATCTTTGGATTTAATTCCTTTGGTAATGCCCAATTTTTGCTACACTGAGAGAATAAAAGTCGCATTTATTATAAGTTTTACTGAACTTGAATTTGAAAGAGTCTTGAATTATTCTGAGAAATGAAAATGTGGCGTTTTGTTATACCCTGAATGGCGTATATTAAGTCTAATATCATACAATCTTTTTCTCGAATTTAATAAAAATATATACAAATTAATTTTGAGGATATGGATGCTTCCAAGCCATCCATAAACAATACTCTCTTATTCAGATAAATTGCTTCAGTACAACCTGAGAATTCGTGACTATCGTTTTGAAACAGACAGTTTCCGAGAAAAACGCATTTAAAAATTCTGTTCCGGCCGACTCAGTTATGTCTGTCTGTTTATACGCGATTTAGTCTCTCACTTCAAAATAAGTATATCGCTCTGAAATTCTGTGCACGTCCTTTACTCCTAAACCAGCTACTCATTTGTCGGAACAGCCTATATCGAGTCACTACCATATAGCTGCCATACAAGCAGACCGATCGAAATCCAGTTCTTGTGTGGAAAGCTTTTTTATTTGACAAGCTATCTCCATGAAATTTGGCATATATTATTTTTTCGGTAGGGTTTCAACCTCTGAACATATTGTTTAGATCGGACTACTATAGCATATGGCTGCCAAGCATATTGGCCTATCAATATCAAAATAAGAGGCATTTTATACACTTTTTGTGCAATAAGAAATGCACCCGTGAAATTTATTATAGTTTCTTTGCAACCGAAGCTAACGAAGCTGCAAATTTTCCATATTGGAAATCGAAAATCTGGTAACCCTAACAAAAGTTAATTATAACTGATAGTAATTATTGAACTAACCGAAACTAAGCTTCATTTACCCAAGCAAACCGAAGTGGCAATAACGAAATATGAAGCCGAAATGCCACAATTTCCTTCAAGTGTAGTTTAATGTAATTAAATGCGCACAAAAACAATGCGGCTGTAATACAACAAATAGCACAGCTACTCAATGGCTTATTTTGGTCAATTTGAATGAACTCGAAATGGATTTCATTTATTTATTATCATTGCAGTGCATTTCGACCATACCAAAGCGCTTTGCCTGTTGCAAGCAGACACATGTGTATGTGTGTATGTTTGTGTGTAATTATATGCATATGTGCCACAGTGAATTTATTGGTATTCAACACACAATCGAGTGTGATTGGGTGATTAGGTGGCTGTTTGTGGTTTGCTGATTGCATGCGTATGTATTAGTAAGTCTGGCATGGATTTGTTGGTAGCTAAATACAATTAGTTGTAGAAATCAAATACAAGTAATTTAAATGCTGTTGCAATTGCCAGTTGTTGCAGCATATCAACACTTTGTCCAGGGCTCGATTGAGCGTCTAATGCCAAAGCTAATATTTGCAAGTTGCAAATTTTGTAATAAAGTCATTTCCGGTATGTCGCCTTGCATTTAGGAAACAAAGTGTCATCGGATGGTTTAAGTACTGTTACGAATGTTTATATAAATTTATTTGTATGTTTAGAGTGTAGTATGTGTGTACGAGTGTATTTGGAGCTAAATGTGCTAGAAATCAAACGAGTAAGGCTGCATGGTATGCAGAAGCATTGTTGCAAAAGAAGTTGTACATACATATGTATATGTAGATGTACTATATCAACAACGATAGGAATTATTTTTTCGATTTTTTTTTTAGCTAAAACAAGAAAAATAGTTAACACTATTGCACCGAAAATAGTACCCTTCATAGCATTTTTTGTAACATTAAAGGTAATGGCAGATATATGATTTAGTTTTTTTAATCTGACTTTCGCCGAGACGTAAACAATTTATTTGAAGATTGTGGTGTTTACTTCGACAATAATTAATGTCAAACTTCGTGAGGACGTTTTGTCAAATAAAAAAGTTTTTCTTACATTTGGTTCCAACAAATAAGCATGCAGAAGAAAGACTTTTCGAAAGTTTCAGATAAAAAAGAAATATAATCAAGATAGTACTCGGTGCCTAGAGGTTGTTATGAGTCAGGAATTATTATTTTTTATTGCCGTAGACACAACTTACGCGATTATAGCCGAGTTTACAAGAGCTAGTCGTTCTTCCATCCGAAATTATACTCGTATACGATTTCAAAGTAATGGCTGCCAACAGTGTCGTGGCTTAGTCGCGAGCGCGACGACTGTTTGTTTGATGGCAGGAGATATTTTGTCTTGTTCTCGTTAGAACCAGACCCACTTTCTTTGTCCAACATGGAGAAAACAATGTAATGGTGCCATTGTTATGGTCAATGATATCGATGTCATCGGCGTATACCAGCAGTTGTACACTCTTGTAGAAGATTGATGTAAAGTCCAATCAGTTTGTTGATGGTGGGCTTCAATCTTTCACACAGTTTGCCCGATAGAACCGTATGTGCACTGTTGAGGAAGTTTATACCATGGAAGTTGGCGCAGATTATTGGGTCTTCCTTTTTTGGATTGGGCAGAGCACACTTTAATAAAAATATTCTAAAAGCTGATGCATACATACCCTCGATCAGTTCTTCGCCGCTGTATTTGAATAGTTCGGTCGACAATCCATCGGCCCCCGCCACTTTGTTATTCTTCAGACGGGTAATTGCTATTCGAACGTCTTCATAATCAGGCAATGGAACGTCTCCTCCATCGTCACAGATTGGAGTGTCGGGTTAACCGTCTCTTGGGTTATGCTTTTACTGCCATTCAGCAGGCTGAAGAAGCCTTCCCTCCATAATTTTAGTATGCTCTGGACATCAGCCACTAGATTACCTATGGGCGTTCTCCAAGATTATGCTCCGGTCTTGGAACGTTCTATTAGTCGCATCTTTTCGTATAATTTTTGAGCATTTCTCCTGTCGGCCAGCTTGTAAAGCTCTTCGTACTCACGAATTTCGGTCTGCAAATGCGTCTCGCTTTCCTCTTGAACTCTCGATTTTGGATAAAACCTTGGTAAATCTTATCATAGACTTGGAGGGAAAAATCATGAGTATATTTCTATCACAAAGAAAGTCTTATTACTTTATCTAATTCTACAACCATTTGTTAGCCATTCAAAATGTTCATTTAAGTCTGAGATTTTTTTCACCCCAAACTTTAAGTAGATCTCTACGAAGACTCGATTTAATGTTCAAAGAGTACCAAAAATAAAGTGTTGGTAACGTAATGAGATCGTAGGGATATTTATATAGGATAGCTGTGGCTGGTGTCCTATCCGAAATCACTTATATGCTTAGACAGTTTCAAGTATGTTCGTTTGACGACTTAACTGTATCGACGAAAAGTTGCGGGCTTATTACGATACGAAATCTAACACCAGATAGTTGTAGACAACAGTAGTTTCGTTCCGTATGTTTTGTCAGCTTGTTTGATAGAAAAAATGCATTGGTTATTGAAGTTTTGAAAGAAAGCAGAGAAAGGCTTTATTGGCAATTAATATGAAAGATGATTGCTTGTTTTGTTTTCACTTATAGCGTATAAGTCTTGACTCTTTTTCTCATTCTTAAATAGATTATTGTAACTAATTCTTAGAATTTTTATATTGAGAAAATAGTTTTATATATTTCAGAAACATATATTACTTTATAAAATTTTCACCTAATTGTAGGTAACTTTAATTAACCTCAATATTTTATATATATATAATAATTACCTACTTCGTGTATGGTGTGTTAGTGAAGCTTTATGGTTTATCTCGCAAAAGCTTTTATTATGAAAATAATTTAAAATGCGACGAAGCGTAAAAATTTCCATTATTCAGCCTCAGTAGCATTTTCGTAGCAGTTAAACAATTATTTGTCTAGATTATGCGCCCTTTAGCTCTTTCGCTTTATGTTCCTACTAATTTCCAAAGCTTTTTTCGTTTGATGCTTCCGCCAGCTTCCACCGAAAACGGCAACCATTCTTATTCGCCTTTCAAGTTGCAGAGATATTTGCGTTTGTTTTGCTTTGTTTTTTGTTGTCATTCCACTTTTATTTTATCATCTCCATGGCGCGTTTAATAGAAGCGTCAAAAACATGTTGCGCGTCGCTTTAAAGTTTGGACACATGTCGCTGACGAATTTCCTATTCTCATTTAAGCTGTCCTTGCTTCTCCCGCTCTCACGGCAGCCAGTGTTCATGAGCCTTTCCGAGCACAGGCGTCTGTTGCATGAACAATGCTGCAACGGGATAATCTTTCAGCCTGAGCTCTTGTTTCTGGTTGTTAGAGAGATTAAATGCAGACGATAGGACAAAACAATTATTTGAAATTTTACGCTTGGCAGTGAATTTTCCTCTCCACTTATTTATTATATCTGAGAAGTGGTCACTTTTGATGTTGTTGGGGGAAATTAACTGCCAATTGCTTTTGTTCTTTGAATATCGTGTATTGGCTTCTGCTTTGTTGGTGAAATAAACGAATTGTTTAAATTTGGGCTAATGTGAGTGAAAAGCGAAGTGTGTTTAGCACGAGACCTGTTGCGTCGTCGGGTTTTTTTCTGCACCTGGACATCGTCTTAGGCAATTAAATTCGTGGAATAAACATGCATGTATTATAAAGTCTTATGAAAGTTCAAGCCCTCGAGAAATTTCTAGATCTCAGTTTATTGAAACAGATCTCTTAAGTATAACCTACATGTCAGCTATAGTGCAAAATAACGTAACATCCACTTTTCATAAGTTTACAGGCGAAGGAGAAACGATATAATTGAAACCACTAATGTTAAAACGAAATTTGAGTTTTGGTTATGAAGTGGTTATATGTTGGTTATCACACACTCATTTTGAAACAAAATTAGAGTTTTCATTATAAAATGGTTATTGGTTATTACATCTGATGACGATTTTACATTTTTTTTAATGATAAAATGCAAAACATTAGCTGACGATATGTATTTATATATGTATGTACCTATATAACTCCAAAGTTGAATGAAACACTTAACTAAAAGCAATTTTTTTTTATTTAAGTTTTTCGACTCGTCGAATGAATTTTTTTTCGACTCGCTTATGAATTAATTGATAATTTTTTTGCGCACATCTCAACCTCTGCTCGTTGGGGTTTTCTTATTCTATATGTAAAATGTGTTTTTAAGCGCTCGAATAATTCAACATTTATTGTTGTTGTTTTTATTTTATGCAATTTGCATTTATGCACCAAAAAAAAGTCTGAGACATTTTTTATTTCATTTCGATCCAGAGTTAACATTTTGAATGCGTCTGCCATGACGCTTTTTTTTATTGGAAATTGGGGTTTTTGTAAAAGTGCGTGCTGTATGCGCATGAGTTTACACTTGTAAACAATAAAATTTACATATTAAGCAAGCGTAAATTATTATGTCAAAGCGCACAAAAAATATTGAAATTAAGAAATTGAAAGCTAAAGTAATCGAACTGACAGTTCAACACGACTTTTCCTTGCAATAGCAATTAATCATGTTATAGCCTTTGGGGTTGAGGTATCGGCATACCGATTTGTTAATGCTTCTGGAACTTTGTTGCTGTTATGTAAATGTGGGATAAGTTATATTATTTTGAATATATTATACATACATACATATAATTTTCGTTATTTTGATATTAAAAAATGTTTCCTTTGTGGACTTTCCTAACCCATTCATAGGCAATTAAGCTTATAGTTTTGTCTTCTTTGCAAACGCAAATTATTGAGTGATAGTTTTTTAAGGACTGTTTTTGTATTGGATATCATTTATTTCGATCGATGGATTAAATAATTTTTATTAACCTTACTCGAGCCGTCTATTCTGAATAGTTCTCGTAAATGCTTATGCCAAAGATAAATGCATCCATATAAATTTTCTTTGATATTGCCAGATTATATAGATTTCTGAACATAACAATAGGATATTATCTTTGTCAAGGTAACAATTCGACCTAACCTCTAAAATGATCTTCAATTTTAACTTGCCATTCAAAGAACTCAATAGATATTGAATTGATGGCTGCCATTTGTTCGAGGAATTTTAACTAGAAACATTACTTTAATTTTAACGAGAACTTAATTTAAGGTTTGTAAGATTAGCTTGAACAATACCCCATATTTTTTGCAGTGAAAGAATTGTTGCTACAAGAACTGAAGACGACAGACCATTTTAAGTGACGTAGTTTTGTCGATTGACGCCGGCTGAATGATGGAACCCTACAACAATTTTCATAGAAAAGTCATATTCTCAGATGTGACTCATTTCTGAGTTAATGGCTTCGTCAACAAACAAAATTGTTGCTATTGGGTGAGTCAAACACTTTTATAGTTCAGGAAATGCAATTGCATTTCCAAAAATTGAGCGTTTCGTGGGGATTTTGGTATGGTAACATTAATCGCGACCTCAAAAAAGAGAGTTATGACACTACGAGTATGTTGTCCGACCTTTTTGTGGAACCTGGTGAAATCGACGCGGATGATCTTCATTTCCAACTCTTGATGGAGTGGAGTTATGCAAAAGGAAGCGGTGTTGGCCATTTGGCCGATATTTTATTCAATCATGGCATAAATTATCTGCATATAATAGAAGCCGAAGCTATTTTTACCAAATTTGAGAGTTTTATTTAACATCATATCGTTTTTGCTGTAATACAGGTCATACCAATTTTCAATGCAATTTTTATATACACCTGCGACATTAAATGCTATGTGAAATTTTGTAATCCTTATTGGCTTGTTGCTAATGTCATCGACCTGAACATTGCGAAAATGGTGCAAAAGTGTTATAACGGGTGATCCAAGTAGAGATACTTCTTTCCATAGCCTTTTTAGATAGATCACGCGTGAGTCGTGTCAGGTAGTCATGTTATTATACTCTCGCAACAAAGTTGCTAAGGAGAGTATTATAGTTTTGTTCGCATAACGGTTGTTTGTAAGTCCTAAAACTAAAAGAGTCAGATATAGGGTTATATATACCAAAGTGATCAGGGTGACGAGTAGAGTTGAAATCCGGATGTCTGTCCGTCCGTCCGTGCAAGCTGTAACTTGAGTAAAAATTTAAATATCATAATGAAACTTGGTATTCTTGGCTCCATAAGAAGGTTAAGTTCGAAGATGGGCAAAATCGGCCCACGGAAAAGTGGGCGTGGCCCCGCCCCCTACTAAGTTTTTTGTACATATCTCGAAAACTACAATAGCTAAGTCAACCAAACTCTATAGAGTCGTTTCCTTCAGGCATTTCCATATACAGTTCGTAAGTGGAAGAAATCGGATAATAACCACGCCCACCTCCCATACAAAGGTTATGTTGAAAATCACTAAAAGTGCGTTAACAGACTAACAAAAAACGTCAGAAACACAAAATTTTACGGAAGAAATGGCAGATAGAAGCTGCACCCAGGCTTTTTTACGTTGAGATATTAAATTGAAAGTGTACAAAATACGGCTTGTGTAAGACCTGAAACCGCTCGACCTTCCCAAGCAACATCGCTTCGCTCTATGGGTTCTTGAAAAGATCGAAGAAGATAAAATGTTTTTACTCAGCGCTGAGGCCCATTTCTGGTTCAATGGGTATGTAAACATACCAAATTGCCGCATTTGTGGCGAAGAGATTCAAGAGATGCCATTTTATGTTGAAAAGAACAACGGTTTGGTGTGGTTTGTGGGCCGGTGGAATCATCGGTCCATATTTGTTCAAAAATGATGCCGGTGAGAACTCAGCCGTCAGTGGCGGTCGTTATCGCATAATGATAACCCGTTATTTGATGCCTGAATTTGAAGCTCTTGATCTCGGTGACATATGGTTTAAACAAGACAGCACCTTTTCCCACAATCGCATCAATCAATGTATTTATTTAGAGAACACTTCAGTAGGCAGATAAAATCTCGTTTTGGGCCGCTCAATTGGCCACCAAGATCGTGTGCTATCACACCGATTAGACTTTTTCCTGTGGAGATGTGTAAAGTCTAAAGTCTATGCAAACAATCCTGCTTCGATCCAGACAGGCGTATCATTCGCCAGTTAACAGTCGAAATGCTCGAACGGGCTATCAAAAATTGGTCTCAATGGATTGACCATCTGAGACGTAGCCGCTGCTAACATTTAAAAGAGATAATCTTCAAAAAATAGATGCCAAAGAATGTTCCTTCGAATGATAATAAACATTTCCAATTGAATTTTAAGTTTGTGGTCCCAATTATCATCATATGTTCTATTTGGGGTACTTACAACGTGTCATAAAGCATCGTAAAATCATAAAATCATAAATTTTTATACTAGTTTAAAAAATTTGTTGTTGGATTGCATACTAAAATAAATTCAAATACAATTCTGAACGCTATGTTTTGCGGATCGTTATATCTTATAAATTTGTGAGACTATGTGAAACCCCTCATTATATCTATATTATATTCCAGCAACGGACATGAGCAGTTCTTCTTAGAAGTTTTTTTAGTAGTGGGTATGTACATTAGACCCAAAGGCAGGTTCACGCCACTTAAAGAAATTTTAACATAAAAAACAACAGTCGGGTTATCCCTTGCAAGATCAGACTGCAATTTATTTTATTACCGTAAATTTGCAATCAAAACGAACTTTTTTCAATTACGATTGAAATTAAAATTTATAAGCTTCTTCAATTATGCCAAAAACTCCCAGGTATTGAAAACAAAGTTTTTGTAAATCAGCGTGGGTTTTCCCCAAAGCATAAGAGACCTTTTCAAATAAGTAATGTTTTATAATAAAATTAATAAGTGTAATGACGCCGAAGTTATTTATCAATTCAAGATAAAAAACAAGAATAATTATGATAATTCATTGAATTGAGAAGTCAACACAGAGGTTGAGGTTTAAGTTCGGGATAAACCTTATGTATCTTATTATATACCCAGCGCACATATCGAAAAAGTAAAATTTCTGTTTAGTAAGGTTGCTAGTGGTATTAATTTTGAAGTCATGTGTTCTCAAACTCCTTATGGTAACATCGAACGCTTTATATACTAAGCAATAAATCCGGTCAACGGGTTTTTAACTACATACTTTGTCAAGTAGACTTTACATTTAGGAAAATGCCCATTGAAACACCTTTCTTTCGAAAATATAGATTGATAAATAAGGAATGCACCGCGAGCTTAGGTCTATTGTGCCCTTTCCTAAATCACAAGGACTCTCTTATCCCCAGCATATTGATAAAGTCCAATATTCTGCCGGGTGCTAGTGAGACAATGCGATCCCTATCCGGAAACATGGATCCAAGGACCTTAAACCTGCGTCTGCAGACTGCTGTGCAGTCGATTAGCAGGTGTTCCGGTGTTTCAGGCTCCCTGTCGCAGAACCGGCAGTTAGCGCAAGAGGATAGGCTCATGTTATATACTCGTAAATGCCTATTCAGCTTGCACTGGCCGGTGTAAAATGCGAACAGTAGCCTGAGTTTATCCCTAGGGAGGTTTCGAAAATATAACTTCATAATTTGTTGCAATGTCAGATTAATAGCAATTACTGTCACTTTTTATTGTGCAATAATGCCCATGTGATTGCGCATATACTCGTATATTGTGGCACTTTTCAGTATAAACCTATTAAGTTATCATAACTCTGCTGCTTGTAATGTCATAATACCCAAATAAAGTAGCGGCGCGTGGTATCACCGGGACAAAAAATACGAAATATTAAAAAAATTGCAGAGAAAGTGAAAACAACAAAAAAGTGTGTCAAAATTGATAATTGTAAACAATAAATATTCTGCTCATTGATAAGCCGCTTGCGATAATATTGACAGTATGAAAGCGAATCTTGTATTCGAACTTACACAATTGCCTTTTTTTGAACAAACATAATTGCAAATGTCTGTCTGTATGTATGAAAACAAATAACAGTGTTAAATACCTTGATATTTAAATGATTATAAAAAGGCAGATCGACAGCGGTTGAAATAAGACTAAAATTTTGATACCCTACACACACAAATATTTGTTTTGCTTTTGTCAAAGAAATTTTGAGATCACGACTCGGTGTGGAAGGGTGTAACTTTTAAGTATTTTAGAAGCTTTCTATATCTGTAGTATATGTATATTTTATTATAAATAACATGCGCAACTAAGTTCCCACTGTTTGTCAATAGATGGCTCTAGTATGCAGTTAGTGGGGAGCGATTTTGTTATATCCAAACTTAACCTAGAGATTTGAATAGGAAAGGGCGTTTCCAAATTAGTGACTTTGTTTATGTGTCATATACTTTTGATTGTCCGAATATGTCCGACTTTTGTCAAATAATCGTCATTTGCGGGAAGTGTTGATTTTATTCTTTCAGTCAAGTAATCGGCGGCTGAAGCACACCGGGAACTCAAAAAAGTTTACAGTGAAACAACGTGCTGTGGTTGGTTTCGTCGGTACAAAGACGTGAAGGAAGGCCAAAAACCTTCGAAGACGGTGAATGGAGACGTTGCTCGATGAAAATCCGTGTCAAACGCAAGAGCTTGCTTCAGCATTGGGCGTTCACGTCAAGCCATTTTGAACCCTCTACATGCGCTGGGAATGATTCAGAAACGAGATACTTGGGTTTCTTAAGACCATAATACCAGTTGAGGCACGAAAAAGTGATTCTATTGTATGAAAACGCTCGTTCTTATATTGCCAAACTCGTTAAAACCTACCTGGAAACGCTTAAATAGCAAGTTCTACGCCACACGCCATATTCCCCAGATATTGCACTGTCCGATTATCACTGGTTCCGTTCGATGGCATGTGGTCTGGCTCAGAAGCAGCTTCACTCCCAAGACGGCGTCGAAAAATAGCTTGATTTTTAGATAGCATCACAAGATTAACAGTTTTACCGTAATTGTATTCGAGCTTTGCCAGGCAGATAGGAAAAAGTTGTTTTGGAAAGAATTTCCCTGTCTCTTGATGTATAACTATACTATGAAAAATTTCCCGAAAGACTTGTTCCTTCTATTTGAGCTCGATAATGGTCCTTTTCAGCCTTGAAATTCAACGCAGAATCACTCTTGCCAACAAGTGCCACTTTGGATTGAGTAGGCAATTGAGCAGTAAAGTCCGCTCCCGACGGACAAAGACCAAACTCTACAAGTCACTCAACTTCACCACTGTATGGTGCAGAGGCATGGACGATGACAATATCTGATAAGATGGCGTTACGAGTTTTCGAAAGAAAGATTCTGCGCGAGATTTATGGTCCTTTACGTATTGGCAACGGCGAATACTGCGGTTGATGGAACGAGCTGTAGCAGATATACAACGACATTGACATATGTAGTTCAACGAATTAAGAGACAGCGTTTGCGCTGGTTGAGTCATGTTTTCCGGATGAAAGAGAACACCACAGATTTGAGGGTTTTCGATTCAGTACCCTCCGGTGGAAGCAAACGAAATGGAAGATCTCTACTCCGTGGGGGAGATCGGGTGGAAGAAGACCTATCTGAAGTAGGTATATCGGATTGGCTGCCGCGCCAAAGTTTTTGGCATGTTGTGTATGGTATAAAATTACCATAAATATTTGTATACCTACTTGTGGCTAAGTTGAACTGGAACACTCTTTTGTCGCGCTTACTTTTGATTTCATTTCGGTATTTTTTGCTGCCAAATTCGGCTTTGAATCTCAGAATTTGTTTAATTTATGAGGCTTTGCGACTGCGCCCACCTACCGACGAGCGCGAACTCTCTAATGCCGTTTATTGGCATTTTGCGGTCATGTAGGGTTCACTGCACAGAAAACCAGCCCGGCCAGTAGCTGCGTGCCAAGCAAAGTGCGCTACGCATTGCGCAGGCGGCGCCGTGCAATCACATTTGCCTTTAATTGCACAATTCTGGACATTTCCCTTCGTAACTACAACAAAAACACAACGAATGAAACAATAAAAATCAACAGACTGTAGAGAAATACAATTTAAGAATTTTGCGAGCGACCGGTCATGTTCATTGGCGCATTTCACCGAAAACCGGATCTGCGGGTTTCACGCGGGATTGCCTTTTTTCTCTGCGGTTCTGCGTTGTTCGCTGATCGATTTTGGCTTCTTATATCTTGTTTGTTATTTGACCAATTTTTTTGTGTACGAAAATTTGCCCGATTCCCAACTGAGCGTGAGTTTTCAGGTACACAACGGTACGTGCATACATATGTATAAGGTGCTACTGCGCTTACGTCGGCGTCTGCTTGTTTCAGTGTGGGCTAATGCGAATTTTCGTTCAAAAGTTAAAAGACGCTTCAATCGGCAGTTAGATGCCACACTGTTTTGACAGCATCAACAACCCAAAACGTTTGTGTTTATAAAGAAAGTGCGCAAGTGCTAAGTAGATATAAAAACAGCGATTTTACGATTTAAGAACATATTGAAGGACACAGTCTAAGGCCTAAGATTAAACATCTTATAAAAGTTAACTATTTATTGTGAAAAAATGCGGGATTTTGTGCAGAAAATGGTAATTTTTTAATAAACAAATTTTTGTGTTGGAGTAGTTTTTCAAAAGTATTTTATTGGAATATTCAAAGTTTGGAAAATGAAAATGACAATTTTCGCTAATTTTTTTATACGATCTTAAATTTTGTTCAAAGCTTAACTTAATTAATTATTTAATTATTTTATTTGATTTTCAATTGCAAAAATTTTTTTTTTTGCAAAACTAAAATAATTAAATTATTTATTTATTTTAATAAAAAATTAATTATTTAATTAAACTAAAAAATTAATTAATTAATTATATTTTATTGTTATCAAGTTTTTATTAATTAATTATATTTAATTTTATTTTTTAGTTAATTTTTTAATTTTATTTTTTAGTTAATTAAATTAATTAATTTTTAAATTAAAATTAATAAGTTTTTAATAATTTTAGTTTCTTTTAATTAATTAATCAATTTTGATTAAATTAATTTTTTAATTTAAATAAATTTTAATTTAATTAATTTTTAAATTTAAATTAATTAAAGTAATTATTAATAACTGTAATTATTTTTTATTAAAATAAATAAATTAATTAATTATTTTAATTTTGAAAAAAAAAAAAAATTAGTTATCGAAAGTTAAATATACATTTTTTAATTCCTGTGTTTTTAAAAATAAATTCGCAATTTATTTGTTCGGAAATTGAGATAAACATATCCACTAATATAATTTAACTAAACTAAACTCGCCATCGTTAATTTTTACTACATTAAAAAATCTTTACTTACCATTGCAACAAAAATAAAATTGCACTCTTA
The DNA here is from genome assembly GCF_016617805.1 of Bactrocera tryoni. Classification (NCBI taxonomy): domain Eukaryota; kingdom Metazoa; phylum Arthropoda; class Insecta; order Diptera; family Tephritidae; genus Bactrocera; species Bactrocera tryoni. The sequence goes on from NC_052499.1 coordinate 83,556,582, forward strand.
ATTCTCACATTTACAGCTAACCTTCGTCGCACTATTGCTCCTCTCCGTGCTAACAATTCAAGCCAGCCCACTCTACTACAAATTTGGCAAATATGGTAGATACAATATCGATCCACTGCTCGCCTCCGCGTCGAACGAGGTGCCTATGGTGCAGAGCAACAACTTTGACATGATTATGGCCGATGACAAATTCCCCACGGATTCTATAAAGTATCAGAATTTCGCCAGTTTCCACGAACCGAAAATGACAGCCGAGTCCGACTTCAGCATGGACGAAACACAGTTCTTGCCCAAGAATACACCGATACGTGCACCGCAAGCCGTGTCGAAGCAGGAACGTGAAATACGGCAGCGCATTGAAGTGGCCGATCCCAAACTGGAGAAAAAGAAGATGCTGAAGTTGAAGAAAGGCTCCTCAGTGCCGCGCGGCGCCGACGCCTACGCATGGGATCAGTTCGATTACGATCTCTATAGCGTGAACCCGTCGAATCAAAAGAAATTCTATTGAACGAATTGCACTCTTCCGATGTTCTTGTTGTGTATTTATTTATTTCCTTGTGATATTTTCTGTTAGACATTTAATAAAATAACTTATTTATTGTAAAAAAAAAATTTTTCTTTTATAATTAATTTGTTTATATTTTCGAAATTTTGACGACTGTTTGGCGATTCCCGAGTTTAATGGTAGAAAGTTTGGAATTTTTGCACAAAAGAAATGCGCAATAACGCTTGTAAACAAATAAGCGAACACAACAATTAGACGAAAAAAAATTAAAGACAAGCTTATAATAATAGCCGGGCGACTATGATTACGTTCGTGAACAAGTTGGCGTCTACGATTAGTCGGCGAACGCCATAAAAAATTCGAAACCATAAAAATGTCATTTCAAGAACTAAGTTTAAGTGGCTTTTAAGACAAAAACAAACAATAAGCAAAATAGGCAAAAATAGAAACACATATAAAAAGTAATTAATAGCCAGTTTCGAACTGAAGAAATCATTAATTATAGTCGCATTACGTGTCAAGTCGATAATGAAACGATGGCGCATAAAATGCAGAGACGGCTAATTTGCCTCCCAGCTGCAGCTAATAATCCAGCAATGAATACGTCAACGATCTATTATATGGTATATACTTGTACATATGTATGTACATATATTCGGTTTGAAATTAATTGGCTATGAGCGAAGATGATGCGAAACCTGCTGGGACAGTTATTTACGAGTTGTAAGGAATTTTAAATAACGGTTAAATAGCAAAAATTGCACAAATTTAGGTGAATGCAATTTGAGTGAAAAAAATCAACAAAAATATTGTGTTTGTACTGTACATTGTAGGTGCAAGTGTATTAAAGTGTAAGTGTGCTTAAAAAATATTAAACTCTAACCCCTCAAATGCTTCATTGGATGTACAAAAATCTTCTCCAAGCATTATTACTATTGATCAACTTTAAGGAGTCGCTATTTTTATTTTAGCTTCTTATATAAACCACGTGGGAAATATTATTACTAACTATCCATCCTGGATAGTTCCATCCTGTTGCCTAAATATATCTTTGAAGAAGACTGGTCTGTTTAGGTCCAGTATGTTTTTAGTCCTAAAATCTTAGCTTATTGCTTTGACTGCATAGTATTCTACTGACTATCTGACTATTTTATATAACTAAAAAAATTATAAAAAACTATATTCACCTATATTAATATAAAGGGTGACCCGTTGGGAGATCTCCTACTTTTTTAAATAAAAAACACAGAAACTTCAAATTTAATGGGGACTGTTTACTATCATTCGAAAGAGCATTTTTTAGCATCTATTTTTTGAAAATTATCTCCATGAAATGTTGGCCGTGTCTACGTCTCAGATGGTCCATCCATTGAGTTCAATTTTCGATGGCTTATTCGAGCATTTCGACTGGTAACTGGCGAATGACACAATGACACCGGTGATGTTTTATTCCAAGACCTGAACCGAAGCGGGATTGTCCAGATAGACTTTAGACTATTAGACATATTAGACATATCCCTACAGGAAAACTTCAAACGGTCACACGATCTTGGTGGCCAATCGACCAGTTCAAAATGTGAAATTATTTGCTTACCGAATCTCTCAATAAATCTCTTAATTGGAACCAAATGTCGTCGAGCTCACGAGCTTAAATTTTACACATCAAATAGTCGATTACCTGGCGCTATATCGGTCGCCACTGACGGTTTCGTTCTCATCGTCATCATTTTTGAAGAAATATGGAACAATGATTTCACCGGTCCCACAAATCACACCATTTCTGGATGAAATGGCAGCTCTTGAATCTCTTCAGGTTGCTCTTCACCACAAATGCGGCAATTTTGCTTCTTTGCAAACTCATTGAGCCAGAAATGAGCCTCATCGCTGAACAAAATTTGGCTCCTAAACGTCGGATCTTCTTGGAACTTTTCAAGAGCCAATCGATGCCGCTTGGGAAGGTCGAGCGACTTCAGTTTTTGCACAAGTTGTATTTTGTACGCTTTCAATTTAAGACTCGACGTAAAATGCGCCAAGTAGTTCCATACGTCAGTCCGAGTTACTGCGAACGGCGCCGAATCCATTCTTAACGGTCTTCGTAAACACTCTCAACCTCCATTAATCTTCTTTGCAAAACGTGAGTTTTTCCATGATGAAATATCAAACAATACGGAATAAAAATAACATGACAACTTGTCACGATTCACACGTGATCTGTCAAAAAAAGCTATTGAAAAAATTATTTACACTTGGATCACCCGTTAGTAATACGATCATACGATTGGCTGCATATTTCTATCAACCGAAATTGTTTATGAGCTTTAGTTGTTGTGTTTTGGCGAAAAATTTAATACTCAAAACTAGTTATAGCTTGAACGCGTTCAGCTTAATCCATATATAGCATTCCCCCTAAGAATCACCAAAAGCAACAAATCCGCCATCTCTGTAATGTTGTTTGTCTTTTTTTTAATAATTTAGTTTTGAGTAGTTCTGAAATTCGATTAAGCATAGTATTTGTGAGTATTGTGAGCTTTAAATAACGGCGTATAGCCTCGAATACTCGAACTACTTGTATTTATTACCGAATAACGGACTAAACTGTGTCGATTAAATGATTGTTATGATTAAATTCACTTTAACTGTAAAACCTTCTGAGAAAACCATGAAACTATGAATGTGAAATGAAACTGTACTAGTTTCGATTGGGTTTTGTTTGGTGAGAGCGGACTTTACTTCTCAATCTTCGTCAATTGTGAGATATTAGTAATAATTTCGGAACACCCTGTAAATATATGACGGTTATGAAGACTTTCTTTCGTCACTCATTATCCGCATCCTGCTATATGGTGGTGCAGAGGCGTGGACGATGACAACATCCGATGAGTCGGCGTTACGAGTTTTTGAAAGAAAGGTTCTGCGCCAGATTTATGGTCCTTTACGCATTGGCAACGGCGAATACCGCAGTCGACGGAACGATGAGCTGTATGAGATAAGCAATTGAGAGCCGCTGTCTTTACGCTGGCTAGGTCATGTCGTCCGAATGGATGAAAACTGTAAAAGGAAGATAGAAAGGAAGAACGATTGGTTTCTTCGTCAATAAAGAAGAAGAAGAAGACCGTTAAGGTTTCATTATTTTTGAAATAAGGTATAATGTCTTCTTGTCTTCATTAGACACATAGTTTTATAGTGTTATGCACCACTTTTAATAAGCCTGAGCTGACAGCTGACAATTTGTTTTTTTTTTAGGGTTGTCTACAATTTACAACGTAAATGGTTGCAAATTAAAATCTTGATTTAATTTTGGGAAACCCTTTATAAATTCCCTATGATTCCTTTCATTAGCTTTTCGCCTCTAAGCCTGGTTTCCTAATTTAGGACATTATTACATTAGTATTCGGTGACAGTGTATCTCGAAAATGTTTCCATTTATAAAAGCATGCGAATCTGCATATGCAACTTTGAGAGAGAGAGATCTATACTGAGATCCACTGCTGCACACTTTCATTGATATAAAATCAAAGGTGTGAGATTCTCAAGGGGTTTCATTCAATCAGCTGATTCAATAACAATGTTGTTCTCAGTTAATGAGTCCCGTCAAGAATCGGTTATGAAACTATTAAAAATATTTTGAATTTCAACTTAATTTAGCGCAATCTTGTTTCTATGAATGAAATGAGCTTGTCATCATGATTATAAGTTCTTCTTTAAAACTGGATATGTTGAATGCGAGTCTAAAGCAAACTCGTATGACTCATTTCTAATTAGAATATTTTATGTAAATTCATAGACATTTTTGTTTCGTTTATCACTATATTTTGATATCCATTTTTTAGGGGAGTTCCCAATGGTTATGATTAGTAGTAAACAAGTCGCTGTTAATCGTGCCAATAAAAACAAATTATTAAAAAATTTTGTTGATTTGTTTAGCCATTTCATTTGGTAGTTTAGTAAAATGTTTATTGCTGTCAATTCTGATGATTACCTCGTTGTATGGCACTAAACGCCGTGGTGCCGGTCGTCGCATTTCGCGCTCCTCCATAATTGTACGCAGATCCTTTTCGTCTCTATAAGGCTTGCCAGCATGCATCTTGGGCATTTGAAATAGCAATCGCATAGGTACACTGCCGACTGGCTTTAGCTTCGAATGTGCTGATTGATAGTTCAGGTAATTAATTTTCTCCAATGCTTTGTAGTTCATGTGTGTGTTCTGGGCTTTTGGATAATTGAATTGAATTCTCGGTTGCTCATAACCATAACCGTACTTAGATGAGTTATGATAGTCATGACCAAACGCTGCTGCTGTGCCTGTGTTAGCGACTTTTGTAATGCTTCTTGTGTGGGATTGAGTGAGCGTAGCGCAGAAGACCTAGTGATTGGCGAAATATGTTGTATATCATATGTGCATGTGTATGTAGATAATGTATAACAAAAGCTTGTGCTCACCATAAATAGCAGGAATTTCATTTTATTGAAATATTTTGGTTCTGCTTTTCAATCCGCTCGAGACAAACTACAATTAGTGACTAACTTAATATTTAATTTCGAATATACATAAAGCTAGTTTTAGAACATATCGCAGTATTTACATTTGAAGCTGAAGTTAAATAAGACAAATGAGAATGACACAACTAGTGGAAAGGAAGCTTATGTTCAGTTAAATGAACTCGGTACTTTATTATATAACAACAATTATGTTAAGCCTATATTATTACTACGAAACAGAAATTTTAGAAATGAAAGATTAGTGTCAAATAATCTATTTATTATAGGTGAGGAGCTCGAGTATACCGTTACCCCTTACTCGTTAATGCCTTCTCTGTTGCAAGTCATATTAGAAGTCGTTCCATTTGCTTTTCATTATTGTTCGGATCATTACAGCAGCAAGTACTGTTTGATCACTGATCATTACCACAGATGTTGCGCAACAATGTTGTTACTTCATCACTGATCATTACTACAGAGGCTTCGCAACAATGTTGCTGGAAATGCAGTACAGTAAGTTTTACTTGATCACTGATCATTAACACTAATGTTGCGCAACAATGTTTCTACTTCAGCACTGATCATTAACACTAATGTTGCACAACAATGTTGCTAGAAAATGCACTACGCATTCACAAGATAAATAACACCGAAGAAACACGAAGCTGTAACATACTTTTAGGCTATGAAAAATGCCTAGCGGTACATTAACGATTCATCAAACGAAACCTTCAAACCGAAACCGTCCAAAAACCTTCAAAGCATATGGTGTTCTCATTATAATAATTTATTCACAATTCGTTTTAATACACTTAGACTAAACTTGAAATAAATGTTAAACAAAACTTAAAAGAATGTAGACACTGACCTTTTCACAAACAAAACTGTCACGAATACATATATTTTCTTGGTATATACAAACTAATTAACACAAATTGGTTGTTATGTTTTTTTTCAGTTGAATGGATCGCGCGGTAACACAACTTCTGTATATTGATAGAGTCGACGATTTGGTGGACGATTCGCCGAGTTAAGCGCAGGATTCCCTACGCTAACGGATCCAGCAGTTATTGCCGACATAGCGCCTGAATTGCCCAGGGCGCGGCACTTATCCGAGATCGGTTGTACACGCGCTCGCGCGTTTGATACTACCTGCTGGTGTCTCTGATGGGTTTCACCGGCGCCCAGTTGCTGCTGCTGATCGCAACGGCCATCCGGATAGCAGGTGTTGATGAGACGAGTATAGGCGCGTGTGTCACCCACTGGATTCTGCTTCTCGAAGTAATGGTCCAATTGACCGACTTCAGATTGCGAAATGTAATTTCCCAGCACGCCATTGTTAGAGCCGTCGACGGTGTTCGCGGTGCTAGGCTGTGCGCCGGAGCTGAGTTGAAAATTTGGTGCGTTACCGTTGGTGCCAACGCCATTACTTTGTTGAGGTCCAATCGGTGACCCAACAGCCGACTGTTGCTGCGGTTGATTGCCGGCATTCGCAAAGGATTGTGACTGTTGCAGCGTAGAGACGGAGGGAGGTGATGCTGGTTGCACATACTGCGGTGTCAGCTGCGTATTACCGTTATTCTGCTGATTACCTTGATTCGCAAATGATTGTGACTGTCCTGGCGCAGGTGTTAAGGAGGTGGGAGGTGGTTGCCCATACTGCGGTGTCAGTAGCGGATTCTGATGTGGTGTATTCGAAACGGGGGAACCAGCAGCATTGTTGTTGTATTGCTGCTCAGTTGCGCCAAGAAAAGCTTGCTGGTATGGTCTCGGTTGAGATGGTAACGCTGGCGGCGCATATCTCGCGCCGGAGTTGACTGGTTGGTAATTGTTGGTATAATAAGGCGATGGTCCATTTATAGTTGCTTGTGGAGGTGGTTGTCTGTGTAGCAAATTGTGATGATTCGGTTGAGAGAGTCTCACTTCGTAATTTCTTCCCGGAGGTCCAAGTGGGCGCACCACAGCTGTCAAAACAGGCACCTGAGTGCCAGCAGGCGAGGACGTTTGCAGTGCACGAGGTACGTTAACAAATGGCGGAGGTGGAGGAGGCCCGTATATATAACCATTATGTTGTTGGGTTGCTGTCTGCTGATGACCATAGCCATCGGAGTTAAGAGCAGTCGTTATGAGAAGTAATGTCACGAGTAGAAAATGTTGAGAACTTAATTTTGGTTTCAGCGCGAAAAACTGCATTTTGCTTGAAGAAAACTCGGCTTTACCGAAATATCGTCAAAAGTGGCGTCTTATTCTAAACTGTCACTTCGCGCTCTGCGATGGTTTCACTTGCGTTGTCTGCACTCAAATGTTGCTGCTGGAATTCAAATTCAACTCCGACCGCGGATGATAAGTCAAATGTGAACTTTTTACTGCCGCGCTGCTTTGGTAATTTGCTTATGATTTTTAATTTGCAGAAACAGGTTTGTCTCTGAATGTGAAGTGCATTTCGTTTAATCAAACTGCGATGAAGTGAAGGCATAAACAAATGAGACCTCAAATATGATCAACAGTCCAAAGAAATGTTGTAGGAAGAAAATTTCCAAAAACAGAAAATAAAATGTTTGGCAACAACAAATAGCCTTTCCAAAGAAAGGCAACAAATCACGATTATGAACGAATGGCTTTTTGCAGCGCAATTACAAGCGTTGTTAGCAATAACAACCGTAAAAGTGTGACGAAAACAAAGCAAACAACGAAATTCAAAATACACAAATGATTTATACTCATCAACGCACACACATACACTCATATATATATCCAAGTTTGATCAATTCCACGCCAGTCACGCGAGATCAAGATAATTACGGAGAGATGCAGACACGAGCTGTTGAACCATGCCATAAAATGTGCGGAATGGTCAATCGGTGATCGCGCAGGAAGTTAACACTTTCATCTAATGACCAGCTGTTGTAGGCGGAAATTCGGAAATTCCCGAAAGTGCAGCGGAAAGTGGTCAAAATTCGGAAGCCGAAACAATGGAGAAAATTTGGAAGTTTTTTTGCATGCAGGAACTGCGAGAAATGGGAAAAGACTAATAAAAGTACTAATAATATTGATAAAAAGTAAGGAAGGGCTAAGTTCAGGCACAAACGAATATTTTATATTCTTGGAACTTGCACAAATCTAAGCCAAGGAAGTACCTTAAGATGTAAAACATCAACCAGAGAATCGGAATCCAAGCAATTCTACATATACATATACGACATATTCTACATACGGTAGTATGGAGCCGATTTTATCTCTTAACTATTTTCATGCTACTAATAAAAATGTTCCCTGGGTTTTTTTAAAGTACCACACTTACAATTACCAATCATTTTCGAAAGTCCTGCTAATATTTATATGGTCGATTGGTCTTTATATTGGGTATATGGGGGCCGAGGGAAGTATTGACCCGATTCAACGTATTTTTGATAAACAGAATTACTTTCTCTCTAAATTGACCGATATTTTCGGTTAAAAGTCAACTATTGATACTCGGGTCCACATATTCGATACATAGGAGTTCGAACAGTTTTTTGTTGGATTTGGACAAATTTTGATCATAAGGTGGCATACGTTAAAGGAATTATTAGGGCAAAATTTTAGCCGGTTATATCAATTGCTTTCTGATTTGTGTACTGGAAAACGAAGGAATCAAATAGAATTTAAAATTATGCTAGATGGGAAGTAGGCGTAGTTGTTGTCCGATTTTGACCATTGTCTCACTGTGTCATGGGGTTTTGTGGGCATGGCATTGGTCCGATTAGGCCCATCTACAAACTCGTATTTTTTTTGTGCCAAGAAACACGTGAGAGATCTCTTAATTTTTGCTCAAGTTACACTTTGAATGGACGGACGGAGGGACAGACAGACAGTTATCCGAATTTCAACTTTTCTCGGCATTCTGATCATTTAAATAACTATCTCGCTTAGTTGATACCTACAACCGCTGGGTGAACAAAACTATTATACCCCGTAGCAACATGTTGCAAGAGCATCAAAATTAGAGTAAGTTACTTGACGAGCAGAGTATTGCAAAAGTTTGGACCGATTTGCTCCCAATAATTTCAAGCACTGAATAAATATTTCAACATTTTTATACCATAATAGTTCAGATCATGGCAATATGTGTATTTAGGCATTTCTAATAAACGAATTCGCCACTGAGGGTGCGTACTTAATGGAGCAACAAGCTACATATCTATACTGTAAACACGGTTTTTGGCAGAGAACTGAGGAACTTATTGACTATGTTGTAGTATAAGATTGATTTCATAACAATCTGTGGAATCATCGAGAATATCTTTTTGTTCTTGAAACTTCCGAAAATCACTAGGAAAATTTATTATGAACGCAGAAAAATTAATTATGAACATATCTCAGTAATCTCTGAAAGACTAACCTGTTTTACTAGTGATTTTCGGAAAATAACAATGAACATTTCTCAGTGATAATTGAAAGACGAACCAGTTTTCTTTACAAGAACTTGGTTTGATCGAATAGTTTGTATGGCAGTCACTTCTATATAGACAGAAAGACCATGAAAGACCATCGAAAATGGCTACATTAACTTAGCTCGTCACTGCTGATCAAGTATGTACATATATATCCATACATATAGTAGATTCTTCAACCTTTCTTTCTGCATGCTTCAAACTTCGTGAAAAACTTAATATTCTCTGTTCAGGGTATAAAAATGGTCCAACCGTTTATATTCGTGATAAGTGATATCATCAATGAGTGAGTTGAGGCAATATAAAGGAAGATAATGAAAAGTAATGTATTAGTAATGTTAAATATTTTTAATTGCGATTTTACATGTGTGAAAGATAATCTCTGATATTCATTAAAGTGGCCGCTATAAAGTTTAATATATACATATGTACATGCCGCCTCTCTGACAAAGTAATAAAATAAATCACATCATTATTAGTTGACAGTTATAGTGTTGAAAAAGGTATTAAAAATGTAGTTTACGCCAACGAAGCCATGTAAATATCAATAAAAATGAAATAAAAGTTTAGTGACTGAAGCAGAAGCAGCTTGAAAAATAAATGTGGCAGATATGTAAATAAGTAAATATGTACAAATATACAATATTTAAATTATTATATCGTAAATACTGGCCCATTCACATGTCAACGACAAAGTGTTGATTTTGAGTTTCAAGCATCGCTCGTCTTTCCTCTTTTGCCCATCTGCTGCTACCAGCCGACCAACACTCACGTGCGTTTGTATGCAGATATTGAGATGAGTATATGCGAATGGGTATATTTTTTTAAGCCGTGAGTGGCGCTTCTGGCATTATCATTGAATTGTCTCTGTTTCGTTGTTTACTTGTTTACTTGTTACCATTCGCCTCCATTTATGTGGGTTAGTTTTTTGACAGCAAACGTTTATATTTAAAAGACTTGCGTTTGAATTTATACTTTTGGTGGCGGTGTGCCACGAAAATGTGTCAGAGACGCAATCGTTTGATTAATTACTGTTATATGATGCAGCATCTGAGCTACAGATAATCATGTAACGCAACAGTTATCCATAACACCTGTTGTTGTTGTTGGTTAAGGTAACTTGCAATGATGAGGAAAGAAATTTAATGAATCAGCAGAGACACCGAGTTGTTTGTAAACAAATTCGATTCGGTTTCGATAAATTATTCAATATTTCAAATGTGTAGATCGTTCATTGGCAATGCGAGAGATGAGCAATTATAGCAATTTCATTAATGCGATTTTAATATTGTTGAACATAATTTAAGTAGTGGCTGAGGTTGGGTGAAAGCAAATAATTTTTAACCCTTTGGTGAGCATGTATGTATGCAGTCTCTTATCAGTTATGACTTCTAGAACTCTCCATTTGATTAATAATGTCAAGACTTTAGGGTAAGTTATATCCACTTGCAAGTCAGAAAAAAGCGCGTTTCGTTTTGGTTTTTTTTAAGAAGCACTTTATTTAGTTACTTAATAAATATAATGTATGTTTATAGAATTTGACGTACTTTAATAATCGACAATTCATTTTAAAAAGTTTTGAATACCCTTGATCCCGTGCCGATCTTCAGGAGGACTTTTAAAAATAAGTGCCAGGAGATGAGGAAGATTTTTCTGTTTCCAAGAACCAAAAACTTATTATAACGATAGATGAATACAGGTAATGGTCGGTATATGTACATTCGCAAATACATACATACATATGCAAAAAAAAAATAGTTTTTTGAAACTCACAAATGGATATAACTTCTTAGGCTTAGTTAATAATAGTAATAATAGTTTAATGGTTAATCTGAAGTAACTGGAAGTGACCTCAATATGTAAAGCGTTCTTCGTGCCTAAACATTGGCACCGCTCTAAAAGACGAATATTAAAATACGTCGATTGAACAGTCCCTTGCCTAACACATAGACTGCGCTACTAGAATTAACTCTAAATTATTTTTAGTTAGCCCTAACCTTCAAAAGGAGAGTATAAATTTGATAAGAGAAGGAAGAACTGGATAGTCGGCTGACACGGTTATGGCGTGTGTATTTTGGGACATTGAATATTTTTATAGACTACCTTGAAAAAGGAAGGACCAACAATAGCGTCTATCACTTAGCGTTATTGGTTAGATTGAAAGACGAAATTGCCGAAAAGCGGCCGCATTTGAAGAAAAAGTATTTCAACAAGACAATGCACCGCTTTATAAGTCAGTGAAAACTACGGCAAAAATCATGAATTGGGCCCTGAGTTGCTTCTGTGTCAATGTATTCTACACATATGGTCCCGGCGACTATTTTTTTGGCCTCAGATCATAAAATAATGCTCGTTTGAAAGAAATTTTTGTCAAACTACTATATCTATATATATATGTAATAGAAAGTGTTTGTTAGTTACACCATTTATAACTCAAGAACGGCTGAACCGAATTGGCTGAAAATTGGTGGGGAAGTAGCTTAGAACCAGGGTAAGGACATAGGATACCTTTTATCTCTTTATGTCAAAATTTAATACAACTCATAAATACAAAAAATTATATTTCAAATCATAAGTATTTGTTCAAAATTCATGTTTGTAGGAATTATTTGAACATACGCGTACCTTTTTTTAACAGGTTCTTCTTCAAAAATAATACAATTGCTAAGTATTTGGAATAGTAGAAAATAACTGCAACCAAATACGCAGTAAAATAGATTATAACTGGCTCAGTAACCAGTCGTTGACGTGCATCCCAAACACTGCTTTCATAACCTTTCCAGCCAACTTTTTCGTCTTTCCACGCTTGAGAGCCGGTTCATCATGTGGATTCCACTAGAATGACTGTCGATTGGACTCCAGTGGGAATTGATGGAGCTATGTTTCTATTGTTACACATCGACGCAAGAATTCTGTTTTATTACGATTAAAGAGCACTCAAACACTTTTCAGAATCAGTTATTCGTTGTTTTTGTTGGATTATGAACTTGCGAGGCACCCACTTTGCACAGAGCTTTCGCCTCTTTAGAGCATCATTGTCCTCGGTGCTCATTCCGCCTGTTTCCACCTTAGCAAATATTTTTTAAACGGTGGATTTCCCTGAGCCCATATTCAACAGTATATTCCCCAGAAAGAAATGCTTTATAATCCATTTTTTTTGTAAACTAACAGAAGTTGCTTCACAAAAATGCTATATCTCATTGACTAATAGTTATAATCCAACTAATAGAAATCATATAGATAGTAGTAGTTGCATTATCTATGTATGTATCAGCCACAATGAAGCGTGGACGGTAGTATTAAATAAAAATAAGTAAGGAATAGCTTTGAGTGCGACTGAACATTTCATACTCTTGCAGGGATTAAATCCAGGGAAGTACACATACAACTTATATAAAGTCACCCCAAAAATCGAAAATCTGTATATTAGGTATATGGGGACTCATGGAAGAATTGAACCGACACTGAGTTATTATTATCCGGGAAGAATTCTCTCTGAATTTTAATTGTATACCCCAAGCATTGACCGATGTTTTCGGTCAAATGTCAACTATTGATACTGGAGTCCACATTTCCGGTATTTGGGGGCTTGAACAGTTTTTGGATTTGGATATTTTAGCATACTCTAAAGGCATTATTCGTGCAAAGTTTTATTCCGTTATAGTAATAGTTTCTAGATTTGAACACTGCAAAGGAAAAAATCCGATGGAATTTAAAGTTGTGTTATATGGGAAGAGGGCGTGGTTGCAGTGCGACTTCCATTTTCAAACTCTAATATAAGCATATTGGAATAATGTCACATACTGAATTTGGTTGAAGTCGAGCAGGTCCTGAGGTACGAGATTTTACCAGCGGTGCCACGTCCATGGTCTAATTTTTACACTGGCTCGTATAAAAATACCATCATACCATCTCGGGCGTAAAATTTAATGTGTCTGACGTGTTTAGTTATAGATTAATCGTGTTTTTAGTTGTTTTTAACAGTAGCGTTATATGGGGAAATCTTTCGATTTCATCCATTTTCATACTTATCCTTATAGGAATTGTCCTCAGTGAATTTGGCTGTTCTCAGTGGTCTAGGCGATATGTACACTAAACAGATTAGAGGGCGGGCCCACACCTACTTTTTCAAAACATTCAGCCCAGAGGTGCCCCTTGCCAATGCAATTGTCTGTGCCAAATTACAGTTCTCTATCTTATTTTAGTGCTTAGTTATGGCACTTTGTCGGTTCGGTTTCGGTTAATGTCGTTTTGTGCGCGTGGCGTTTAATGAAGAAAAACGTTTACACCTTCTTTGATTGAAGAAGAAATCAGTTAAAATTGTTCAAAGTAGCCTACTGAATATTAAAATTAGAAAAAGAAACACAAATCATGACCATTGTTAATCAGCTATAATACGTTACAGATCGCTCTTCAATAAACGGTCCGCTTGACTCGACGTCATCTTCGGCGGGTTAATAAACCTCAAGATTGCAACAGCGCAAACTGAAATGCTTTACCGTTCGCTACAAATTAGAGACACTGATAGCAACTCTTCAACTTTTGATGACTAGTTTTTAATTCGCGATTTTCACTTCTTGCTCAAGCTTGGGGGGAAGCACCTTCGTGTGGTAGTTTCAACATGTGTCGTTGCTTTGTGGCTTAACGTTTATCTTATATCAAATATCAGCGTACAGATAACTCACAACAACAGGCACTTACACAATTTTGTTGTAGGAAAATAAATTTCACGTACATACATATGTTGGCTAGAGTAAAGACTATAAGCGCCAAAGTCCACCGATATTCTAAACAAAGTTAATCCAAGGCAAACACTTGCCAGCTATTGATACTCTGTGGTGACGCGACAGCGCTGTGGAGGCTTTGAGGCTGGGCAACCATATAAATAATTAAGCCGAGCACTGGCTGTTGCATTACGCTCCAGATATGCGGCAAGGCTAAGGCCCCGCCAGCATTTAACGCTCAAGGTGGAGTTGTTGGTGGGGCAGCGAGGCTTAGGAATGCTTGAACACCATTGCCTGTGTGTCGGTTGAGTGTTGGTGAGAGCCGGTGGGGGTAGTCTGGGGCTAGCAGACTCGTTGAGTGGGTGGTGGTGCGCTTGGTTAGCCGTTAAGTGAACGGTGCACCAGGACGAAGGGTGAAATAGGCTGTCTGCAAATTATTCGAGCAGCAGCTGTCGGTGGCAGCGCAAGCGAGTGGCAACACTTAAATGGCTTCCTGCATTTGCGGCGGCAAGTTTCAGCACAAAAACAACACGAAACAGAAAAGTCGAAGAAGTGAGTAACCCGAAACACACAGAAACAGTCAGTCAAAGATAACATGGGCCCACACTGGGCGGAGGGCGGCAAGTTGCGATTCTTTTCTGCACTTCCTTTCATGCACGTGTGTGTGTGTGGGTGTGTTTTACCACTTACATTTATGCATGTGCATTCTCTGTTCTCTTTTATACACTTTACATTGCCTTTTATGTCTTTTTATCGTTTGTACTTTTCGAGTGCTTTGTCTTCCGCTTTCTTCGGGAGCATTTTAACAAATGCAAGTACAGTTACGTGCGCATGTGTGGGTTTGTTTGGCAGTCGCCTATATGGTTTCGCCGTTAGTAGCCCCATTCAATGACACACATGCGCCTACGTGCCGCCGCTCTAAAGTGTAAGCGGCTAAGCGTCGCAGCATTGCTGGCTCTAGCGGGCCCCATTATGCAATTGAATGCCCGTCTGCGCGCTTACTCTACTTTGAAGTGCTGGTCTCCCGTCTTCCAGTGCTAAAACCTCGTAGTGTATGCTCGGCTCTGAAACAATGCTGCCCAAGTAACTGTTGACGTTTCTACAGGTTTTTCTCAAATCTTTGTTGTGCTGTTGTTTCTTTATTTGAGCCAAATTTATTGTGCGCCACCATGTTTTTGAGTTTTGAGTATGGCGAAATCATTATTATTTTTATTATGTTTTGGAGACCGACTTTAACAAGTGCACAATTGCCGTGGATTGTGCCACGGCGTGCATGTGTGCGGCAGGGTGTGTGAGAGAGAGGTAAGATGCATTTACGATTTTTGACGAGTCATTCAACTTTTAGCTTCAATAGTGCTTGCTATCAGTAAATGTGCCAAGCGTGGGGAAATAAATAAATGAATAGGGGAAATAAAAGCTTTTGTTTGGCCACGAGGGAGCAACGGAAGTTTTTAGCTTAATTTAGCAGAGAGGCAGTGACGATTTATATAATTTCCATTTTAATTTTTGCTCTTATTACATCAGAACCTGACTTACAGCTAGGTCTCTATCACTAACGGTTTGGTGAGTTCATACCCTAACTTTTAGTTAAAATTCATTATGTCGTTGTATGCTAGAAAAGGAACAGTTTAAGAAAATATACATACGTCTTCCTGTTGTCGCGATAATGATTGGTTAGTATAACCGTTATAATAACTTTCGATCTATTTTACAAATTTCATCATAGAGGCTGAATTAACTGAACTTTGTGCCAAATATACCTTCTTTGCCCACCCTGGAACTAAAGTCTTCAAGCACGGTTTTGACATCGTGGCGGGGCAGCTCTCATAGGTGCGCCCCAAGCGATCATAGAAGATATGTTCGGTCACATCAAGCTTCTCTTCCGTCGGGGCGTGGACGCAAATTAGCGATAGGTTGAAGTACTTTGCTTTGATGCGGATTGAGGCTAAACGTTCATCATGAATGCAAGGACTTGGCGGCGGCGTTTCTCTCCCACCACGAATCCCACACCAAATTTGCGCTCCTTTATAAGGCTACTGTAGTAAATGCCTCAAGGACCTACTCATCTCAGTCCCTGTCCCATCGATCGCACTGGGCAGTGGTACCTTCCCAAATAAAGGATCGGGCAATCTAGGTGCATGCCTTAATGTGTTTGCCATGGAAGAAGGAGGATCTCTCGTCCGACGCTGTTATTTCCTTTTCATTGGGGGCGTTTTTTATGTGAAGGGTCCCAAACCCAGCGCACAACCCTGAGGTGGAAGAGTTCACCTTCAAACGGATGTATTTTGGCTACCCAAAAAATACTTGGTCTAAGACCGGAAGCAAAATAAATATTGATGAATAATTATTTTTAGTTTTATTTACAATTCTCGGGTACTTTTTGTCACACTTTTTTTGGAGTGTTAACTTTTTTTGAGAGGTGACAAGCATTATTATAAATTTGTCGAATGTGTGTGATTAATTTCCAAAATTCAAAGATTTGTCCTAAATTTTCAAGTATTCTGTTCAGTTTTAAATTTTTTAGAGTTGGTAACACTTTTCTTCAATATGTCCAATTTGAAAATTTCTCGAAGTCTTTTGAAGGTCTTCCAGTTGATATTCATTTGGTAACATTGATTTTCAAATTTTACGTATTATTGCCATTCAGGAGCTTTTTTAAACATTTTCGTTAGCTTATTTGGCAATGTGGCAACACTTTTTCAAAATAAAAAAAAATCCTTAACGGATTCTTTTCTTCTCTAAACATTTTCGTTTGCTATTAATTCTGTTGAATTTTAAATTTTTTCGAGAGGTGGCAACTCTATTTTCAAAATATTTAAAATTTCCTCACTTAACGGAGTATTACCACTCAGTTGTCTCTCTAAATATTTTCGGTTGCTATAAATTTTGTGTTCAATATTAAATTTTTTCAAGAGGTGGCAACCCTTTTTCAAAAATAAATTTCCTAAACGGAGTATTACCATTCAGCTGCTTCTCTAAACATTTTCGGTTGCTATACATTTTGTTCACTTTTAATTTTTTTCGAGAAGCGGCAACCCTTTTTACAAAATATTTCAAATTTCTTTACTTAATAGAGTATTACCACTCAGTTGTTTCCTTAAATTTCCTTACTTAATGGAGTATTACTAATCAGTTGTTTCTCTAAACATTTTCGGTTGATATAAATTTTGTTCAATTTTAATTTTTTTCGAGAGGTGGCAACCTTTTTTTTTAATATCTACAATTTTTTTAGTTATTCTAGTATTACCATTCAGTTGCTTCTCTTAACATTTTCGGTTGCTATAAATTTTGTTCTATTTTTCGAGAGGTGGCAATCCTTTTTACAAAATATTTAAAATTTCCTTACTAAACGGAGTATTAATTACCATTCAGTTGATTCTCAAAACATTATCGTTTGCTATAAATGTTGTTCAATTTTAAATTTTTTTCGAGAGGTGGCAACCCTTTTTACAAAATATTTAAAATTTCCTGACTAAACGGAGTATTACCATTCAGTTACCTCTTTAAACATGTTAGGATGCTGTAACTTACATATGTTCACTTTTTTCGATAGGTGGCAGACTAGTTCCGATCTAGCCGTTCTGAGAAAAATATTATAAATAGCATGAGTTAGGTTCTCTAAAGTTTGCTTCAGAAATAACTTAAGTCGAAGTCCATGGAATTTCAGCTTGAACATAAGCTCTGCAAATTAAAAGCGATTACCAAAAGTGTGCTTTGTTTTTGTTGTAGCTAATGCTAACGCCAACTGTGCAACATCCATTAAACAATTGTGGCAACATTAAATTTTGTGTGCGTTGCAACACTGCGGCGACGTGCTCTATCAGCTGCAAGCGCAGTCAGTCGATGCACGCACAATTGACTTTCCAGGGGGTGGGGATGGGTGATGTCTGGCATAATGTCTGCTGCTCCATTGCCGTTCTAACCCTGAATGAACATGTGTACAAGCAGCGAAATGGGAAAATGCAAATGCTGCAAACGTCATACTAATGAGCGCATGAATGGCGTGGCGAAGAGCGGAGGGGGTGTGGGGGCGCGCCTAAATGAATGAGCGCGCGTTGTATTTGTAGTGCGCATATGGCGGCAGATGAATGAAAATCCACGTACGCACGCATCTTTCACTCCATTTTCATCAACTTACATAATTACACTCACACACTTACGCATTCCGTACGCCGCACACGCATGGCAATATGTTGTTCATACGCCGTGTTGGCCACTTTTACGCGTCTGCAGCAGCATTGATAAGAGCGGCGCTGCATAAAAGAGTGAGTGCTTACGCATATTCCGCTATTCGTTCATTCATTTGCTAGACACTTGGCACTCACACACACACACTTGCATCTTTGTGTTTGCTTAAGGACGTGCGTAAGTGCGTGCCGTGTGGCATGTTGCATAATTTCTTTGGCTGTCGCTTTTCTTGTCGCCGACATCATTGTAAATGTCAAGTGAGAATTATTCAACTTGGAAGGGTTCACCCTTCAGTGCCGTTTCTTTGAACGCCTGCATGCGTTTGTGGCGTTTTGTTTGCTTCCGTTTGTTGTTGTTTTCGCTTTTTGGGTTGCGTTAAGTGCTCTAAGTCGGCTTATTTCACAATTAGAAACATTGCACAAACACACCCTGGCATAGAGCAGCAGTCTGGTGCTGGCAAACGTCATTTGCATTGTCTCAAGTGGTGAAGAAAGACTACTTGACGGCCAAAGAAGACGTGCGTAAATATCAAGGACAACTGTCAGAGAGCATGGCGTGAGTTTACCTGAGTTGCGATTGCATGCAGGTGTGATGTTCACAAGACAAGAGAAGTTGTAAAATATTGGTGTTAATACCGAGAGTTGAAGAGGGAAGCGAGACGCATTTGTAGACAAAAAAGGAGAGACGCCGAAATGCGTGAGTATGAAGAGCTTGATAAGCTGGCCGACAGGGGTTATGCTCGAAAATTCTAAAATAAAGATGCGGAGACTTATAGAAGGTTTCAAGACCGGAGTATACTCTTGTAGAACCCCCAGCAGTGATCTACTGACTAAAATTATGGAGGGAACATTTATGCAGCCTGCTGAATGGCAGTGGGAGTAACACGAGATGGTGAATGCGATCTCCCAATCGATGAGGTTGAAGCGGACGTTCCATTGCACGACCATGAAGCAGTTCGAAGTTCTTTTCGGTATGGCTTTAGGCTTAGAAAATCAAAACAGAGACCAGATATTCACCATGCGCCAAATCTTGGAAAATACCAGTGAAAAGGTTATCGACACACACTACCTCCTCGTGGATTTTAAAGCTACGAGAGTGTGCAGCTACTTGCGAACGCCGATGATATTGATATCATTGGCCTCAACAATCACGATGTTAGTTCTCCTTGCTCCATAATGGGTAAAAACGCGTAACAAATGGGACTGTTAGTGAACGAGGGCAGGGCGAAATACCTCCTATCATTATAAAGACAGTCGACGTACTCGCGACTTGTCTTCCACATCCCTGTTGACAGTCATAACTTTGATATCTTAGATATTTTCGTCTATCTTGAATACAGTATTAACACCAACAACAATGTCAGACTCGAAATCCAACACAGAATAACTCTTGCCATCAGATGCTACTTCGGACTGAGCAGGCAATTGAGAAATAAAATCTCCTCTCGAGGGATAAAAATCAAACTCTATAAGTCACTCATTATTCCCGTCCATATGATGAGTCGACGTTACGAGTTTTCGAGAGAAAGGTTTTCACGCCTATAAAATGCCGTTAATTAAGTTACAAATTTCTAATTTGGTTCGGGGAATCGAAGTATATTTAATTTTACACCTCAGATGGCACACAGTGTAAAAATTGTGCATTAGGTCCTCTTTTATCAGAAACTGAATACCCCACAATGGACTTAAGTCACCGTATTCAACCAACAATTAACCAATTACGAAGTCCATTGTCACGGAGTATATTCTCAGGATATGTCATTGTTATATTATTATTCCTTTATTGCTCGTTTTAAAAATGTATTTTGTGAATACAAGAATAAGTTCTCGCTTTGATTTATTACAGTGAAATTAAGCTAATATGCTTTTATAATTATATGACAAGGCTATGGACTTTATACAGCTTTCCAAATAAATCGCTCTTGGAGAGATTAAAAATATGTGGATTTCTAGGTTATTGAACTGTTGCAAGTAAATATGCTCTCCTGCAACCACATCACATGACATTTTAATCCCATACATATATAGATACTCGCATACATACTTAGAAATATTCTCATACATATGGACACCACTTAAATTGCTGATATTCAGTTTACGTAAGCAATGCCGAGGGGCAGGAATGAGGTATGCAAATGAGATAAAGCCTGCGATTCCTATCGATTGATTGAACAAAAAATAAAATAAATGTGGCATTAAAATTACTCGCTTTACTCCCTTTTGACAAACATTGGTTTTGAGCACATTATACCAATGTTGATCCTTATAATTATATTCCACTGGCATATGCAGTTATGCCGTTGAAGGGATGAACCTCTGCTCAAGCTCAGATGAATATGCATTATGTTCTAACTGTTTTAGTCAATAATGATAGCCCTGTGGGAAATGACACTGAAAATTAAAGAGAGTTGAATAGCATCAAAACTCAAGTCCTAGAGGAAATGCCATTGAAAATTTAAGAGAGTTAAATGGCCTCAAAACTTATAGAGCAGCGAATCGAACAGACAACTGGCATAAAACCCAAAGATTAGTATAAAATAGAGAGAAATAATTATAGCCCTACAGGAAATGCCACATAAACTTAAGAGAGTTGAGTGGCATAAAAACTTATAGAGTAGCGAATCGAATAGACAACTGGCATAAAGCACACAGGAATTGGTATACAATAGAAAAAGATAATGACAACCTTAAAGAAATGCCATTGAAAGTTAAGAGAGTTGAGTGGCATCAAAACTTATACAGCAGTGAATCGAGCTGACAACTGGCATAAAACACAAAAAACTGGTATAAAATTGAAAAAACGTATGTCAACTTGAAAAGTCTAAATTTAAACTTTTGTATCTTCAGGTTTGTTTAGAAGCCTTTATATGAATATCTAAGCTCTCTTTTAATTAAATATACTTCCAGCTGAACTAACTATCTCAAAAATCGGAATCTCGATACATTGCCACCTGGGTACTAAACTCCAATACACACACACAAACACATAGAAGGGTTAGAAATTAATAAATATAAAAAATATGCGAGGCAAAGCTTGTTTTGAGTCTATCCGCTAAAGGCTTAGACGCGTTGCCGTTCGTGTGTGTGTGTGTGTGTGATTGTCTGCAATTAAAACAAAAAGTAAAACGAAAACGCAATAAAACAAACAAAATAAAACAAAAATTGTCTGAAATAAAAAATGAAAAAAAAAACACGTCAGCAGCAACAACAACAACGTGTAATCGAGCACATCTCAGGGCGAGTGCAAGTTTGCCCCTTTATTCCGAGGCATGGTGTTGCATGCAACCAATATGAATAAGTCGCTTGCATGAGTGCTGAGCCTATGAGACATAAAACAGCAGACAGCACACACACACCCCCACATATTCACACATACACACGCACGTACTGCTTTGCATTATGCGCAATCAGCACTTTTAGGTAGCGGAGTGTGGGCGCTGAGGCCCGTCTGTTGTTGGGGGTGGCGGCGGCGCGTTCGGATGCGTTGCCGTGCATTGTGCTGAGAAGACATTTGGGCTCTCGAGTCAGTCGTCTTTGGTGACGTTGCACGTGCAACTGCATGGCAACAACAAGTGCAACACAATACTGTCTGCCTGCATACAACCATGCAAGCTTTCCGCTGCCACACAACTGTGTGTGTGTGGTGTGTGCGTGTGCTTCGCAGGGGTGTGAATGTTTGCATACGTAAGTATTATATGCCAACATAAGAGCATTGCGGCATAAGAATGAATTGCTTTGTTTTTGCTTACTTTATTTTGGTTCTCGTTTTTGATTAATTTTTGCATTTTTATTTTCGGTCACACAGTTTTTGAGGACTTTCACATGCATGTCGTCTACTCAACTCTTCTTGTGCCAATGTCCTTATATGCAACAGCAATAACGCCATATACCATATGTAGTTGATATGGTAGTATATGTATTTGTGGGCTTATATATGTATAAACTTATATAAATCTTCGCTTTTACGTTCATAGTTAGCAGTGGTAACAATGTATTATGTATGTATGTACAAATATGATATTATTTGTTGTAGAATTTTATGAATCAAAAGAAATGTGAAAAAGTGTTGTCAACTTGATCGACTTTTTAAATCATATAAGGAGTTACAACCACATGTGAAATAAAAAAATAATAATCTTCCAGGTTTTGAAACACTTTTCATAAGCACTTTTTGGCGTGGTTTTCAGCTTTTTCAGCGAAATTTGTTTTATCTCTTCGATTGACAGAAAACGGGTTCCACGGAGCGGCAATTTCAGTTTGAGGAACAAGAAATATCACACGGAACTAAATCTGGTGAAATCCGGTGGTTGATCAATGGTAATTATTGCGTTTTTGGTTTTAAATTCGGCCAGAATGGTGGCTCGATGTGATGGTGCATTATCATCGTGTAAAATCCATTAATTGTTCTTCCATAATTCCGCAAGTTTTCGACTGATGTTCTCCTGCAAACGCCTCAATACGGCCAAATAGAACTACTTATTGACCGTCTGCCTCTCCGGAACAAAGTCTTGATGCACCGAACCACGAGTATCGAAAAAACAATGAGCATCAACTTGAATTTTGAGGGGATTTGGCGTGTTTTGTTTTGGTTTCGGCTTGTTTGATTGCATGCCAAACTTATAAACCCTTGACTCATCGGGTGTTACAATGCCCTCCATGAATGCGGAATCGGATGTTTATCGATATTATACATCTGAATATATTTGGGAACATGCTCCGAAAATTTGAAGTTTCTCTGGCAAATAGTGTCGGAGATATGAACCTCTTTGTAAGAACCATTTCTACTTACAGAGTCATGGAAAAAGTATCTTCGAAATAGCAGCACTCATCAATTTGAAATTTTTACGAGACCGAAGTAGATATATTTGTCAGATTTGGATGTAAGGAATACAATTTTTGATAGCAATTTCGATTATTCAAGCGGCTATGATCTTTAAACCTGTATTCGTCTTTAGTTTTAATAAGTTATGTTGGTTTTAGGATTTGAAATAGTTTTAAGCTGAGAAATTATCCTTTCAACCAGACACAATTTTTCGACATGATTTTCCTGGAGATCGGCCAGGGAATCAAAGGAATCTAACTCTTGAGAGCCACGCCAGTTTCATTTACGTCGGTTCCTTACTAGTCATTGTTAACCGTATTAATTTTTTTGGGGGTCTCCACTCCGAGTCGCTCTCCAACTCATGGAAAGAAGGACCAGAGAGGACCAAAGAAAGGTTCATATTTGCTTCTGCACCATATAGCAAGACGGGGATGTTGAGTGACTTGTAGAGTTTGTCTTTGTTCGTTGAGAGAGGTCTTTTTCCTCAATTGCCTACTGAGTACGAAGTAGCGCCTGTTGTCTAGAGTTATTCTGTGTTGGATTTCGAGGCTGACGTTGTTGTTGGTGTTAATGCTGGTTACAAAATACATATATTTGTTTGATGACAAGCGATATTTCGTCTTGCTCTCGTTTACTATCAGCACCTATTTGCTTCGCTTCCTTATTTAGTCTAGAGAAAGCAGAACTGACGGCGCGGAATGATGAAACCGCATTTTGTATCGAACGGCACGTAGAGGTTCGTCACGATCCTGACGGAGATTTTGGTATTGCTCAACGTCAATTTACACAGAGGAACTTGTTCTTCATCCAAATTATTTAATTATTAGTTTAGCTAAAAGAAAATTCTTAGCTTCAGTTGGGTCTCAAAACTGTCATTATTTTGGGTACCAAGATACATCAAATTGTTCGCTACTTTGAATTCCGAAATGGTCTTAAAGTAATATACGACGAAATACTCTTAACTAAATAAAATATCTGAAAGTTTTGAGATTTGTCTGATTCCAAGCCTCTCACCTCTAAACTTACCAAATGAGTTCATGAGTTCATTGAGTAATTTTCAGCTTTACATAATCTTCTCTCCTTAATTGTTTGGTCTGAAAAATGTTTCGGAAGTTATAAATATATATATTTTATGTTATAAATAATTATGCTTCCCACTTTCAATGTTACCAGAGTTGATATGCCTCAGACCTACTAAAATTCCAATTGGAAATAACAAATAGAAAGCCGTCTCACCAAAATTTGGTCCGAAATTTCTTTTTGCATTTCCTTATTTTATTTGTGTGTGTGTTTTCAACTTCTAAATCGAATAATTAAAAGATTGATGTAATTAGAAGCGTGCATGTATTTGCAAACTAATTTCCTCCATCCACTTTTACACTTTGACTCGAATGCCACTTCGACAGAAACTATGCGCGAGTATCCTGTCACAACATTTCATACTTCAACCAAATCACCTCTCCCCCCGTTGGAAAAATGTCGTGCCTCACACACGAGATTGCAATACTTTTAGGTCCTTATGCAAACACTTCAAATGTAACCGAACTTTGTGTTGCAACATTGAGAGAGGCAGACGCCATATTGCGCCCCCTCAGCTGCTGAGCCTGCAATAAAGCCGCTAACACGCCAACACGTTTAGGTTCACTAAAATGTTTCCGCCTTTTTCCCTTTTTAGGCCAAACACACAAAATAAATATAACAAAATAGGTGAAAATTCAGGTCTAAATAAAAACATATGAGTCTATGGCGCAGCTAAGCGCCCCCTGCCACAAGCTGGCTCCCTCTGGACAGCACTCGCTGTTGCCTGCTGTGGCTTCCCGGCTCCCTCCGTTAAGCAGCCTAGCAGACGCCAAGTCCTTGCACTCGCACATGCACATATGTATGTGGTGGAAGCCCCGGTGTGACAGTCATTTGTGGCTGGGCTGAGCTGAATGCTTGTGCAGTTTCTCCATCGTTGTCGTCTCCTTTGTGGATTGGTGCCACAAATGTTGTTGCTGCTTTTGTCAGGCCTAACAGCATTTGAGTTGATGTTGCCCTCTGTTATTTTTGCGCATCCATAACGCCGTCAGCCATGTCCAGCTTCACGCCGTTCATCAGTCGTCGTCATTTGTCGCTCGTCAGCGTCATCAACGGCATCATTGTGCCGCCCACGCCGCCACCTCGCATCCTCATTGTCGCGCTTATATTTTCGGTCGTCATCACATTCCACATTAACGTCGCCAACGTCGTCGCCAATTTGTTTTCAGTTTTCAGCCTACTTGTTTCGTTTCCATTCCTTGTGTGCTCTGCATTCGCTAAACTTTGGCATGGCATTTGCAGCTAGTAAGTAAATCCGTGGTTGCAATCGGAGAAATGAGTCTGCTGTGCCAGCGTATGTGGTGAGCAACTACAGTTTATAATCTGCTTGTTGTTGTTGCTGTGGCCTGCGTTGTCGTCATCACGTCCTCATATGTGTCATAGGCGTTGAATCAGCTGTTCGCGTCAGCCAGTTCATGCTTCAGTGTTTTTACTGTCGTTGACGGAGCGGCTGTTGTGGTGTTGGTTGGTGTAGCTGTTGGTTTTAGTAATGGTGTTGTTGCATAAGTGTGATGCTGTTGATGTTCTGGTAGGCAAAGCATGCGAGTTGTTGCTGTTTGGTTTCTTTGCACATTTCTCGCTTATTTTCGTTCTACCCACCACTGAGAGAGGCTAGTATATGACATATTATATGAGTACATATTAAATGTTTATAGTAATTCTATGCACCCTATAAAAATACTAATTTGCTAAGATTTATAATTTCTTTTTAAGAAATTTCCTAAATTATTTTTATGAATTATTTTTAAGTTGATTCTAGTTTGTTAATGATTTCTTAATATATAATGTGAACCCGCTATTGAGGATTGGTATAATTCTCTTCCTGTGTTTTGGCTAAAAATTTAGCTGAGTCACACACCCCAAATGAAAACTTTCTGTAAATTTTTTAGGTGTTCGCCAACAATGATTTTCTTTGTAATATTTTGTGAAATGCTGTGAAAAGAAAGTCTATCATTTAGAAATTGCCTTAAGTTCCAAAGCTCGAATCAAATGTGACCCAAATATCAAAATTACTTTAATTTATTGTCTGCCACTAAAGAGTTTCATGATAATTATTTGCCAATTTGGACAATGTGATTTAGCTAGTTCGTTGAAATTTCGGTTAGTAATGAATAAGAATTTGTTATCTCAAACTTGCAAAATTGCTTTACCGGTTAGGAAGCTTTCATTAAGTTTTCATGAAAGCATTGGTTAGAACACTCAAATAACATTTCAATCATAGTAAATTTGTATGACTAAGCTCAAATTTTGAGAATTTCCCAAAACATCTGTTATTCCAAGCTCTCAAAGTTCCATTATCAATCAGGTAGCTTTCACAAGGCTTTTTCGACAGCTTTTTTAGGAAAACACGAGCTAATTTTCAAACTTTGTAAATTTTGTATATAAAGTATGCACAAGTTACAAGCCACGGAAAATTTTAAGACATCCAAGATACCTATTTTTCCAAGCTTTCAAAGCTTACTAGCCAATCAGGTAGCTTTCATTAGAGTTTCACGGAAAATTTCAAGACTTCCCTTAAAAGTCTATTTTTTCGAGCTTTAGAAAATTTTTTTGTCAATCAGAGAGCTTTTTTTGAACTTTCACGCAAAATTTAAGATATCCAAAAAAATCGATTTTGCCAAGCTTTCAAAGCTCTTTGGTCAATCAGGTAGCTTTCTATGAACTTTCACGGAACATTTCAAGACTTCTTAAAAAAGTCTATTGTTCCGAGCTTTCAAAGCTCTTTTGTCAATCAGGAAGCTTTCTTTGGACTTTCACGGAACATTTTAAAACTTCCCAAAAAAGTCTATTTGTTTGAGCTTTCAAAGCTCTTTTGTCAATCAGGTAGCTTTCATTAGACTTTCGCGGAGGCTTTATAAGCTTTCTAGGGCACAAGTTCCTACAACTTCTAGAGCCACGCTACATCTAAATATATATATGTACATGGGTATTATTTAAGAAAAAATATTTCACCTTTAAATACATCACTATAGCTCGTGCTTTATAAATGTTTATGATTAAGCGCCAATTTTAAGGATTTCCCAAACAATCCTTTCCATAAGTGACTGCTCTGTGGAAAACTTTGTTGGAATGCTAGACAGCATCCATTTGTAAGCTCAATTTCCACTTTTCTAAATTTAAAATTTTTCGCCTTTCAATTTGAGCTCAACTTGGAGCCGTTCGCATTGTTGCCACTTGTATTCAGCAGTGTGCATAGCTCGTTGAATACGAAAATGTTGAGTAATTCGAGTGGCGCCGCCGTTCGCCTGCCATGTGTAGGGTGCTTTGTTCACAAGTGATTCGCATTGCATTTAATATTTCTGCCAAGCACTCACGTTTGCATCGGCATCGCCGTTACGGCTGCCGCTACTTCTACTTTGCAGCTGCACTTGTTGTTTTTGCTTTTGTTTTTGTTTTGCTTTTGGTTTAATTTTTATTTGTTTGCCGGTCGGCCGGTGTTTTTTGTTTCTTTTTGTGCGCTTTTCGTTTTGTTTTTATTGCCAGCCAAGCACTTCATTTGCTTCACAAGTCATTCATGTTTCAATGGCGTCGTCGCCGGCGTCGCTGTCGCTGTCGCCGCCACCGCTGCCGTTGCCGGTTGCGCCGAGGTGAAGCCGTGCTTGTTGTTGTGGTCTCCTTAATGCCAGCAATATATGTACTTATTTGTATATGTAAATGTGTGTGTGTGTGTGTAATGCAAGTGTTGTATTTG
The DNA here is from genome assembly GCF_016617805.1 of Bactrocera tryoni. Lineage (NCBI taxonomy): Eukaryota > Metazoa > Arthropoda > Insecta > Diptera > Tephritidae > Bactrocera > Bactrocera tryoni. The sequence continues at coordinate 83,584,500 of NC_052499.1, forward strand.
TGTTTGGCAGCCACCCACATGCACACGCACATTAATGAGAATGCACTCGACGTGCAAGTTGCAAGAGCCCGTTTCCAGAGCACGCAAGCTGCTCCTCGCGCCGCTGCCGCATGGCTTTCTGGCCGTTCGCCTTTCATTCATGGCACTCAACCCCTTTACTGCGGCGCATACTATTTGTTTTGGTGCATTTTGTCAGCGAAGCGGTAAGTGTGTGCCAACATGTTGTTGCTGTTCGTGAGCCGCACTCGCTGCCACTGCCGCTCCCGTTGCCGTACCGGTTGCCGCTGTTGTGGTATCACTTACAACGTGCTACGAACAAGTGCGCAGGCAGTATTGCCACCTTTTAAAAATTGCCGGTGCCTACTTGTAATTGCATGCCAACGTTGCTTGCGTGTGTGTATGTGTGCTCAGGTAATGCGTGCATGCATGTGTTGGTGTGCGGCGCGCCACATTTGTTTTAGCGTTGGCGCGTTGCATGCATCTGCATGCCGCTCACGGCGGTCGGGGCGCTGTCGGCCGGCGCTGACGCTGGCGTTGTGGCAGACTTGCTGTCCCCAGCTTTCAGGCTCCGCGCCAGCCAACCAGCCGGCATGCCGCACAGTTTGTCGGCGTGCTTCGCATACTTTGGTTGCGTTTTTTTCGTATACTCGTCATCGTGCATCTTCATCGCGCTCATCAACAGCCACACGGCCACAGCTCGAACCGCACATATTCGCCGCTGAGTTGGCATTCAAAATAGCAATTTGATTTTAGTTCGTGTTTTGGGGCGCGCCTTATAGTTTTATTGATTGTGCTTTTTTTGTGCTTTTTTGCTTTCGGCGCGCGATTTGATTTTGTTGCTGTTTTGCTTGTGTATGTATGCGGTGTGGGAATTTGTGTTGGCACATGCTGATTGCCACACGTCAAACGCCCGAAAAAAGCTGCAATCAAATTGTCTCTGGGTTTTGATTTATATCCTTGCTTTGCGCGCACGCGATTGCTGGTGTCCAGAGACTGTGAAACGCGGCGGCCACTTCGTGTTTGGCATGTGAAGCGGTGTCGTTTCCAACGGCGCTCGTTTTGTTGTTATTAATAGAGTGTTGCATTCATTTGTGGCGCTTGTTGAGCTCCGCGCTGAAAAAAGGATAATAATCAGCGTATATTTTAGTGAATTTGAGTTTTTTGTTGTGAACATCGGTGCCGGTGGTTGGCGCCAAAGTGTAAGAAGTGAAATAGACAATCAGAGGACGTGGGATTGGAGCTGCAAGTTGTTTATATATTTCTAGGTGGAAGTTTGTAATTCTTTAACGCAACGGAGTACTTGAAAACGATTTTTAAAATAAAAGGAAAGTTTTCAGTTATACTAACTCACCTTATATGGTTTATGGTATTAGGTGGTAGGTTACAACCAACACTTAATCATGAGATTTAGGCTGTTGAGTAGATTACTTCATTAATCCACTAGATTTGGCAAGGTTATGCCATACAAAAATAGTTAATGTCATCACCGAGAAGATTTGAAACTAATCTACTCTAAATCTCCCTATGGGATCCGATTTAGCGCCATCTTACAATGTTTTCTTTTAATAAATATTAAACGATGTGAAATTTTTAATGTTAGAAACAGCTGTTTTATAAATCTTCAATAACAGTGAGGACAGTCGAGATTAGTGAATAGATTACAGTAACTTAAACATTAAAATTTTTGGTCGGAACATGGTATTGTTATCAGGTTATTTCAATACTAGGAATACATTGGATACCTTTTGTATTCTAAGGTTTTGATTAAGGCTCGGAATTATACCCAAAAATGTCTAAATTTAAATGAAAAATTGATTTCAATTTACTCCAGTTATCTTCAATTACAATATATTACCGAGATATACTTGGATAGAGTTTATACTTACAGATTTTTTTTAGCGAATCCAATAGCCGGAGAAAATTATTTTCTGTAAAATCCAAATGCATCTAATGAAAAATTAAATTAACGGTAGAATATGGGTTAGATAAAGGATAATCAGTGGCTGAAACGTGGTAACCTATACTCTCATTAAGGTGTATTAAATTTTGCAGAAACGAATTCGATGAACCCAATTTTCGAGTTCTTTTCCACTATATCAAGTCGTATGTCATGTTCAACATTGATTCCTGAAACTAGAAGAGAGTCTCGTGTATTGCTAAAGACCAACGATTTCAAAGTCTAATGGTCTTTAATCATAACTTCTGGGAGGCCATCCAATGTCCTAATTTCTTGAAATAATCGAATCTCCAAACCTTTCTCGCAATAATTCGGTTGTTGCAAATGCTGTGTGGCACATAGCCCCGTCTTGTTGGAACCAGATGTTGCCAAGATCAACTTCTTCCAATTGCGGACATAAAAAGTTGGTTATTATCTATCTATACGTTCTCCATTGACAGTAATGGTGTCATCAGCTTCGTTACGAAAGAAGCATGGACAGATGACTCCCCCAGACCAAAAACCACACCAAACTGTCAATTTAGATGAATGTAGTGGTTGTTTACGAGTAATTTGTAGATTTTCTCCGCAACAGAATCGAATGTTTGGTTTATTTACCTCGTCATTTAGATGAAAATGGCCCTCTTCGGAGAAGATGATTTTCTTAATAAAACCCGTTATCGTTTTCAAGTTGTTCTAAGACAAAATCAGTAAAATCACGGCGTTTGCAGTAATGCAACGACTTCAGTTCTTGAGTGAGAACAATTTTATACGGATGCAAGCCATAATACTTTTTCAAAATCAGCCATGTTGTGGTTTAAAACTGTCTTAATTATTGAGACGGTTTTGGTATGGACCAATTGCAGTCTTCAGTAACACTTGCCTGAACTGTGGCAATATACATTGAAGCCCTTTGAATGGAATGAGTTTTATTAGATAATATATCTTGATGGCATTAAAATTTGGCACAGCTCACTTCCCATTATAGAGCTCCAATTTCCTTACATATGTACTATTCAGAACGGACTACCAGAGAAAATAGCTGGCATATAAACTGACCTATCAAAGTTGGGATAAAGATAAACATATCTTCAACTTGTTGGCTTTAGAAATGTAGGTGTAAAGGGTATTATAACTTCGATGCAACCGAATAAAGGGGTTACATGGGTTTTCTCGGGTAAAAACAGCCTTTTTTCAAAATTTTTTTCTCATATAAAAAATGAAACATTTTATTCGAATTTTTTATTGCTACAACAAATAAATTATGAAATTTTTGTAAAAAATATATTTTAAACTCGGCCATTGCGATGCCATTTCTTATGGTCCCTCGGAAAAAAGATGCGCTCGCGTTGGCAGGATAACTCATAACAGGATCATCTAAAGTGAAAAATAAGTATTTTAGTGAAAACCGTAACTTAGGACGAAGGGAAAAGATTTAAAGTTTGGTTTTTGGCAAGAAGTTTTACAAAAAAAAAAATTAAAAGTTCAGTGAAAACTTGGCGACATTTTTTTTTTTTCAAATTGTAATCGATAAAAAATCTTCGTTCGTGTCTTTAAGAATTATATCTCAAAAACCTGTCTAAAATTCATGAAGATCGGTTATGTAGTTCTCGAGAAAGCTTTTGCCAATCGACTGCGAAAACACAGTTTTCAGAAAAACGCATTTAAAGACGTCACACTTAGCCTAGCTAGCATCGAGCGCACAAGTTCTCAAGGCTGTATCTCCGAAACTATTACTCGGATCAACTTAAAAATTTGGAAACATATTCCAAAGGTTTTGTAGAATTTAATAAGCCAATAAAAAAAATCGATTTTTGAAACCCGTAAACCCATGTAACCTCTTAGAGTTTCTTTTGCTTTCTTTCAGAAAATTCTTATTTGAAATCCTGTGAGCATTAAATGAAAATTAAAAACAAATAAATTGTACTCAAAAACAATTTTTGAAACCATCAGGAACTACTTAGTACTGATAAACCGGAAGTAAAAATGTTATTCATAAATTTGTGTGGCACGAAGTAATTAAATAAATCTGCAATAGACCTAAAACAATAAATACCAGTAAAGCCTTAGTGAAAGCTCAAACCAAAAGTGATCTTCAATAGAAAGCTGCGTTTAGCCAAAACTCGAAGCAAAAATCGCAAAAAGGCCAAAAGAGAAATAAAAGAGAAATAATCAAACCGAAGAAAGGCTAAACAAAACTAAAAAGGTGTTTGCAATCAAAGTGGCTTCTACAAAACTTCTGCAGACAGACGCAACCACAATCCGCCACAGTGAAAACAAACGCTAAAATATCGACTGTGACGTTGCTTGCGAACACTTTTCGTCGGCTTGAACAATAACTGTGATTATTCGCGCCGTTCCACATCGCCATTTTCGCGCCTTTTTTGCTACCTTTCGTCGCATTCGCGCAGCGCCGTTTCCGCTCCGGTAAACCGCGTTAAGACTTTAAGGCGCGTGTACACATTTCCGTTTGCAGGCCGCCTGCTTGTTGTTGTTGCTGTTGCGCCAATCAACACGAATTTATTGCGTGTGCGGTTTAGTTGGTGCGGCGCCCAAATTGTCTCTAGGCGCGCAACTCAATTGTAAATCAAACGTGTTAATCACCCGCTCGCTGACATTTCGCGCCGCCCCCCGCGCTGTTTGTGCCTTCCTTGCTACGTAGCTGCAAGCCGTTTACATGTGTAAGTGCGTGCACGTGCTGTTGCTCCTTCCCCTCCTCGCCATCGCCATTAAGTTGTGCCCATTTTTCGTGTTGCTGCCATAGTGTACGCACTGTGCCACATCGATTTGTTGCAAAACCCCATCTAAACTACGACAACAGCAGCCGGAATAACGGTTACAGCTTTAATCGTTCAGTGACATATGTAATAATAACAATAAAAACAACAAACGGTGGTAAAGGCAACGCAAATTTATGGCTTAGTTACGCACATAACGGTTGTTGTTTGTGCAAGCATTAGTTGTTGTTGTTTTTCGGTCGTTGTACTTTGTGTTATTTTGTGTTGTAACGACAGAGTGTTGCATCATTCCAGTAAATTGATTTTCAAATACTACGAACTTTGTTGTTGCGGTGGCTGCGGTGAATCATTTCAACCCAAGGATTTAATCACAAATATTGCCAATTGGATTTCGCTCTGATATTGCTTGGATTGTCTCACTGTTGCCTAAGGTGAGTCATAATCCCATTAAAAAGATATTCTAGTCTAGATACACCAATTCCGAGCGTTTTTTGGAAATTAATATTTTAAGTATATATTTTAATATTTTAATAGCAGACAAAATAAACTGCAAAAAAAAATAAATTTTCATAAACTTATGCGTTCTTGAAGTAGACGTTGAAAAACACCGGTTCTTCGTCGTCACGATTTTTACTTTTGCGGACATTTGGCAATAATGGATTCTTTATTATTACTCATGTCATTATCGTATCCCAGGGCGTGAGATTTCATATCGACCACATCGAAAAAAGTAGTTCGATAAAAATTTTACCTTTTTATGATAAGGCTTAGTCGAATTGTGGTTTCCAGTGAGAGTCAAATCAAAAATAAAATCGTTATTATAAAACCTACTTTTTAAATTGAATACTCCAAAATACTTGAATGGTGATGTTTCAGCAAAAAGTACGTTACCAAAGTTATAAACTATTCATTACAGATATTATGCTGGTAGTGCTGAGACAGGGAAAGATTTTTCATACAATATCCTTGAAATAAGAAATTCCGTGAAATAAAGATGGTCAACTACGTCCAAAACTATTGCTTTCCCTTTTGAGATGAAACAACTGCTCTGTCTTAATGTAATTTAAAAAAGTGTTTATAAAAAGGGATTAGTTTGCATTATTTACCTCTAGAGAAAGCTTCAGACGCGCTATTCGAACTACTTCGTCGGGCTATAAAACGTCCGCTCCACCGTCATCGGTTGGAGAATCGGGTTCATCATCTCATAGTGTTACGATTTCACTGCCATTCAGCAAGTTGGAAAAGTGTTCTCTCCATAATTTCACTTTGTTCTGGGCATTAGTCACCAGTCCTTCTGGGGATTCTCAAAGATTATGTGTAGAATTTTCGAGCAAGCCCCTGTAGGCCACTTTGTCGAATTCTTCGTACTCACACATTTCGCTTCGTTTCTTTCTACAGCTTTCTGTATCTATCCCATGTTGTATCATGTCTATCCCGTCTTGTGATCGATTGTAACGTTGCGAGGTAGACAGTCTTTTTTCCGCTGCGCCACAGCACTCGTAGCAGTTGTTCTTTTGCCTTTTCCGTTTACAGCTGTACGTAAAGAGCTTGAAATGCCGTTCCACAGTTTTCTTATACCGAGTTGCTGTTGAGTGCTCTCAGGGAGGAGGAGCGCACAACTATTAGAAAATCGTACGCTTGTCTGTTGTGATTGAAACTCTTTAACGTTGAACCTTGCCTCTGTTTGTTTATGTGCGTTTTTGGTGCATAGAGGAGAGGACGTATCTTGGCTGCAACAAGACATGTCTTCCGTCTGTCACAGCATGATCGATCTGGTTGGTGGCTTTTCGATCCGGAGAAAGCATCGCTTCATGAATTTTCCTATGCAGGAATCTAGTACTACAGATAACCATATTTCGGACCCCGGCGAAGTCGATCAGCCTTAACTCATTTGGAGATGTTTCAACATGGAGGCCGTTGTGCCAAAGATACCCTCTTAGACCACCCTGGCGATCAGCGATTTGCTGAAGAGCTTCGCTTTGATGCGGATTGTGGCGAACGTTTACATCCATCGAGGTGAATGACAGTTGTCAGCGACGTAGTATCTTTTCCACCACGAATTCCACACCGAATTTGCGCTCATTTATATAGCCACTGTAGTAAATCGTCTCAGTCCTTGTCCCGTCCATCGCATTTCTTGGACGGTGTCAGCCTTAACTCTAACGAGGACATTAACTAGCTGGGCTGCGGCACCTTCCCAATTAAGGAACTGAACATTCCAGGTACATGCCCTTGTAGTAAATAGTAAACCTTAATACGTATGTAGTGGTCGCCATCGAAAGAGGGTATCTCATCAGAGGCTGTTTTCTGGCTTTCATTCGGGGCGTTTTCTACGTGGCGGGTCCCAAACCCACTGCACAGAGTGATCTTTCGCCTTCTCAATTTAGCTCGTTTTCAAATCTATATTTTTTGGCTGCCCAGAGAATACTTGGTCTAGGACCTGAGCTCTTTAAGCCATAAGTATGTAAAAGAGCCGTCACTTGCGTGAACTTCTACTCATGGCTTCACCCTCCTCTTCATTTAGCTTCATATAACAAAAGGAATATAGCAGTCATATAAATCACTCACAAAAAAAAAAAAAAAAACAAGTAAGGAAGGGCTAAGTTCGGGTGTCACCGAACATTTTATACTCTCGCATGATAAAGTGATAATCGAGATACTGTTATTAGCAACTTTTTTGCGAGAGTATGAAAATGATGCCCTCTAAATTACATGAAAATGTCTGAGAGATTTACCGATATTTTCGGTGAAAAATTAGGTTATGTTAGGTTAGGCACTGAGTTCTTCGTGTTCGATATCAGGGACCTTGAAAAGTTATAGTCCGATCACGACAATTTTTCCACAAGGGTTACCTCAGCTCAAATACCATATTTGTGTAAAGTTTTATTCCGCTATCATCATTGGTTCCTACTGTGTATATTATACAGGGAAGGCATCAGATGGAATTCAAAATAGCGTTATATTGGAAGAAGGCGTAGTTGTGAACCGATTTCACCCATATTTCTTACATGTCATCAGGATGTTAAGATAATATTATATACCGAATTTCATTGAAATCGGTGTAGTAGTTCCTGAGATATGGTTTTTGGTTCATAAATGGGCGACGCCACGCCCATTTTCAATTAAAAAAAAAGCCTGGGTGCAGCTTTCTTCTGCCATTTCTTTTTGTAAAATTTAGTGTTTCTGACGTGTTTTGTTATTCGGTTAAGGCACTTTTTAGTGATTTTCAACTTAACCTTTGTATGGGAGGTGGGCGTGGTTATTATCCGATTTCTTCCATTTTTAAACTGTATATGGAAATGCCTGAAGGAAACGACTCTGTAGAGTTTGGTTGACATAGCTATAGTAAATTCCGAGATATGTATAAAAAACTTAGTAGGGGGCGGGGCCACGCCATCTTCGAACTTAACCTTCTTATGGAGCCAAGAAATACGTGTACCAAGTTTCATCATGATATCTCAATTTTTACTCAAGTTACAGCTTGCACGGACGGACAGACGGACGGACAGACAGACATCCGGATTTCAACTCTACTCGTCACCCTGATCACTTTGGTATATATAACCCTATATCTGACTCTTTTAGTTTTAGGACTTACAAACAACCGTTATGTGAACAAAACTATAATACTCTCTTTGGCAACTTTGTTGCGAGAGTATAAGAAATGTTAGTATATCAACACTCTCTGATTGGCTGATAAGCTATGGTATATGTGTACAAAGCAAGATGCTTTAAGCTTATTTAAGTTTTATTAATCGTAAACCATTTTTGCAGAACTTTTATTTTATAAAAATAATTTTGAGCATTTTTTATGCTTGTTCGAGCATTGGAGCGAAATTTTTCATCAATAACGCACCGACATTTCTGAAGAGAAAATTAATTATATTTACAGTAACTGAAAGCTCGAGCTTTTAAATGGCTTTCTCGTGATTATTTCTAAGAAAGCTCGAAGCACGTATTTTTATTTGACTATCATGCAATCAAATCTTGTTGTTTATTGTAGCTCTTTCCTTACAAATTTCACTGCGCGTAAAAAAGTCTAAATTAAGTGATGTACCAAATGCTTCATTAATCGAAATTCACCAGGAAATTACGGCAACCAAATATGTCGGCAGCGACTCCAAGCTTCTTACAGGCATTGTCTCATTGTGCACAGCACAGTTTAGTAATTTTGTTGCATTCAAGCAAGTTGCAATCGAATGGCTTTGTAGGGCTTCGCTGCTAACCTCGAAACGTCTGTCAATGCTGAAACCCCAGCCGCTGTGTTGTAATGACATTGGCATTGCAACAACCCGAACTGCCGATGGCAAAGCGGCCGACGTGTCATCCACATGTCTGCACACGTATGTGTGTGTGTGTGTTGTGCTTGTAGCCGGTTTAATTTCACGAACAGCAGCAAATGTGCATATCACCTTCACCGTTGCAATCGTCATTATCATCCTCATTGGCATTGTTGTTGCGCGCATTATTCCAGCCAACGTCATTATGCGGCTGAGCGGCGGCAACCTTGGCCGTGAGCAGTGCACCGCTGCCACTGGCGCGATTGAACAGCATGCTACAAAACGTATACACGTATATCTGTGCGTGAGTGTGTGTGTGTAAGTGCGTGTGCACATATTTACTTGTGCTTTGTGTGTCGGCTTTGTCACCGCTCCGACGGCTTTTGTTGCACAGCCGGTGTGGTGCCACAACGCCAGCCTGCATGCCGTCGGCAGTTGTCGCACTTTGCCGTTACTTGCAAAACAAAATGCAGTGCGCTTTGACAGCTCGACGCTGGCAAAGCCGTCTGCCACACATTCATTTGCTGCATTCGCCACATGACGACTGTCTGGTGTTGGGGTTGCAAGTGGCCCGCATATTGCACACTTGCCGCATACTTAAGGCTTGTCATCTACTCTTGCACACACACACACACAAATGTACGTACATATGTGTATATTTGAGGCAGCACAGCCGTGCATATTTGGCGTGTTTGTTGTATTTGGCTTGGCGTCCTTGCAATTCCACACTTTTGGGCTGCGAAGTTGCATTCGGCAGCCGCATGCCGCATGCCGCATAGCACACTGTCAGCTCCTCAGACTGGCATCATATTTGCTGTGCATGCTGAAGATGTCTACAATCTCTTGCTGTTAGCAACTAGACTGGCTGCAAGCCGCTTACGATTGCTGTTTGCCGCCTGCAACATGCAACATACGTATTGCCTGCTTGGCCTATGCGCATACACACATACATATTTATTTGAATGCATGCACGACAGTTATCCAGCGGCAATCCTTTTCCATCCCCATCACCCCCACCAACAGCAAGCTGCGCATAACGGTTTTGTTGTCAGCGCTTTTTGTTGGTATTGTTGTTTATACATTTGCAACTCCTCCAGCTTTTATTGCTACATTCATATAAAATTTGCGTTTGTTGTTGTTGTTGTGGCTTATATGTATGTTAGTTGCTGTTGGCGCTGCTGTTGCTGCCGCTGTCAGATTGCCACTGTAAGAGTGCAATCTACCAAACAAAAATAATGGACTTAATTGAAAATACAAAATTTCGCCTGTCTAGACAGTAAATTATGTGACAATTGTTTTTGAAAATTTTTTGTGCGTTTTTCTCTATTTTATATTATAAATTTTGCTCTTTTGTTGTGTTTTCAAATTTGTTGCTATTCTGTTTGCATTAAAAATTAATTACTATGAATACACTACAGAACACAGAATCGTACACGCATATACATACATACAAATAAATATATGTATATATGGATATTTGCCTTACAAAAGCTCCGTACGCAGTTGCATTTAATACAATATTAGAGCAGTTTCAAGCATGAGCGCATAGTAGATATCCTTTCCATTTAAACTCCGATCGGCGCTAAGTGAATATTTTCCATAAACTATATTGCTGCCAGAAAGGCAAAAAAAAAGTTTCTATAAGGGCAGCGAAATCTGCTACTACATATCTAACGGGTTTCAAATATAAGGAAAGCTCTAATCTTACAGAATATTTAAGTCAAAAAAATAAAAAATATTCTTCTGTAGTTTTGGGCTATGTGAGGCTAGAAAAATCACTTTTATATTATCAAATCGAAAGCTACCAAATATTGCGTAGTCAAAAAAGTCTTTTCGTATTTTGTCAATGGGTGTTGTTGCAGTCGTATATCTCCGGTGCTACCAATTAAATCGTGTCATACCATATAATGTTGAAAAGGTGAGATTCTAAGCTTCATTTAACCAAAAAAAATTAAATTCGTGGAAGTCGAAAAAAAGTTAAAGCTATTCAAAAATTAGTGAAAATAATGAAGAAATTCACTATATTTTGAAATTTTTGTATAAAAGCTGTATCAGTTCGTGCAGCACAACAATGGTTCGCTACCTTCCGTTTTGGAAATTTCGATTTTCACTGAAGGAATAATGTCTCTAACGAAAAAATGGCAAAAAGTTTAAAATAAAAATGAAACTACCAGCTCCATTCTATCTATTTCTTAGGTCATACCTAGATTACAGACATTTTTGCGTTAGAATTAGTGATGACCCATCCGCAGGGGCGGATCCAGAGTAGAATTTTGGGGGGGCGGGAGGTGTAGCTTTATGATTTTATAATTGATTTGAGAAATGTTGTACTTTAAACTAAAATTTTATTTTCTATACATATTTCAACATTCAATTTACAGCATAAAATCAATACGGTGTTTGCTCATTTTATTAAATCTTTCTATTATTTCTTCTGGTTCCACAGTAATGACCTAGTTTATGTTCTTGATTCGGCGCAAAGAAGAAAATAATCATTCAGCGCTAGCATTTGTGGCTGGCAAAGTGCAGAGTACGTGAAAAAGACCCTCGCAAGTGCTGAGGGTTTCTAATGCAAAAAGCATTTGTGTTCTCGTAGTCATTTTCTTTTTCCATTGTTGTTGAAAAAGCGCTACTTCTGCTTTGAGCTTATTTCCGCGCAAGAATTTCCCAAAACGTCTAACTAGGCATTCAATGATTACAATTAAATCCTTCTCTTCAAAATTTAAGTTAAATTTTGGTAAGAGCTGACTCAAATTGAAACTTTCAAGAACTTCATCGTTTTTAAATCTGGCATGACCGTGTCAATGTGTGGAATGTATGCAGAAACTCTGTAAAAGCCTTCACAGCTTTGAGATGGGTGATTGTTTCGATGACTCTGACGATCACATATTCTGAGTTTTTTTCACTTCAACATCTTATTTTCAGCCATCCATGTAGCATTTGAAAAAAATTTATTAAAGTTATGATCAGCATGCATTCTTCGTGTGTTCAGTGTTGCAACCAATGTTTTTATGACGTTTGATACTTTCGCAAGGTCGATTGATTCGTTCTGGTGTAGGGGGTTTAACTCTCCCTCAATTAGCCAACCCCCGCCCCCCCGTCGATCCGCCCCTGCCCATCCGACGTAAGTATACGCAGTTAAAGCCGGTGTTCCGCAATGCAGCGTGCTTGGTCCAACGCTATACATGATTTTCACTGCCGAAATGCCAATAATAATCGACGAAAATATAACTGTTGCCACATATGCAGGCGACACCCCCTTCTTGCATCTGCTTACTTTGCATGTATTTGGACCAATTCTCAAAGCACTTTTGCTACTCTGATCGTCAAAAAATATGTTCTGAAGGCATCAGTCGCCTCTTCAGGTCTCCCACACAGGAGATCCCACAGATGTGGAAAATCGTTGACATCTTAGTTTTTTTCGTACAAAAATGCAGTTGTTTCAGTCGACGTATGAGAGCTCGCATTGTCGTGGTGGAGAGTGATCTGTGTTCGGTGGTTGATTTTCTTGATTTCTTGAAGGACAAAAAAAAGATTGTATACCACTTAGAATTTACTGTTCTGCGTTGTTCGAGTGGTATGGTAGTGACATGTCTAGTCTTTCCAAAAACAGGCAACCATTTGCTTAAAAGTTCATCGTATGGAATCGCTTGTGCTTGTGTTGTTGAAACATCCATGCAGTCTACTGCTGATTACTCTAGGGCTCTTTCGTATAAATCCAAGATAAATCATCTGTCACGTTGTCATATACATACATGTCTCGAAGCACCGTTATCTTATTTTTTAACATTTCTTTCGGCCAATCGACACGATACTTTTTGAAGCGATTAAAAAATTGTGTGGGATCACACTATTTTTTTTAATTAAATGTTATGCAATTTTAAATGCTTGCTGGTCCCTCTAATGCCTATAGTTATCTCAATCTCGCGATAGATCACATGACGATCTTGCAATATCAGTTTTGCGCATAGCATCAATAGTTTCCGGAGCAAAAACTGATTTTCGACGACCTTAACGAAATTTGTTAAGGAGTGACCTACAATCTGGATTGAATTCTTCATCCCAACGATAAACACTACTCCTTGATGGAGCTTCATCGCCAAAAATTAAATTAAGTTCATCGATGCATGTTGCTGAGTTAATCCATGTCGAAAGTTGTATGTACAAAAGAATCGCGCGAAAATATTCGCGTTTTGATTCCATTTTTTGGCTGAGATGAATATTTTAAGGTACTGTCAAAACAACTATTTCCTATCTTCAGATCGAAAAGAATGAATGGAAAAAATTTTCTTGGAATGAAGAGGTGATCACCGAAACTGATTCCTAATTTTTGAAGCAAAGGACAAATCGTACTACAAAATGTTATGGAATCGTTGGAGGGTCGCTGTAATACGTATATAACCCCTTGAATAGAACTGTATAGAATAAAAATAAGCCACAGAAGAGAAAATTATGCCGATCGAAAAAATTTCTTTTATGAGTGCTATTGTCGCCAAACTGTCAATTTGAATTGTGCTTAAAATATAGCCAATTAATAGGAATTAATTTGATCAAATCGTTCACTTTGACTTTATTGGTGTTGTTTATTTTAGGATTATATGTGGAGTCATTTTAAAGCCATGCTCAATGCTTAAATATACCGACATTAAAGTGTTGGGACTTCGTGCACTTAAGGTTAAATATAAGCTCAGCTTCCGTCTTGTAGCAAAGCAAAGAAGGGAAGATTCGAATAAGGAAAAAAGCAATCTTAGAGAATTTGAAGTTCGAAATAATTTGTTTTCTTTTGATTTGTTATAGGAACGGTGGGGCGTTGAAGTAACTCAGTTTTGTTTATAAGTAAACAGAAATGTCTGTTAGAAAATGGTAGCAGTAGTTCTTAACAATTACTTACATAGTTTCGAAATGTACATATAAGGAAAAGCAACGGAAAATATTTATCATTTGCAAAGGTATGGAAAAACATGTTCATGCACTAAATAAATATTCCACTGTTCATACTACGTTTATGTCCTTTTTCTTCCTTCTAGTCATGTTTTGACAAAATATCTAAAAATTTGACTTAATTTTATTACTTTCCTGCACTTCATTTCTTGACCGTTACCTGGCAAGCAAGCAGAGTGTGTGTCAATGTGTGGTAAGCCAGGAATTTGCTGCTGTCTACAAGGATTTTGCTTTTAATTCACACGAAAGAAGATGTGTCAAACAGTTTTCAGCAATTTCAAAGCATTTATTTATCCATTTTCCACAAAAGCAATAGAAACGATGAAGTATTTTATTAAGGCGAAGATTATATCGAAAAGGATAAGTAACAGCTTTGTAATTGCTGTTGAATATTGATATAGTGTAACCACTTGTCGGTTATTCTAAACAGAAAACAAAAAACAATTTGCATTTAAATTAAACAAGACAATGCAGTCTTAAATTACTCATAAATGTATGTGTCAGTGTGTGTATGTGTTTGAGCGTGTAGTGGTATGTGGCTCCTTGCAACTGCAGTGAGTTTATAAAATCGCACGAAAACGTGTTTGTATTTTCACTACAAATGGAAGCTGTGTGAATCTTAGTACAGTAGGGGGATCCTTAAAAATGGATTTCAGGCAATTTTGCAGTCCGTAAATTAGTAAAATAAATGCTAAGGGTGCTAAATTTATATTTAACTTGCTCTAAGGAAGGTTCAAAATATATACATACGCATATATATTTGTATACATTTCATATAATATCTAGTAGATTCTTTGAAAGCTATTACGGACCTTTAAGTGTTGACTTTGACGAGGACAGTAACATATTCGACTTTATTACTTAGCAAATAACCTATATGATATAAGTTTAGCAGTACACCTGGTGTTAAAGAAAAATCGATTTCGGGAAATATTTAAACATATTAATATTTTAAGGGGTTACATGGATTTTCTGCGATAAAAACAGCCTTTTTTCAAATTTTTTTTCTCACATAAAAAATTAAATATTTTATTTGGATTTTTTATTGTTACAAACATACACTGTTATTAAAGAAATTCTGAAATTTTTGGAAAAAAAATATTTTTTATTTTTATATTTTTACAAAAAAATTAAAATTTCAGGGAAAATTTTGCGGAATTTTTTTTTCAAATAGTTGTAATCGAAAACAAATTCTTTGTTTAAGCCTTTAAAAATTGCATCTCCAAGACAAGTGTAAAATTTTATGAAGATCGGTTTAGTAGTTCTCGAGAAATCTTGCTAACCGACTTCAAAAACACAGTTTCGAGAAAAACGCGTTTTAAGACGGCGCAAAAGCTCTCAAGGCTGTATCTCTAAAACTATTTCTCGGTTCAGCTTGAAAATTTAGGACAATATGTAGGTGTTGTAGATTTTAATAAGACAATAAAGAAAAAAAAATTTTTTGAAATCCGTAAACTCATGTAATCCCTTAAATGTCATGTAAATTTTCTAAAGTGAAGCCGCTTCGTTCAATCAACTCCTTCAGTATAGCAATTTTCAAATTTGTTACAGTGATTACTTGGAGACTAATGAATTCACTACGTTATAGGGATCTGTTTGACGTCGACTGTAGAGTTACCTACGCTCAATACCCATTTCGATCAAAAAAGCCCTTAGTCATTCGGAATGGCTTTAAACATATAGATATTACAAATAATCCCGAAATGGCTAATAGAGTGGCAGTCGGAATCTAAGCTCAATGGAATACCGCATGCGGAAGTCTTTGGCGTAAAGAAGTTACATCAATAATCTCACATCTGAGTCAGTCGTCAGAGAGAGACCTTAGAAGCTGGGAGGCAGTAGATGTAATGGCTGCGTGAAAGCGGCTGCATTTATACTGGGTTCCAGGCCACAAAGAAATTTCGGGAAAGGAAACAGAGATTGCTAAAAGTGCCAGCCGCCTAGCTACCGAACAATTACAGGAAATATGAAAGTCACCAAAAACGGTAGACAATGAAATTTCTGAAAGGGTGCTAGACGGCTCAGGGTAAGTCTCTTGCGAGCCGCATGGGCATAAGTAACGACTATATATACAGAAAGTGACGAGAAGTAGGTTTGAGAGAGACGCTGAAACCCCTTCTATTCCGCTGTACATCATTATCTAAAACTCGTCTTAAATATCTAGGAGCTTCGCAGTTCAAGAGGCTAGACAAAATTAGATATCAAGTCGCTCTTAAAGTTCGCAAAAAGTGTTGACATGCTCTATGACGAATACTTCATCTCAAATTACACTGAACTTCCATCTCGCATTATTAAGAACCAGTGAGTCTATGTATGCAATTAGTTAGAGTTAGATCAGTATAATCTAACCTAAACTAAATAGTCCTCTGTTTTATGGTATTTAGGGAAGTTTAGACAACTCTGATGTAAAACTTTTATTTCCACATTTATGAACCACCCTAATCTTTACATATGTAGACATAAATATTCATATAGCTGTGTCAGTTATTCAAATTGACCGATGTCAAAACACTTTTACCTTCTTGCGTTAGCAGATTCGCATTTCCATATCCAATATGCGTGTGTTGGCCTTTGCCACAAGCAAACATTTCATGGAAGGAAATTAAGAAAGTTTTCTCAAAATTTGCCAAATATTCATTAGCATTCGGTTTGGATGTGTACATTTAATTGTAATTGACGTTGAAAGGACAATAACAACAATAAAAACTATTTTGAAATGATTTTGGGAGCAGTAAAAAATGTAATATTACTTTAGGTGAAATTCACAGAAAGCTGCCGTTTATGTAGACGACACAAGCCTGAAGGATGTTTCCGAAAGAGAGAGAAGTACTTGACCCACATTGACTTTGACAGACACGCAAAAGGACGTTTTAAATTCAGCAATCCGAAAATCATAAAAATAAAGTTAAATAAAGTTGAATAAGTAGGGAAGAGAACTACCACATACCAGGAGAGAGGCAGCTCTCTGTTCGGGTAAAATATTTGCAAACCTTGCAGGGAGAGGAATTTATATTTTATTATTTAGTTCGGGATGTCACACCAAAATGCTTTAGTTTATTGTTTACTTTACACTTTTCCAATCCATAATTATGAAGATCAATAAATCACACTCTCCTCTTTCAGTTTTGTATGCCCGCTCTGCAATAGCAATTGACTCTTCCTGCCCCACTCGCCAACACCGCACGAACGCAGATGCTATGAAGGCAACTACAAATCTCAGTTACAGCCACTCTGTTGCGTCCAGCGCTAGCTCCACTTCAACAGCCACCTCGTACAACGCCAGCAGCAGCAGCGGCAACACTTCGGCCGCGTGCTTGCAACTCAGCACACCCACCGCACCGACTGCATCGGCATTGGTATCGGGCGCTTCAACATCCACAACAACAACGAAATCGACTAAAACGAAACCTGCAATAAAAACGCCGAAGGTAAGTTTTGCACCGCTCGACATCACCTTCCCGCCACCGAATACGTCCGCTACTAGCAGCAGCTGCGCGCTAACGGCCACGTGATACGAAAACGCCAATATGCCACACAATAACATCGTCTGCGAGTGGTTGCGTGCCATTGGCATGCAACAGTATGCCGAGAGTTTCATGGAGAACGGCTACGATGAACTGGAGATCTGCAAACAAATTGGCGAGATTGACTTGGACGCAATCGGTGTGGATACGGTGCAACATCGCAACAAACTGCTGAAGAGTGTGCGTTCGTTGCGCGAGAAGGGCGCCGCCATTGTGTATGTGATGATCAACGATCCGAAGGCGCTGAGCAGTAGCAATGAGATTTTGGCAACCGATTGTGATGCGCCGACGACAATGAAGGAGCTGGAGGCTATTATGAAGCGTCATTTGGAGGCCGATGGCATTCGGTTGACGGCGCATCCCTATTCGACGCCGGTAAGTATCTTACAGGAATATTTAGATTTGAGGTCGTTGATTTGCGGTAGCAAGACACTTGTCCTTAGTCTTTTATGACAAATTTTTAGAAGTACCAAAAAAATGGGATAATATTTGCTAGTATCGTTATTTCGTGGAGTCAATCCGAATCAAATTGAAATCGTTTTGAAATTGGAACGCAACTCTTCGGGTTATTGTCCACACTGTAAATAAACAAATATTAGAGCTGATCGTTAATCGATAATCGGTTGTGCGGAAGATAAAGATTTCCCAATTATAATTTTAAAGTCTTCTTCTCTTCTTCTTTATTAGAGCCGAGTTACTGACTAGTGCTCTTAGAGAGCAGGAGTGCGGGTCGAGTAGAAAATCATTCGGCTGTCCGTTGTAATTGAAGGTTTTTGATTAAACCTTCCTTGAGTATGTTTCCTGCAGTTTTTGCTGCACAGAGGCGGGTGCGTATCTTGGCTGCAACAAGATAGTGGTTCGAGTCGATGCTTGGACCTCGGAGCGTACTCACGTCTAAAACACTGGAGACTTGTCTTCCGTCTATCACAACATGATCGATCTGGTTGGTGGCTTTTCCAGATGACAACCAGGTAGCTTGATGAATTTTGGTATGATGGAATCTAGTATTACAGATAACCATATTTCGGGCCTCGGCGAAGTCGTTCAGCCTCAACACATTTGGAAATGCTTCTTTCCAAAGATACCTTCTTTGCTCACCCTGGCGTTAAAATCGCCAAGCATGATTTTGGCAGTTCTCATAGATCCGCTCCAAGCACTCATAGAAGGCATCTTTGGTCATATCGTAATTTTCTTCCATCGCGGCGGGGGCACTAGAACTTTGATGCGGATTGTGTCTAGACGTTCATCCACCGGGGTGAATGACAGTTCTCGGCGACGGAGTCTCTCTCTCACCACGAATCCCACACCAAATTTGCGATCCTTTATATGGTTGCTATAGTAAATGCCACAAGGACCTACTCGTCTCTGTCCTTGTCCCGTCCATCGCATTTCTTGGACGGCGGTGATGTCAGCCTTTTTACTTTTCTGATGATATCAACAGCTGGGCAGCGGCACCTACCCAATTAAGAGACCGGACATTCCAGGTGCATGCCCTTAATAGAAATGCTTAAGGCGTTTGCCATGGTCGTCATCAGGAGAGGGGTCTCTCTTCCCAGACTGTTGCTTCCTTTTCATTGGGGCGTTTTTTACGTAGCGGGTTCCAAGCCCAGCGTTCAACCCTGAGAAGGGATGGTTCGCCTTCTCATTTAACCCTGAGGATACTTGGTCTAAGACCAGAAAGCGTGAGGTGCTTGAGTGATATGAAAAAGAATCGTTTCCGGCCACTCCCAAGTAAATGGCGCTCAGAGAACTTTCCCTTCTTCTTTTGCTTTCTTAATAAATGATTATAGTTCATGTCTTCGGAGGTGAATTATTAGCCTGGTTTCAGAGTGCACTACATATAGTCAAAATCTACCGTCTAGTCAAACTCTACAATACTTAGGTCTTTGAACGTACCGGATTACGTATTGTCACAAGGTCACCAAAGATCATTTAAGCGCGGTGTTCTTTATGTAATAAATCCAAACACCTTCCGAAAGCCTGTTAAAGTGTGACGAATGTTGAATGCAAGAGTTAAAGTGTTTGTTATTAGTTTCGCCCAACAATAACCCGTGAGACCTGTGATGGCGCTAAGCATAATCGAAACGTGCCTTATCAACGTTCTTCTCGCAGCTTTTATACCCAGCAACCTCCGAGCAATGTAAACATTAACGTCTCAAGTTCCGTTAATGGCAAACACACAAACAAAAAGAAGCAACGCATAGGATTTGCGTTAAGTGGCACAAACAGCGCGACTATCGATTGGTAAGCCCGCCAAGCGCCGCTGCAAGCGGTGTCTAAGGAAGGAAGAGATTTCGAAAACTTTATGCCCGCGGTAAGTTTGCAAACAAATACATGTGTATAAGTATGTACATATATACTTTTAAAGAGAATATAAATACACGCATCCGCTTGAGCGCCAAGCTGCTAATTACAGTTACTCATAGTCGCCTAGACTCCTGCGTACTCAGTGTCATGGCTGAAGGTAGGCGCGCGGCAGCTCCTGCAGATTTGCACTGGCGTGTCAACGGCAGACGCGTTTACCCGGCAATGTGTTTCAGATTGGCAAACACATTGCAGCGCCATTATCTGCGCGCCCCCGCTGCATGTGCGCGCTGCTGCTCGTCAAATTGCCGCAGCAAGAATAATAATTTTCCAAGATGTCGAACGTGCGTGGTTATCTTATTATATCTGCGCTTGTCGCCCTTTGCGCTTTGCAGAACCTTACGAAGATAGCGACTTCAGCGCTCCAAGTATAATGTGGCACGCAAGAAAGTAGCTACTGCATGTGGCGTAAAGCGGCGTTGTTGTGTACAAAATGCATCCACATCACAGAATATGGCAACACGTCTCAATTACGCTTTCAACAGCTGCGGCTTCAGTGGCAGCGTGTATAGCAGGAGCAGGAGCCGGAGCTGCAGTGACGTATTGACAGCGTGTGTGTCTTGTAGGTTGCGCTTGTGAACGTGCAACAAATACGGTTGTAGCTGTTTATGCGCGTAAGAGAGAAGGCTGCAAACTTTCGGAAAGGAAAATGCGTTTTTGATGACTTTACTTAGACGACTTCAATGTGACAGCATCGGTGGAGGAGCGGGCTGCACATACTGTTGTTGATGAATAACTGTTGTAGTGCGATTGAAATCGCTGGCTTAAAGCGGACTAAAAACTCTTTAAAGTTGACTAGATCACCAAGTTGGAATGCCGTTGGGGTGCGTTGCATTCAAGCGTACGGCAGGTGTTTGCCCCTGATACATTGACACAGATATTTTCCACGCACATTAGTGCAAGAATGCGCTTTCACATGGATCTAGGTGCATATGTGTAAATAGTTCTCTATTTCAGTTATTTCAAGTGCTTTGTGCTTGAATGACTATTTGCATAACTTGTACAATCTCTTACACATAAATCTTAACCGCATACAATTTCACTAATGACGGCATGATAGACTATGTTTTACGATTGGATAGTGATGGAATAACGTGTGCTGGAAAGTATGTTAGCATGAGCAACATTGTTGACCGATTTTGTATGATTTCTCATTTCGGCTAGAAGGGGTCACATAAAATCTTGATTGTTGAGATTTCTTATTTTGTGGGTGAGGGGGTGGAAAATGCCTTCCGCATCATAAGTGCTGCACACCATTAGCATTACTTGGCGTACCATTTTTCTCATTGAGAGATTTAACGCTGCGCACCTGCGTCCACGTCCCGATTTTTGCTGTGAATTTGTTGATAATCCCCCAGTTTGCTTCACTCTCCAGCATGGCACTGATTAAATTGTCTTCTATGGTGGTGTGTTCTCATTGGCGGCCCACACATTCAAGGAATGTGTGTTCGTCTTCTGTCGCGTCGTAGTATAGGCATGACGCTGATTGTCGTCAACGTTAGGAGCTTTCTCTTTGCCTGGCTAGGGCCTCCTATGTTGGCCATTAGTCTTTTCATGGGAGGTGATCTTCGCTGCCTTTCCTGTGTCGTGTTGGATTTGTACCAAGAAGATTAGTCTGCGGTCTAGTCTTACACCTAGGTAGTTTACTGCTTTTTGTGTCCTAAGAATATCTTTAGTCGTTTGCATACTTATTTCAAGGAGTATGTGCTTATTTGTTAGCAGTAGTAACACTGTTCTTTTCCGTATCAAGCTGGAGGTTGTGTGAGTCGAGTCATGCTTGCGTTCGTATCATGAACTGATTAAGCTTTCTCAGCACTTCTTCTGTGTTTCTTGCAATAATTACTGCAACAATGACGTCCACGTTCGTCTGGCATTTCGAGTTTTAGTATAGCGTCGTAGTTGATGTTCCACAAGTATGGGCTAGAATGGATCCTTGTGCTGCTTCTGAGAGTGACCGCTATCTGTCGTGATCATTCTCTAATTCGGTATGGCAGTTTCGGACAACGTCCGGTGTGTTTAACGTCGGTAACTGCTTTACCTCATAGCGCTCAAAAGTGCCTACATGTGGCACAGCGGATCAAATCAATGCGTTGATCAGCGCCCTGAGAATGCTAAGCATTTTTAGTACCAATTGGCAGTGTGGAATAGACACACTAACCACCTTGGTCGGGTTCGAGACCCATCTAAAACCTCTGCCGTGCTTTGGGTCCGGCAGCAGTTTCGGACAGTAAGGTAGGCCCGAACCACATTCCTGAGGTAGTCGAGGATTTTTTTGTTTTTTTCGAGAGCGTCGACCTTATTCACCCACCTAGCGCTGTTGAAGGCGTTTCGGTGATGCGCGGCTTTTACGCATTCATTTATGCATTTTATAGCTACTACGATTAATCTGGCGGGTTTAAAGCCGTGTTGTCAAGGAGACAGTCCTCCAGCTTCGTCGATAGCCGCTTCGAGTCTGGGTTTAGGTAGTGTTTCATAGAGTCGAATGGTAAATTAGTTTCCGGTCACATTTAGGTCGTTGTTAGACAGTTCTGCACATTTTGTAAGCGAAAACCTACGCAAGCACAAACTCTTCTGACGGAATATATAATGTTAAAAAATCCAAGTGTTAAATAATTTTTTTCGTAATACAAAGTTCCCTGTGAATCAAAGTTGTGGCAGGGTTATGTGATGCTTCTCTGAAACAAAGTCTTAACTGAGCTTAAACAAAAGCTGGCAATAATTGTATTTAGATAGTAAATGTATAGGTGTTTATGCACCCACATTAAGAGAATGCTACATACATATGTATCTAATGTGCTTCAGACAATTTGTCTGGCGGCTTATGAATTTTGTTGCCAGATTACTCGAGCGCGTCTCAACTAATTGCACTTGAAGAAACTCACAAAGGTACATGAACAACACTCAAACTCACATGCAGATGGTAAGACAGCCAATTGTCGGCGGCGTGGCGCATATGAGTCCCACGATGTATAGACCGCGATTTGCAGTACACTCTCGTATTTGAAATATGGCAACGCTCGGCACATAGAATGAAATGGCGGCATGGCAATGTGACAGTTCAATGTCAAGTGGTTGGATGTATGCAGTAGTGTGTCTGAGAGCTGCATTTGCATATGTGTGTGTGTGCGATGTCGAGGCAAAACAACACACTTGAAGCAAGTGCAATGCCTCACAAGCGGCTCAAATGCTGCAACTATTTAGTTTGCTGTTGACGACGATGACGATGACTCATCACCGCCACTCATCGCAACTTAGCATTTCCATAATTACAAATTTAAATATTTCGTGTTATAGACACAGCACACAGCACCCTATACATACTTATACAAAAATAGTAGCGCCAGAGTGTGTTTATTACATTTGTCTGCGGTGAAGTGGCAGCTCCTTAGTAATTACCAGGAGATATGTATGAACTTTTCTTGTTAGCTAAAGGCAGGCGGTGGCTCAAAACGCTTTGATATTTACATCAGTATGTGTGACTATGAATTAAGAAGCGATTCTGCTGATGTATTGCATGCACTTTAACAAATTTAGCCTCCATTAACCTCGGCTGGGCGCCTTTCACACGTGCCTTCGTTTGAAATTTACGCGCTTGTAAAGAGTTGCAGCGCGTCGCTTTTTATTACTGCCCACCTACGCTGATTGCCTTTCAAGTTACTGTTACTGTTACTCTGATACAGCTCACGAGCTTTTTGGAAGATTTTTTGCACACTCACATTCGATTTGTTCTGCTTCTTGTGTGTTTCTTGTTGCAGGAGGGCAAACGCGGCTATTTGGAGGGCCTTGCTGCGCACTACAGCAAACAGATTAATATGCCGTACGAGGACGTGTTGGACGCCATCGAGGAGGTGCGCGTTTCCAAGTGGAAGGAGCGCCATGTGCGCATTTCGACCGGCCACACTTTGTCGCGGCGCGCGGGCGGCAGCAGCAGCAGTGGCGGCATCGGTGTCAGCGTCATGTCGGGGATGATGGGCGGTGGCGGTGGCGGCGGCGGCGTAGGTGTTGGATTCGGCATTATTGGCGGCAATATCGCAAATCAATCAACTCTGCCGACAAGTCACAGCCAACCATTGTATGTGCCTGGAAAATATTTGGTACGTATACGCCGTGTATGCCCGTGCTCAAAACCGGGGGCAGTTCAAGTTTGCTTTTTTCCTCACATTTTGATTGCATGCACTTTATCAAATGATGTTGTTGATTTATTTTCTGTGGTTGTTGTTGTGTCTTTTTTTGGTGTTTTTTTTTTTACCAACACTTTTTCTGGTTTTTTTATGGCCGTTTGCAGCCATCGAGTTGCCTTTCCAATCGTGAGGAGAATGAAATCTACAGCTTTGCGCAAAACGATTTGGCAAATCGCATGGCCAGAAGTGCAATTGATTCGAAATCGGCGGTTAACCTGAATGGCATGCAGCACAGCTATCCGGGCGCTAGGCGGAATTTCTTCTACGATTTCTCGGCAACAGGTAGGTGCATCATGGAAATAACAATGTCAGTATGCGGTTAAATGTGTGCGTGTGTGAATTTAAGAGCACGGAATTTTAAAAACGCGATTTATACATACTCTTAGAAGATTTTCACACAATATTTTTGAAGATATTTCTATATTTCTTTTCAAGGAAAACAAACTGACTTATTTCAACATAAATTATTATTTTTAATACTTTCCATTTCTCTTCTAACCAGAGGGCCGTAATCGGAATAAAAGACGTACGGTGTTTGCGCGTTTCCTCAGCGGTCTGAACAAAGGTGCTGAAGAAAATAACCCAAACGAAGAAATGCAATTGAAGGTAAGTCAAAGATCTAAGTGTCTTCATTGAGGCACATAAAGCTCGGTAAATAAAGGGTGATCCATTTCGGCGTACCCTACTTTTTTAAAGAAAAACACAGAAACTTCAAATTTAATGGAGAATGTTTATTATCATTCGAAAGAACATTCTTTGGAATTAATTTTTGAAAATTATCTCTTCCAAATGTTGGCCGGCGCTAAGTCTCAGGTCCATCCGTGAGTCTAATTTTCGATTAATCATTTGAGCATTTCGGCTGGTTACTAGCAAATGACATACGTGATGCTTTGTAGCGTGAATCGAAGCGGGATTGCCCGCATAGACTTCAGACCTTACATATCCCATCCCCACAGGAAAAAGTATAACGTTGTAATATCAGACGACCTTGGTTGCCAATCGGTCGGCCTAAAACGTGAAATTGAATTGAACAATTTTTAAATGCTGTTTGGGCTTAAGTTTTTTATAATGAAATGCCAAATTGAACAAAAATAATATGACACCTGGACACGACTCACGTGTGATCTGTGGAAAATAGTTCTCGGACGTTTTACTCACAAGTGCTGAAATTAAAGTCATTAGTTCGTTTGTTCGGATCGAAAAAGGAAGGAAAGTTTCTCATGTGAAGCTTTATCAACATTTTCACTATACCTTTTCTACGTTTCCGCTTAAGATCACAATTCTGGTCAATTTGACATTAAAAACATTTATTTATACAGATTCGTTTGCTTAAGGTTATAATCAACAATAAAAAAGAAAAGTTTGTGACATCGAACATCTCAAGCGAATGAAATGTCAATTGCTCATAGTAACTAATTACTAATCAAGTTATTGACTCCTTTCATCTATAACGTTACACACCAATGTCAGACGCAGGCGAAAACTTTATGGGTCTTATCGTATGGCTTCACATAAGTTTGTTATCGCTCCTCGTTAAAAATATAAAATATAATTTGTCGAACAACTAACTTGATTTGTTCACATATATAGGTTGGGTATGGATAAAAAAGTCAGTAGCATGCCGACAAAACGTCTACAAGACGGACTATATTTCTTTCAGCCGACTGTCCGGCCTCGTAAAAAGTAAAGCATACAAGATGCTTTCAACTTAGTCTGGCGAAAGCTGGACAGTAAAGCAACAAGTGTTTAGATGTTTCCATCTTATCTTCATATTGCAACTTCGACATGTTGCATCCTCCAAAATCTTTAGCCTCACCGAATGAGTGCCAATGGGAGACAGTGTCCCGTTAGGACGCCTATCTTTGCGGCGATATGAGTCTTCCTCAGAACGTCAGAAGGTTTTCGCAAACGCACAAGTACTTGCTGAGCTCACCACTGCTCGTTTCCATCTTCATGGAATTTGACTATTGTTGCTTTTTCTTACAAATTCATTGGCTATGCAATTTCCGACGATTCCGCTATGGTCATGCACCCTGATTGACGTATGTATATGTCTGTTTTGCCAAAAAATTATTCTGAATGCATTATTGTCTTTAGATAAAAACATATTTTCTCATTTGAAAATAGTCTAATACTCCTAATTTACACTTCACTTGAATAGCTACAATTTTCTTATTAATTCGCCAAATACTCATACAGTTAACCCGTTAAGTAGCTCGGTGGCAATTAAAAGTAATTGCCACTTCTTCAAAGTTTGCGTGCGAACAACAACTGCAATTGTTACTCTAATCTAGTTGATGATGGCTTCCTTAAGTGTGTGTGTGCTCCCCCTAACATACTTCATATGACTTTTATTGCTCAAACTTTAAATTGCAACAATTTCAGGTAAACGAGGGAAACAACTATTTTCTAGTTGCTCAAGTTGCGGATGTGTTTTGAGCGCCTTGAGCAAAGCAAGAGAGGGTGTTGGAGCATATTTAATATATATACTCGTAACAGCTAGACACAAATATCATGTGCGGTTGTTTAGTGGGGGAGTAGACAGCTTAATGTAGTTCGCTTGTTTTTTCGCTTTGTTGTTTACTTCTTTCATTTGCGTTGCTTTTTACATATGCCACAGTCCAATGTTGCTCTTTCCGGTATTTTCATTTTCGTCCTAACCATATTCGAATTGTTGGGGCACAAATTGGATTGCCGTGTGGGCTTGCAGAGGATTTTGTTCATTTGCACCTTTACGTCGCGCTGTTGTCATTGCGGTCTCGTGCACATTTATGCGGTTACTCTTTTTTCGGTATGTTTGCCTTTTATGGCTTTCCCATTGTTTTGGGCTGCGCGTCCGCCTAAAGTTTTTTGACCGAAATTTCGTGTTTTTGTTTTTACAGCAAATATGTGTACCTCTCTTGGTTAACTTTTTTCTTTTCCCTTAACACCTCCAACTCGTATCTTTTTACGCACACTTCGGCGTTGTTTCAATATTGTGCTTTGTAATTCATGTTCAACCATTTGTTGCCACCATTTTGTCTATTATTTAGGGTGTGGGTTGTTGTTGGTAGTTGGAAATTGTATTCAGTTAATCCGAGGTTTAGTTAAATTGTTTTAGAAATCAAAAAGATAGTGCATATATTCGTTTAAAAATCAAATGCTGATAGTAAGTATATATAAAAATTAAAAATTAAATGTTAAAAATAGTAAAAATACATCCAAAATGAAGCTGTGTACAGATCTCATATAACATTATTAGAACCTATATGTTTTTAGCAAAGATTTCCCCTGAGAATTTTTAAATTCCATATCAGCTTAAATGTAGGCCACGTTTTGAAATATTTTCCTAAATGTAGGCAACGTTTTGAGGTCAAAACCAGACCTTCATTATCTTGTTTCAAAAATAATATTTGCCAAAGTCATCAGAGAATATTACTAATATAGACTATTACAATTACAAATAGCGAGTGATCCAAGTAGATGGACTTTTTTGAGCCGTGTCAAGCGTCAGGCCATGTCCAGCACGCAGTGAATAAAATAAAGCAGCCATAGCTGGGAGTGTGCACGAAGACCGTGGAGGGTCGATTCGGCGCCGTTTGCAGCAATTCGGGCTGACGTATGGAAGGTCTTGGGACATTTTACGTCGAGATCTTGAAGTAAAAGCGAACGAAATACCAGATGCAATGTGCAAGAACTGAAGCCGTTCCACCTTCCCAAGCGATATCTCTTTGCTCTATGGGCTCTTGAAAAATTCCAAGAGGATCCGACGTGTTCGAGCCAAATTTTGTTCAGCGATGAGGCAAATTTCTGGCTCAATGGGTATGTAAACAAATAAAATTGCCACATTTGGGACGAAACGACGAAGAACAACGTCAAGAGATTGAGGAGCTGCCATTTCATTCAGAAAAATAACGGCTTGGTGTGGTTTGTGAGCCGGTAGAATCATCGATACATATTTCTTCAAAAATGATGCCGGTGAAAACGTAATCGTGCCATGATAACCGACTATTTGATGCTTGAAATTGAAGCTCGTGATCTCAGCGACATTTGGTTGCAAAAAGACCACGCTACTTCCCACACATCGCACCAAATAATGTTTTTATTGAGAGAACGCTTCGATGAGCTGATAATTTCACGTTATGGGCCGGTCGATTAGCCACCAAGATCGTGTGATCTCACGTTGTTAGACTGTTTTCTGCTTTGATTCAGGCCTTGGACAAAACAACACGCGGTTAATTTCATAGTTACCAGTCGAAATGCTCGAAGAAGTCATTGAAAGTTGGACTCAATTCAAAAAATGTTCTTTCGAAAGACGATAAACATTTCCCATTAAATTTGAAATTTCTGTATTTTTTCTTTAAAAATGTAGGGAACCTCAAAATGGTGCACCCTTCACAACAAAAAAAAAAACATGTGAAAATATTCCCTTCACTTCTAAGCGCATCAAAAAGGGGTTCAGTCAAAAAGCTCTCCGCTTCAATCATTTTTGACTTCTGAATCTCTGAAGAGCTTTTGTTAGCCATTCACTTA
The DNA here is from genome assembly GCF_016617805.1 of Bactrocera tryoni. NCBI lineage: Eukaryota > Metazoa > Arthropoda > Insecta > Diptera > Tephritidae > Bactrocera > Bactrocera tryoni. The sequence goes on from NC_052499.1 coordinate 83,612,976, forward strand.
CTTTTTATATTTTAAATCATTTCCAGTTGTTCATTTAATATTTAAACGAAATTCGCTTTTTGTTGCGGTTTCGTTTTATGTTTTTATGAACGCTTGTTGTTGGGCTCTGGCAACTACTAATGTTGCTCGGCTTGTTGTCTTTTTCACAGCGGACGTGTTTATTTGTGCTTGACACAATGTCCTCCCGAAAGTGCACACACACACACTTGCACATACAAAAATTTACAAAAAAAATTGTAAAACTTCACGTTCGGTCCCACAGCAAGTGAATCGTGTTCTTTTTTTGCGCCTTTGTGGTCGTCCGCTGATGTTTTGTATTCTTCCGTCCTTTGCGGTTTGTACTAAATTTTTATTTAATATTTTTGTGTGCTTATTTTGCATGCGCTTTTTTGTTTTGTGGTCAATTTTTGTGAATTACCTCAACTGCGCATTGAGGTGCCGGAAAATACGCTTTGACTTCGGGCAATCGACTCTGGACTCGGACTTGGACGTCAAGCATTGAGACATGACGCTGTTCCGAGTACTCGTGGCGCTTTTCTGCGTCTCTCAGTTACCGTTTGTTGGCGGTACACGGCAGCAATTTAATTTCAAAAGCGACTACTTCTCGGATCCCTGGGAGTTATGTAGTCTCGCTGCCAACGCCTTTCGTTTTCATTTATACAATTTAGTATTGTTGTTGCATTTTATTTGCTTTTGCTATATTTGTTATTGCCGTTCTCGTTGTCGCATTGTGGAGTCACATCGCTGACATCCTGTTGTTGCAAGAAGCCAAAATGAACACAAAGCAGGTGCGGGTTCGGGGTTTTATTAAAAAAAAGTTTTAACTGAAAAGAATTGCGAGTTGTTTAGAGAAAGAAAGAGAGAGGGAGTGAGTGAATAAGAGTTGTTGGTGTTGCTTAAAAGTTGTGCTTAAATGCCGTGGAATTTCGCTCATTACGTGGTCTGCTGCGGAAATGTTACTTTGGCTCATGTTTTCGCCCACGCCTTTGACTAACTAGTTTGCAGCTTCTTCTATTCTACCACTTTCTTCAATCGCTATTTGAAAGGTGGATTTTAGCTGGCGTCTGTGTCGCTTTAGCGTCGGCATCTCGCTGGACAAGTCACTACAAGCGGGCGAGCGTACTGTCGAGGGCCGTGAAGTGGTTATGTTGCTGTTGTTGTTTGCTTGTGTTAAGCGTTTTTGTTTCAGGTGTCGCTTGGATTATTATTTTTATCGCGCTTCTCGCTAATCTTTTGTCCGGTCGATTTTCCTTCCTTTAGAAAGTTGCCACACAGCGCCAGCGCCAGTGCCAGTGGCAGTGGCCAGTGAGCGAACACAAAGTTCATCTCATTACTTGGTTATTAAGTTTTCTTTTGTGTTATTGTTGGTGGTAAATGGCTTTAAAGTAGTTGGCGTTAAAATACTTCATTTGAATAGTAATTATAAGCGGCAATGTAGTGGTGCATAATGAAAATTTGTTAAGGTGGTTCGCAGCATCGTTAGATTTTGACGCTAACTTTCTTATATAACCGTTATTCTGCCTTAATAGTCATTCTATTTTGACGAAAACTTTGCATTGTCAGCACTGTCGCCGTCATCAACGGCCAATGCTATTATACATCCGTTCTGGGTCCCCTATAGTAATTTTTAAGATTTATTGTATGATACAGGGATTGGTCAGAAAGTAATAGGACTGAGTCGACTTAAAAAAATGTATTGAACCAATCGTTACAATTCTAAAAACTTTCGAAATAGGATCTTTCTGCGTCGATGCAGAATTGCCAGCGCGATTTCAAAGCATTGAAGGCGTCACGGAAGGCATTCTCCGGAATAGCCTTGAGAGCCCAGAGAGATGCATGCTGCTTGGATCCCTACTGTGGCATGTGCCGTTCGGAAGACTGCCTCTTTGTCTCGGGATCATACTTAAAGATCCATGACTCGTCACCTGTGATTACGTTATTCAAAAATTGGGGGTCACTTTTACACACCGCAGTTTCTGGTCATCAGTGAGCACTTTTGAGATCATCTTCGCGCATACCTTGCGCATGTTCAAGTGCTCCGTCACAATGTCATGAACTACAGATTTTCAAAATTAGTCGAAGGTCTGAGTACAAAACCTTAAGCACATCAAACGTCCCTGTCGCAGATTTACCGAGTTTCACCTAGAATTTAATCGTTTACCTCTGCTCTAACGAACGCTGCTTTTTCGGCGTCGCGCGAAAATGTTCGTCCTGACTCTCCAGGTGCTCGGAAACAACTGATCAGCCACTCGTTCGTTAGCTAAGAACGCCCTCTACAGAATCCAGTCGGTGCGAGCACGCTCCGAAGTACAGTCGTGACGGAAGAAAATCAGTTCTATTCTTTTCCGGACAAATTTTCAAATATATATTTCTTTTGTTATTGTTGTTTTTAGACCATAAAATAATTTTAAATTATTCCAGCTTGGTCCTCGGCCAAATATGAATCCTGTTCCGTCGTGTTGGGATCCGACTTAAGGGGCACACCAGTGTGAAATAAAAAAAAAATCAATTTTTTTTTCATATTTCCATAGATAAGACTTTTGAAAATAATATACTAAAAATTTAAATCGATAAGCAGTTTTTGAGTTACAGCCAGTTTATTTTTAAAATTTTTTTTCCCGAAACAGCATTCTTCGTATTTGCTGTAGTGATTACTCGGACCACTAACAGAGCTTTTCCCCATGTTCTATACATGTATAGTGCTTCATATAATGATTTTTCAGTGTTTTGGTTTGGACAGCCATATGCGGTCAAAATTTTAAGACAATGCAATCTTTCTTAAACGCCGCTATGGTTTTAGGCTATCAGACTAGTTGTGCTCCTTAAACAGTCTATCCTCTTGATTCAAAGCTACATAAGCTTCTCAGCCATATAAACTCACTTGTTTTGGCCAGGAGCAGTCTTATTAACGACTGATGGTCAGATAAATAAGGGAAGTGGATCTTACTACCACTTAACAACCAAAATTGTGATGGAAAATCACTTTATCTGACAGGATCAATGTCTGTAAAAATATTTTAAGAGTGTATTTAAGAGAGTTAACGTAGTTGCGCTCAAACATTTGTAGGTTCTTTGGTGAGTAGTTTTGTCATAGAATCGACTCCAGAAGTACATCAGTTAGATGGAGACAGCTGAAAGCTTGTAGAGCCTCCTTTTTGTCGAGTAATCCCGAGGTACATACGAGAAAAAAGAGAAAAGGCTGCGGAAAGCATGCAGCAGTGGTATATGTAAGGGTCTCGGTGTGCTGGTCTTGAACTTGGTGCCATTGACAAGAGCTTGAATTTGTGAAATTTGATTCTAGAAGAGTACAAAGTCAGCAGCTTAAAATAATTAATGAAAAAAATATATTTAAATAATTAGTAAAAGTTTTTCCGTTTTACTCACAACTTTCTTCTTTTCTCAATCATTATTTTTTCCAGTCTGCGGAGAAGTTTAAAGCCTGCAGCACCATGAAGCGCGTAGAACCGCATCAGAATTTCGAAGAGACAATAAGACGAGTAACTATTAAATAAAATTCTCCTGTGTAAATCATTTACCAATGCAATATATCTTTCATTAATTATTTCATATAGTTGAAGACGCAGAAGAAAAAAGGCGAAACGCATGACAAGGGCATACACGACAGGGGCAAGGAGGTGGCGCACACCATGGTCAACGAAATGCCACTCAACAATTACACGAAGCATCCTTAGGACACGGCGAAAGGCGAAGCGGCAGAGGCAACGGAACAAAAAGAGGTGAACGACGCAGATAACGGGAAGGATACACCGGCGGTGAGTCAAGCGCAAGAGGCGACAGAAAACGATAAGGGAGTCAGCAAGGACAACGCAGGGGAGGCGATGTGCAGCAGCAGCAGCGCGGCGAAGAGGGCGATAGTGAACGATATTGACAAACATATCTACGAGAACCAACTGTGAGCGAGTCGTACTTAATGCAGAGGTGTGCTGCAAGAGGTACGCAAAGTGCAGCGCGGTGCAGTGGAGTGCGGGTTGAGGAAATAATTCATCAGTTGCGGCGATGGTGCGAAAATGATAATAACTTTGCGGTTGTAATTATGCATTCAATTTTCCATTTCTCGAATTGCCTGACGCAAAACGTAAAAACGGACAAAAAATTGCAATGCCACAAAGCAGAAGGAGACACAGCAAAGCCAACAACAACAACAATAACGCAGTTTTTGTAGTTGCCTATAAAGTTTGCTGGATAAATTAGTTTCATTTGCAGTTTTAAGGGCAGCACTCAGTGGCAGCGGCGCTGTGGCCGATGTGGCATGGAACCCAACACACATAAATGCAAATGGCAAAAACCTCAATTAAAATCCGCACCAATAATTTAAGTCATTCCAATGGACCGCTACGCACAGCTAGTAAACACACACACACACATACATGCATGCACACACATACATATAAGTGTCTGCACTCACTAAACCATCGAGCATCGACCAACGTGCGGCCAATTGCAACTGTACACACACACACACAGAACGGTTTGGATGGGCGATAAATTAGGCACATCATTCACTTTCATAGTCGAAGCTGTGCGGTGCGCTGCTCTGCGGCTGTGTCGGTCTCCGGCTCCGACACTGTTGACCAAGTGAATGAACAAAGAGCAACGAGCAGCGTGAAACCAGCGACGAGCGACGAGCATGGCAAATCCTTTCGGGCGTCAATGTGCTTAAAAGGGGATAACAATGTCCAATACACCAGGGATTAGCAGTGAATAAGCGCAAACCAAATGGCCAACAAACCGTTGGACAAGCGCAAAGAATACGGACTGGTTAAACTGGCCGTACAGGGTGACTCCGCATTCGCTCTGTTGCTTTTTTTGTCTCTATGTATGGCTGCCACTCGCTAAAGCGCCAGACCCGTGCTGTTCAATCGATGCCGCCAACTGACCGAATGCGCTTCATTGCACACATCTTTAAATACATATGTACATATATAAGAACATATATATGTACATGAATGTATATTATGTTGGGGTGTTATTGGATTTTCGTTGCAAGTTTTATGCTCTATATTGAAAACGCCACAGTTGATAATTCATTTTCAGTCGCATGCTGATGGTGTATGGGAAACAGCAAATACAGTTGCAATCCGTCGTGATAACTATTTTAAGTCGCATATTTTTATGTACTTCTGCATTCAACAATCATTTGTTGCTTGTTTCGAAAATGATTAGGGCACATAATTTTATCATAAAAGGTGGATTTTTCGAATCATTTTGTTTTAAATCAAACTAAAGTTCGTTGAATTTAGAGATTTTTATCGCTTGGTTTCTAGCAGACCTATGATTTGTTATTGTACTTAAAACCTGTTTTCATCGGAATTTTCTACAATCAAAGGGTCATGCGAAATTGAACGTATACTGGCCCCACTAATGCTTCTAGTTGCCACATAAACACAATGTCACCTAAACCAGTTTACTCACATCATCAATAGTTTCCGGAATAACAACTGATTTTGGACGACCTTCATTCTGATCTATGATCTCGATCCCATACATTTCATTAATTCCATTTTTGGTCGATATGAATATTTTAAGTAACTGTCAACACGAACAAACACGCTCTTATACCAAAACGTTTTGAGCTTGTATATCATCAAAATGTATATGATTGCAACACTGGGGTTGTCAAGTTCCAAAATATAAAAGCCAACCTAGGTCTACATTTCGCCAGTTTCCATTTTGTTTTTGATTAAGTTTTTTTTTTGAAAATGTGCTTCTCTTCTGAAAAAGGTATTTTTCGATCAGTGTAGAAAATTGCGACAAAAAAATTCATAGTAGGTTAGGTTAGTCTGGTAGGCCAATAAGTCACGCATATACCAGTTCGGTCCTTCTTTAATACCAGATGGAGTTCACTTGCTAAGTCCAAGAGGTGTAGTTATCGCTGAGGATGCCTTGGCTTGACGCGATTTTAACAGGGTCTGTGGCCTCCCTATCGATACCTCCTCTAGTGTATCATATTGTGGGGACTCCAGATGTTTACAGAGGTATTAGAGCCTAAGAGCTGCTCCATTATTTCCCTGGTGCCTTGCTCTACACATTTCCTACAGACATCTCGATCTGTTAGTCCCATTTTGCGGGCGTGTGTCGCCATTAGGCAGTGACTAGTTAATATTCATAGTTGGTCGTACATGTAGTAGTTTTCAAAACCGTTCCGGCACTTAAGAAATGCATATAAGCTGACATAAAATACACTCTTCACAGAATCATTTCTCTAAATCTTCTGTAGTAAATTGTCGATTTTCTCTACATACTTAGAGAGAGGCCATACATTTGGAATAAAAACAAATATTTTTACTGCGATATTAATATAAAAGCTATTTGAACATACATAAACACACAATGAAAGCTCAAAAAGCTCTTTACGCTTTTAACGAAATTGAATCGGACAATTCAAATTTTCACTGCTAGTATATTAATATAAAAGCTTTTTTGAACATGCTTAAAAAGACGATGAAACTCAAAAAGCTCTCTTCACTAGTTACCTTTCGTACTTTCCAAATTACTATAGATAGAAATGTGCCCAAGTTGTGTCCGTTACTATTTTTCATTACTGATTTTTCGATACACTTTTCGTTCCTTTTTCTTGCGCTATATATTTACTGATAATATGCAATTTTGATAAAACGCGCCTAAAGCTTTGCTCATTAGCTTTCATCGCAAGCCTCTGACGTAGTTTTCAGAACAAACGATGTTTCATCTTAGCAAATTCTAGCTGCATTCGTATAAAAATTCGAAATATTGGTTTTAATATCCAACAAATTTTCTACTTTATAGGTTTTTTGAAAAAATTGCAATCGAGTCGGTTCCACGTTAACATGTTAAAATAACATTGGTTTTACAGTTTTCGAATAAATAACTTTGCATGATGTAGATATATCTATCTCAACACGCAAAAGTTCTCATATCCTCGTCTGACTGAAATATTGCTCACATTAGCCTTGTTTTCCAGCGAGCAATTTCATTTTCACACTTTGTTGAAACAACGCAATAAGTCCCGCAACCTCTTTGGCTCTTTCAATTAATTTCAAAATCAGATGCTACGCAATTTTTTTGCACAGAAATTTGCCATTCGAAATTTGTTTAATGAGCCATTTCGCGTCTGAGCACTGCTAATGATGGCTCGGCTGCTGTTGCTGCTGTTCTGCGCTTGGCGTTGGTGCAACCACTAGTTGTTATTACAACATATTACTCACTCTTGTGGCGGCTGTTGTTTTCTAAGTGTAGCTCGTGCTGTGGGTATGCATTTGCGCGCCATTTGCCGCCGCCGGTGGCTCGCCGCACGCAGCACAAAGTGGCGCAAAACATTTGGATTGTGGCACCCGGAGCTACCCGAACCCAACCAATGCCAACGGCTACGCGTTCCAGGCATTCAGCAGCACTAAGCGCTTTTTAACTTGTTTGCTAGTGGCGCGTTATGGCATTTGCCTTGTTGCGCTGCGCCGTGTCTCTTAACGCATTGCCGCGACCCTTCGTCCAGCCGCTCACGGGCTGGCGACTTAAGTGCATGTAAATCAAGTTGTGCGACGTCGCCGTGTTTTTGCAACTGCGTTTGTTTGTGTGTATGCGTGTGTGTCTATGATGATATGCACATTTACAGTTCGGTGTGTGGTTCTCACACGAACGCGCGTGGCGCAGTCGGTCTCAACTACACCGCAAAAGCCATTAGCGTCCTGGAATTTTGAATTTCCAAAACTCAAACTTTAAAAGCTGCAAATGTGTAGCTGCCTCACTAACACATACGCAAACAAACGGCTTGGCGCGTGTTTGCGCCCGTGAATCGGGCGCTTTTTAAGGTGTGTGAGCGCTGAGCGTGTGTACAGTGTGTGTTGTTGCACGTGCCTAAGCTGCAATTAGCCAAATTGGAGTTAGCCACTACCTACCATATTTTTTGTAATACAAATGGCAACAATAAAATTGCAACACAGTTATTTTACTGTTAATTCTCCACGGTCCAATGGGTTTTATGCGCTTCATCCACAGACAATTACGCGCATTAACAATAAAATGTGTTTATTAATTCTATTTGCGGGCTTACACTTACACGCCGTTACACACTCACGCACACACATATCTAAATACATGTATTATATATACATATATATAATATAATAGCGCTGCTAATGCTGCTAATGGCGAAATGGCATAATGCGGCTGTTTTTGCGAAATTTTTGTGAAAAAAACTATTTTCACACTTTAATTTGAGCTAAATTAGGCATAACAAATATTGGTCGTACGACTGAATAACTGTTGTTGTAATGCCATAACTGAGTCTGCTTATATTTTTCAAACTGTTAAATATGGTCAACTGGGACATTTAGCGTTACAAAATGAGTGGGATTTGAAAGTGTTATGGGCAACATGGAATATACACATTTTCAGTTGCAGAGAACTGTTAGGTAACTGCGCCAAGAGAACAGTTTTCATTCATAACTATTGTAGTCTAACCTAAGCGATTTTCTCATGTATTTTTCTCGTACTTTCTCTTGATCACTACCTGAGTCGTTTAATATGTTCAAAACTACTTTTTCGTACTATCATCAGTTATTCTCACTTCGTGCCTTGATTAATATCTGAGACGTTTTGTCTGTTCGAAAACACTCTCTCTTACTAGCATTGATTATTCTCAGTACGCAGCAAGGTCTGTTAGGTCACTGGTGTTGGATCTCAAAATACCAAAAATTGCTGGTCAATGGCCCATACATTTAGTTTCCATTAGGTCCTATCATATAAAAAGTAAGACAGTTTTCACAAGTGCATGAGTTTTCAAAAAAGCGAAATTTATTTTAATGAAATAATCATTATTGAGATTATAATGTGTTGATTTTCAATGTATTTTATCTTTGTATATGAATGATTTTCTCAACATTGTAGTTTCTATCAGCGATTACTATTCAGTACCATCATTTTTATCGTCAGATATAGAACAAGGCTGGATGAGAGACTGAGAATACAGTAACTTCCCAGACACCAATTTTTATTTTTTGGTATGCTCAATAATACTCTTCTTGGATTCATTGTTACATAGCTGTGCTAAAACTTTCGAATTTGAATGTCAAGTCCCTAACTATTACTTTGATGTGGTGTCTTGTTGCCTTTATAATCAAGTGATAAAAGAACTCCAATGATATACGAACACTCATTTCCGCTGTGGAGAACGGCATTCGTATCAAAAAGTACACAGATTTACATCCATACGCACTCTCCATAGCGAAAGTGAGTTCCCATGATAGTCGATTCTACGTGACCAAAAAGTAATCGGATTTACATCTATGTAAAGGCTGTTAACTCAACAGCACTCCTCAAAATTATTTGGGAAATGTTTTCTACATCTATAACAACAAATTTGTTCGTTCATTAAATAACAATAGATAAACTAGATTCTTGATAAAATAATACTCAAGAATTCTTCTTCTGCCATTTATATCTGCTTTATTAATCATTCACTATTGTTTTTAAATAAATTCTCCGATTCGTCAAGCATTAGAAAGCAATGAATTGAACAAACTATGCCTATGTATTGTTCAAGCAAATTACAGCATTGCATTGAAACCTTGTGGTAACATGTCTCCTGAAGTCTGTCCAACTTTGTTGTGAATCTTTCTTTGATGCAGAAATTCTTCTTCACTCGATCAAACAGAAAATCTATTAACCTCTTACTGTTGAGCCTGATGATTTTTATGAACAAACATAATTTATTACTATTCTTAAGTTTTTCAAATCAATAAAAAAACATTTGTATTTTTGAGAGTAGTTAATCGTATCAGCCATTCACAATAGTAAAACTGGTCTAAAAGATGTAAAACTATAACTACACATATATCGTCACCTAAAATGCAAAACAACATAACACCCAAAAATTGAAATTGAGTTTTTATTGCGCAAGATTCACTTCATCATATTACGTATGTATATGTGGCGTAAAATTTTAAGCTTCCGCTGTCGCATATAACCAATATATAACCATTTTATAACCAATATATAACCAATACGTAACTTTTTCATAACCAATTTATAACCATTTGTCATAACCGTTTTATAACCAAAACTCAAAATTTGTTTCCATAGGACTGGTTTCTATTATAACGTTTTTCATTCGCCTGTAAATGTTTAAAAAGTGATGTTACGTTATTTTACATTTTAGGTGTCGATGTACTGTGTGTTTTAAACTTCACTCGCTATTTTTTTTTCTTGCTTTTACTTTTACATTTTTTGGACAAGAGAGCTTTGCGAAGAGATAGTGAGCAGCGAAATAGCGTTCGAAGACTCTTTAAAAGATTCTTGCAAAGTAGGCTGAGATTGCCCTCATCCATTTTTATATTCATCTGATATTTTCACTAAAAACTTTATAGGATGAAATTGATTGCTTGGAATCACTTCGTATTTGCACCCATTAATGTAGTCTTCAGTCGAGTGCAGAGGATGGAGGGAAAAATATCTCTTTAAGAATTATTATCTTTTCCATTTGGCGAGATATCTTCAAAATTTTGGTATGTGTTATTGGCAAGGCTATGGTGTAATCTCCGCAGAAATTGTTCAGATCATGTCTTCTTCTTTTATATTGGCCGAGACAGCGCTTACGCGGTTTTACCCGAAAAGGACACCACAGAGGCTGTCTTCTTTTTTTTATTGGGGGTGTTTTTTACGTGGCAGTGGTCCAAACCCAGAGCACAACACTAAGGAGGGATGTTGCACCTTCTCAAGGAAGTCATGAGCTGCTTGAGCTATACATATGTATGTAAAAGAATCGTTCCTGGCCACTCCCAAGTGAATGGCGCTCAGAAAACTTTCCCCACTTCTTTGAATTTCTACACATGCCTCCATTCTCCTTCAGATCAAGTCACTATAGCGATCAAAATCAAGCTTTTGTATGGCATCTTTCGTAGACGTGAAGCGTACTACAGCTTTGGTGCAACCGAATTTAAAGTCGTTTCTTGTTTTTATTGTCGACTCATTGTTTATTCATTTATTTGTTTACTGGCAACACAGTTCGCTGCATCTTTACAGCAATCACCGCAATGCTCATGCACCATCAACACGAGCAACCGCCGATCAATAAAGAATTTAATCAAGCTGTTGGCAATTTAAGGCAATAACGCGGCATTCGGAGTGGTTGCAATTAAAAACAAGATCACGTGTATGAGTGTGTGTGTGTGAAGGGTGTGCATTTGGAGATAACGGCGACAATCGTTATGTATGCAGCGGGCTTTAAATGCGAAAAATATGCCAATTACCACAATTATGCTTAATGCAATTTAAATGGCCAGCGGAAAGCTGCCGAATTAAAGTGTGAAACGATTGCAACAGCAACAATAGCAACAATAAACGCGCAAAATAATAAGAATTATGTTATAAATCGCGGATTGAGTTGTTATCGTTATCGTTATTGTTGCTGTTGTAGTTGTTGTTGTTGTTGATAAATATTGGAAACGTTTTCCATTTGAATGGGGAATTTTGTGTCAAATTGAGGCATGAAATCGAATTATTAAATACAAACAGACATACATACATACAGTGATATAATATAACGGGTTTTAACACGTCAAACAACAAAAGCAACAGCTGAAGGGAGGGTGTGGGTGTGTGTGTGTGTGCGATTGCAAATTAAATGCTGCAAGTTGAGCGGTCGATTGCCAATGCCACGTTTGATGAATTATAAAGTCGGCGCTGTGGCATGTGGCGTGCGGCATGTGGCAAGCAGCAACAGCTGAACTGCAATTTGTATTAAGTGGGTGTGAATTGACACTCACTGGCGGATTTATGTTAATGAAAGTATGCATTTGCAGCGCCGATAAAGTGGTTAACACGAACATAAGCAAGGCAAACACGGCAAAATCAACCAAAACCAGAAAAAAACAAGAACAAAAATAAAAATAAAAAACAACAACAGCAATAAAATGTTATAATTTATTTATAAGTAATTACATTACGGTGTAATGCGCCCATTTAATACCCGTTACAGTAAAAGAATATGTTAAAAACAACAACAACAATAATACTTGTACTTAAGAGCAGGCTTCAACACACACACACACACACACGCACACATAAACACAAACAAATTTACAAATTAATATACATTTAATCACGCTGCCAGCGCACCGCACCGCAGTGTAGTATGAAAATGCAAATTTACGGCGTTCAATATTTACACGCTCACCGACTTGTATGTGTGTACGCGTGTGTGTGTGTGTATTTGCAGCTTGTTTCGGTTGCTAAAATCCCTGCAATTGTTTATAGTAATTTATCGATGGCAAGGCAATTGTGGCGGCGGAAACTGTTCATAGGCATATTTACACCCATACTCATATACATACACATATATACATATATATACACTTATAAATATACCGCTACTTAAATATTACTTATGAGCAAAACCTTTATGCATACAGACATATACAACCATATATGCGTATACGTGATTGTAGTGGCTATGAAAAAGCTCAAAAGCTCTTGCATTTAAGTAGTTAACTAGCATAGGCGAAACTGTATTATAACATATTTATTAATATACATACATATTACTAAGTTATGTGTGTGTATTTATGCACTAAGTTTTAAAAAATATTTACAGCAATTATTATATAAGCGCATACAAACCAAATATCTGTTATAAGAATACTAATGTGAATATTGTATGTATGAATGTTACACAAGTCAAGCAATGCCATTAGACACTTGCACGCAAATACATAAATACTGCGAACAGAGAGGTGAGAGATTTGATTTTGAGCTCTTCGAAATATTTCTGTGCCAAAAATTTATTTTTTTAATTTCTCAATTTTTTTGTGTACTTTTTTTTGAATAAAAAACGCAAAAATTTAAAATTATTATTAAGAAATGTTTATTATCATTCAAAATAACATTTTTGCCATTTATTTTTTGAAGATTATCTCTTTCAAATGTTGGCCACATCCGTTGTTGATATTTTTGATGGCTCGTTCAAGCATTTGGAAGAAATCGAAGCGGGATTGTCCACATAGACTTTACATATCACACATTTTGCTAACAAACGATCTTGGTGGCGAATCGACCGGTCCAAAACGTGAAATTTTCAGCTCACCGTAGTGTTCCCCCAATAAGTCCTTGCGTTGTGTAGAAAGTGGCGCTGTCTTGTTGAAACCAAATATCGCCGAGATCACGTGATTCACTTTCAGGCCGATTACGTTCTTACCGGGATCATTTTGGAAGAAGTATGGACCGAATATCCCAACGGCTCACACACCACACTTCATCACAAATGCGGCAAATTTGCTTGTTTACATACCCATTGAGCCAGAGAGACCCATTTCTGAACCCAAAAACACAGAACATAATTTGTCTCCAAAACGTCGGATCTTCTTGGAGCTTTTCAATAGCCACGAGATTGAAGCGCTGTAGAATGGGAAGGTCGAGCGGCTTCAATTCTTGCACAAGCTGTATTTTGTGCGCTTTCAATTTAAGATCTCGACCTAAAATGCGCCAAGCCGTTCCATAAGTCAGTCCGCATTGCTGCGAACGGCGTCGAATCGATTCTCCCCTGTGTACTCTCAGCTACGGCTACTTTATTTTCTTCACTGCCTGCTTGGCGTGGTCTATATGGTCGAATATTATTCAATAATGAATGCTGGTCAATCATGTTGACAACAAGTTCAGTGAGGTACGCGAAACACAACTTTATAGAACGTCAATTTTCGTAATAAAGTTGAACGATTTGTTAATGTTGCTCAGGCCGAAGTCTTTCCATAATGAAATGCCAAGCAATACTGAACAAACATAACATATGGCTTGACACGACTCATTCGTGAACTGTAAAAAAATGGCTATTGAAAAAAGTACCTCTACCTGGATCACCCTTTATAAACAAGTTTACTGAAATATTCGAATAATAGTGTTTCTTGAAATTACTTGAAAACCAATTGTGCAAAGAGATTGAGTGAAGACAGAATACTTAAATTTAAGTGGCGAAGTCTTTTAGTTGGTATATTTTTCGCTTTTCTTTTCGCTTGCTAACGTAAATCTTCCGAACCAACTGTGAAAACAGAGTTTGGAGAGAAATGCATTTAAAATTTTGGTAGCTGATCACGCCATGTCAGAAAGTTTTTTCAAATATGCTAATATATCCGAAACTTTCCGAAACCTATCAACTTAAAATTTTTGCAGAAGATTTTCAATGCATACATATATACATATGTACATCCGATATATTATTATGAAATTAATAGCTGTTTTGACATTCATTAGTGGATATAACACCCTTACAAAGAAAGCAACGCGAGGCAGTTGCTGGAAGGTTTAGTGGGTGATAAGAAATTGCTGTGTCTCATTAAAGAAATTCGAATACAACGATTTATGAAAAAGTTAATATTTCATTATTAGAACGCTAGTTTTGGTGGTGTTTCCTTTATAATAAGACTTTATCTAGTGAAATAGTGATTCTTAACGCAGAATCCGGCCATTGAGTTTAATTAAAATTGATTTTGTGAGCCTGAACATTATATTTACCTGCCATTACTCGTATTCAGATACCGTCTAATGCATGTACAACATTTTCGCCCACACTAGAAATGTCTATTTTACTCTTTAGCTAAAGATTTGACCTACTTTTTTGTAATTTGAAAATCTCCATTTTTCATCTCTCTCCGTTACATAAAGTATACTTAAACCAAATGTCCGCTCATTTCTAATATGTGAACGAAATTACAATGCTCTGTGTTAAGACTGCGTTAAATCCGCATAAGCAATAAAAGCTTTGAAACCAAATGCTAGTGCTAGTCTCACAACTAATGAAAGTATCACAAAGCTAAGCAAATAAATTTTATTATCAACAATATCAGCAGCTGCTTAACGTGGCACTAGGCAAATGAGCAGGCTTATAAAGTTCTACTTAAAGCCTATTGACTTCCCACAGGCCGGTTTAGATATTACACCAGCGATTAAGTGCTTGTGTAATGGCCATATTTTACAAGTAAACATATGCAATTACAAGCACATATACACACACACACATATATAGACATGCAAAGGCAGCTGCGTAATGCAGTCATTTCGAGTATTGAAGTAGTTACGGCGTCAACAGCGCGGCGAAGTGGTAACTGTATTTGGCCACTCGATATTGGTAATTGAATATTGTATAAAGTGTATTACGGCAAATTGAATCTACTGCAAATTGCATGCACACAAGAGCACAGCGCCGATTCGTAAAGCTATTTGTATTTGCCCTCAGTTAAAGGTAATGATTGCGCCAGTGTGTGGGTGTGTTTGTGCGTGTGCTTTACATAACAACCGCTTGTTGCAGAATTTATTTGTTCAAATTGAATATTTGGAAGTACTAACTTCAGATATACTTATGTATTTGTCATATACATATATATGTATCTATATACATATGTAACTAAGCGCTGAATTACAAAATATATATGTATATATCTACATATATTTCTAGTATGTTTATATATTTATGTGTCCGTAGCTCTATAATATGTACATGCAAGGTGGATTATGTGCTTAGATGGCAGTACAACCACATATACATACATACATATGCTCCCATTAAGTTTAGTATTCAAATATTAAAAGCAATTGTGTTCAACAACAACAACAACGAGTATGTACATACTCTGCTGTGAAATCTGACGAGTTCTGAACTACTTTAGAATTAGTATGAAGCTTAAGGCCAACTAGTCAGTTGACTAAAAGCAACAGACAACAACATTTTCCATACTCTATAATTAACCGAAACGGATCCAGAAGGCAGAGAGAAGCGCTATAGGGGCACCTGTGTTTAAAAAATTAAAAAGAAGTGTGCGTGGCCGCGCCTTCTAATAAGTTTAATGTATATATTTCTTAAATCACTTAAGCCACAACAACCAAATTCGCCTAGCGCCAAAAGTATGAAAATGGATGAAATCGGATGACTAACCGGCCGACTCCCCATATAACGGTACTGTTAAAAACTACTAAAAGTGTGATACATCATTCGTCAGAGACATTAAATTTTATCCTCGTGCTAGTATAAGAATATTTTACACGAGCCGTTGTCAAAATAGGACGATGGGCGAGGCACCGCCAAATTTTAGGAAAAATTACATATCTCAGGACCCGCTTGACCGGTTACTACCAAATTTGGTATTTGGCAATCCTCTGACATTTTTATGTCGCAGTGTGAGAATGGACAGCTGCCACGCCTACTTCTTAATATAACACAGTTTTAAATTCCAGCTGATTCGAGTGCACAAATCAAGAAGCAATTAATATGACATGATAAAACTTTGCACGAAGAGTATGCCACGTTGTGGCCCAAAATTGTCCTAATCAAAAGAAAAGCCCCAGGTACCAAATATTTGGACCCCAGCACCTATAGTTGACTTTTATCGAAAATATTGCTTAATGTGTCAGATTTATAATTGAAATTCATAGAGATCCATTTCCTCATAGTAGTTTGTCTGTGTGCTACAACTGGGTGGAATCTGGTCAATATTTCCCCGAGCGCCCATATATTTAATATAAAGATTTTCGAACTTCGGAGTAACTTTATGCTGGATATATCGGCTAATATTTGACTTATGTTAATAAAATTTAGGGAGCCTGTTTTTCTTATAACGGTGAATATACGTGCTTAAAATGAATAAAAGCGGATGAAAACACGCCCTAGACCCCATAAAGCGAACAGGCCTTATACATATACCTGATGATACTGCCCTGACTTTAATCCTTGCAAGTTGTAAGAATATGAAATGTTCACTTATAACCGAACTTAGCTTTTCCTTACTTGTTTCGATTAAAAATCTCTAAAATTTAAAAGCTCTTAAAATTTGGTCAGAAACAAACTAGTTGAAAACCAGTTCAAAACGGACTACTTTAATTTAAAATCTCGCGAATAATTTCAAACTAAGTTTTGCTGAGACACTCAAATTGTGGTCTGAAATCAACTAGTTTTAAACTAGTTCAAAACAGTTAGTTGACGGGCTACTTTAATTTATAATCTCACAAACAATTTTAAATTAAATTTTGTTGAGATTCTCAAATTGTGGTCCGAAATCAACTAGTTTTAAACCAGTTCAAAAAACACAATTGACAGGGTTGTACTCAAAACTTAGATTTTTCGACTGATCCATGCGCCTACGCTGAACCAACTTCCCAAGCACTGGTATAAATCTGCTGCTCTTTGGACTAGTTCAAATGTTAAACAAAAAAATTCCAATTGCAAATTGTTATTTTACTAACTAGTCAGATATTTCACTGCTGGTGTATGTCTACCACACCCACATATATAGACTTATCTATATATCTAGTTTAAGCCAACTAAGCTGTGAAGCTTGTCAAATGCTAAGCCAAATTTGCATTTATTTGTATTGATGAGTGTGCATAGACTCAGCCAAATAAGTATACATACATACAAACATAGATAAGCTTATACATATAAAATCACAGTTATACATAAATATATAATATTGACAACACACCAACAAATTCCCATACAATTTTGCATGCGAAAATTTATTATAATAAGCAGATAAATTGAAAATCTGAACATATACATATATATATACATATATACATACATAGGTAAAATCGATGAGCAGCTGTGTTAGAGAACTGAAACTTAGTCGCTTGGAAATGCGAAATGTTGAAAATGTTTAAGAAAAATTGTTACGAGCAATTATACAATCAAATTATCGGTGTGTTCATATTTATCATATATATATAAATACATATTATATATACTATACATATATACAATTGTATAGTGCGGCAATATACATATATACACGCAAGTATGCATAGAAATTTTATATAGCAAGTAAATATGTTTTTTTTAAATATACAGTTAAGCTATGCGAGTATTTACGGTAAATTCATATACAGTTGAGCATTCAAGTTAATGCGTTTAGCAACAATTAAATTATTTGAAAAATGTTTATTGTATTATTCTCGAAATTGTCATATAAAATAAAGAAACACAGAAATGTAACTACGAATTTACAACAACAAAAACATAGATGCATTTAAATACTGGCAGATTGTGGCAAGAACAAAGTGAGTACACACGAAATGAGCTGTTATTGAACGAATGTGGCGGGCATCTTGTATGTGAGGGTGCATTATTATGTACAAATGAGAAGAAAATACTCACTGGTGTATAAAATTGCTAAAGCGGACGAGATGATGCGCTTGTTATGGCCATTTAACGGTAGAAGTGAGGATCGCATTCACTCTCCAAAAAAAATGGACGAGTACAACAATTTTTCTTTGACTTTTCGACTAGCAGAGAAGCTGAGTTTTAAGCGAGAAGTTGATTTTAAGGGGTTAGGTGGGTTTGAAAAATTCAAACATCGATTATTTCTGTTTATCTTATTGAATTCTACAAAACCTCTAAAATATTGACCTAAATTTTCAAGTTAATCCAAGTAATATCTTTGTAGATACAGCCTTGAGTACTTGTGCGCTCGAAGCAGCTAGGCTAAGTGCTAAGTCTTTAAACGCGTTTTTCTCGAAAGTGTGTTTTTGAAGTCGGCGGACACGATTTCTCAAAAGTTTTGGACCGATTTATTTCGAATCGCGTACACATCTTTAAAATAACATTATTTAGTTATTAAACGAAGGAAAATGAGGTTTTTTGTTCAAAGTCTGAGAAAATTACTGTATTAAAGAAAATGTTTAGTTTTTTAATATTACATGAACTAATAATAAGTTATGCTGTTCACGGTGAGACGCCTAGGGAGATGAGGTCTCAAATGCTGAATTTTCAACATTTTTATATCAAAATTTCAGGAGACATTGTTCAAAAAAAACTTAAAATACCTTTGTTTTGTACCTTAGAAAACCACCTAACCCCTTAAGAAGAAGAACTGACGGTTAGCGTATCAAAACCTGTGGCATGAAACCAATACTTACGAAGTTGTGCACATAAGGTCAAGTAAAAGGAAATCCATCATTTTTGAATTATATAGGATATTTTATTTGAATAGTTTTCTGAGTCAAAAAGGCTTGATTTAGGAAAAATATGCACTGTTTTGTTCGGTAACTTGTTGTCGGTTTGAAGATAATTTCATAATGCCTCCGTCATTGAAATCCTCGTTCTTATTGGCAAAATACTGGGACAGTCGTTTTCACAAGTTTCTCTTGAGGCGAATTTTTCATCAGCAAAATCAGTCCCTATAGACAGGAATAGGTATTAATCACTTACCATAGGACCAGGTCTCCACTGTAAGGTGGATATATAAGAAACTCACAATCAAGCTTATTGAGCTTCTGGGCGATTGCTTATCGGAACGTCAATGACGAAACATAAGCACTATTCAGATATAAGGCTGCTGGGTTTACGTTTTTGACGTCATCGAAAAATAACTGTAAAACATTTTTTTTTCAAATGTCCATCTTTGTATGCCCATCTTTGATATGTGTTCTAACTATATTGAGTCAAGTAATAAAACTGTCGAAGATATTTTTTAGCATGATATTTTATCTTCCTAATGTGATTGATCACAATGCGAGATGTACATTACTAAAACCATATAGCCATTTGTTAACAAAATTATCACTATAGTATTCTATGTTTTGTTCTCGGCAATTTAAGATGTTTTTTTTATTGAAAAGGTGTTTTTCTAGCAACATTGCATATAAAACTTCATGAGATTGCAGTGAGTATAGTTCAAGAACAATATGAATAGCGTGAAGTTTCTGAAGTATGAGCCTCGATTTTTGGAGCTGTCTCTTAAAGTCTAACAAATAGCGATTTATAATTCATGTATTTTATATTAAGTAAATGTTTTTGCAACTTTTAATACTCGATTAAGGGTAAATTGATTCGGTTTTGATGAATATTTACTATCAAACAAAACACTTCCTATAATATTCTCACTAATTATGGCATTTGGACACAATCACGACTAATTTCTCTATTTAACGATAAATATCCATAAACTCAACTTTGATGTACATTGTGATAAAAAAGCATCCGCAAATTGTAATAAAATTCTCCGGATAAAAGAAGTTTCTAGGAAATGTTTTCGGCTAAGTTGGTAGGACTGTTCTCAATTACTATGCCAAATATGAGCGTGATCTGTCAACCGGTTTGTTTACAGCAGATGCTTAAGTCCGTACACCTCAGAAGTGCGTTGCGATTTTTACAATGAATAAAAAATATGGAACAAAGAATTTGTCTCAAATTTTATATTTATAGCTGAATTTCATGTGCGGAATCGTTGCGAATGTTGGAAAAGGCTTACGGTGAATTAGTCTATCAAAAACCTAAGCTTACGAGTGGTATAAAGCCTTCAAAGGCGGTCGAGAGATCGTTGAAAACATGGACGACTTTCGACAAAATTCTGTGATATTTCTATTAAAATTAATATACTTGAAAATAATTTGTTTGATCACTTTTCACAGTATAATGAAAAAAATATTGTCGATATCTTTAGACTATTTCTACGTATGATAAAGTCGCAATAATCATACGTAAATTTTCCAAAAAGTCTGTATTCGAACAGCGTGGAAGATATATATACAACTAAAATATATTGCTATAACCATTATTTTTACTTCATTTTTAGTTCGCAACAAATTTCTATCCAAAGTATGCAGTACGTAGGTACTTGTGGTACGCCGCGGCGTATACTCAACCCGAAAACACGAAAGATATTTTATGGTATTTTCTATAAAACTCTAACTAAATTAATAACTAATAAATTCGAAAATAGCCATAACTTACAACTACACCAGCAACTTGAGGTTCACTTCAATTTCATGTCGCTATAACCGAAAATATGCGCTGCAGGATAAACACTGCCGTGAAAGGACAATATTTATCCATTTCATCTTATTCAATTATCCGGCCATTGTTGAAAATACTGTAAAAATCATTGTTCCGCCTGTTGTTGCAACTTTAACGAGCGCTGTGATTTCACTTTATTTGCGATAATAAAACACTTCACTGAGCGCTGGCAAGTCGAATGCCGAATACCGTTGCATATACGCCAGCGCCCACAGCACCCAACACACACACTCAGAGTCACACGTACATCTTCGATCGGCGTGACTGCATGTCGAACAGCTGGCGAGTCTTCGGTGGCAACAAATAAGCGCTGTAAACACCGAAACTGCCACAAAACATTGGGTAAATATTTACGATTCAGAAGGGAAGGCAAATTACTGC
Organism: Bactrocera tryoni; assembly: GCF_016617805.1. Lineage (NCBI taxonomy): Eukaryota > Metazoa > Arthropoda > Insecta > Diptera > Tephritidae > Bactrocera > Bactrocera tryoni. The sequence goes on from NC_052499.1 coordinate 83,634,124, forward strand.
CGCCGTTGCTGTTTTCGACGGTATAAATAACCATCTTCTTTTGCCAATGGATTGCAGGGAATATCGATAATTGAAAATAAAAGAGCAGAGAAGTAAATGAAATGTAGTAGGGGCCAGCAAAAATGAAACAACAAAAAAAAACACAGCAGTTCAACTAAAACTGCGGTGAGTTGCCAGCATCGCTGCAACCTACTCTTGGCGCTGTGCATTGTGGCGACCACCGCACTACCGCGCCACCGCTCTTCTCGCCTGTGCACTATGTCATATCCGACGGGTCGGCGCTTCCGATATCGGCGGTGTGGCGGCGGCTGTGGCAAGTTGGTGGCGCAAAAAGGATTCACTGAATATTTCATGTTCACAACGAACCAATTTTACGCTCTTCAAATCCTATTAGTCGATCCCCATGTGAGTGGGAATATATAAGACTGCCAGCATTACAATAACGCTACACCGAAAACCCGGCGCATTACAAAAACAACGCATGCGAGTTCATTCTCCGCTGATGACCCCGTCTCTGCGTCGCGTCGGCAGTCGCCATGTAGCATGTGGCATGTGGTAATGCGGTAGCGGCTGAATGAAGTCGACTATGGCGCGCGAAAGGAGCTACAGCCTCGACTACAGAAACTTTAACAGCTTCTTCACACCCCCCAGCGCCGCAATGTTATCTGCCAATTGTAGGCAGGAGGCACAATTGTGTGTTTGTACTCGAGGTCAGTAGAGTCGGCGTTGCAATTTACTTGCCGCTGCGTTGCATTCCACTGCAGCATTGCGGCTTTTCTGCGTGCACTTTATTCGGCTCACACACAAGCACACACCCGCACACACAAATAGGCGGGCGGCCGAATGTGTCAGTGTTGTTCGATTTATTGTGGCGTTGAATGCGCCCTCGAGCGTCCAGCTATTTTCGATATTTCCAACGAAATGTAACGGTTTTCTACTTGGGTAGCAACTCCTTTTCGCACTGCTTGGTTTTTGAATTTTTTCCCTTTTGGTTTTTGGAAACAATGCATTTGAAAGAGAAAGGCCTTACAGCCTGTCAATTTTGCGCTTAAATTGCAATTCCCAGACCAACACTTTTTTCGGCTGATTTTAGGTTAAATCGGAGAAAATACGTGTTTATTTGTGGCACAGTGAAGTGGGCAAGATTTAAAGTGCGAATTTTGCTGACGAGTTTTACAAAAATGTATAGATTTCCTGATTGGAAGAGGAACACAAGGTTCGGTATGGGCAAAAAAAAAGATCTTTAGGTCAGTTTGAATAAGAGCTATCTACCGTAGTAGTCTGATCTTAACGAATTGTTCTTAAATGGTAGAGTTGCGTTAGATAGTTATCCATGCTTACTTTCGTGAAGAAAACTTGTCGAATAAAAAAGTTGCCCATACAATAGCTAAGTTGGATCCCTAAGTTTATATGGCAACTACATGTTAAAGTGGTCCGATAACGGCAGTTCCAAGAAATTAGCAGCTTCTTGTAGAGAAACAGATGTGTACCAAATTTCATATCGATATTTCTACAAGACAGGCAGATCGGATACAGTCGTCTGTTTGGAAAAATTCAATTTCGAAAAAAAGGCGTTCAAGGTTTTACGTGCAGGAGCCAATTTAACCGAACATTAAAGATTATAAGACTCTAAAGTTTATTTTAAGGCAAAATATGAGCAGTTTTTTTTAAATCCCAAACTTAGCCTTAACGTCAAATAGACCCCTCAAAACTTTTAAGGCCCACATTTTCAGCCTTCTCTAGCCAGAAAATCGTGTATTAAATTAACCACTTGGGAACCACACGCCATTAGCGCCACGCAGATGTTCAAACAATTGCGCTTTTCTAAATCCGGAAATTAAAATTACCAAATTATGAATTCCGCCTTTTTCACTAACGCCCACACCTCAGACACTTCAATGCTTGCGGCAAATGATTGAAAGCGCTTAAGCACATATGCTTATATATTGGGAGCTGTGTACGATTTTAAGAATGCTGCAACATATGCAGGGCTTAAAAACCGAAAATAATATGCGCAGACACAGCTTAACGGTATTTATGTGTGTCTGTAAGTGAGCGCATGTGGAAATGCGGCCGAAAAGCGCTGCAAAGCTGCCGTTGCCGACATTCAACTAAGTAATCTGCAGGCAAATTTTCAGTTCGTTAAGCTTTTCGGAGGAAAATTATCAACATGAATGGAGAACTTTGTTGCCATTGCCGTCCTTCGTGTTGCGCTGCCAAGGGCACCTATGTGGAAGCGCCACATACGTATGTGTGTGCGCATAAAGCAACAGGAGTGTTTAGTTGGCGTTTTTGTTTTATCTTTTTGCCGAATATTATATCAAATCGCTACACCACTTAGCCTGCACTCCCAGACTCCAGCTAGAGCGTCGCTTCCGCTTGCCCTTTATTAATTTACAACCCGAAGACTTCACAAATCGACCAGCTGCTCTGACACCCATGCGTCCACCGATATTTTTGGCTTCCATTTGCTGCCCTTAACTCAGCCTGCGACCCGGTTCAAACTGTGTCCCGTTGCACGGTGGCAATTCAACAAGCCATAAAACATGTGAAAGAAATGAATTTTTCATGAGGTGTTGGCTTTTGTTCGCCGACCAGCACCGTTTTATGCTGCACTTGAACTTTCCACTCGCCCAGATATACATACATATATATATAAGAATGTAGTATCCACGTGTGATGCACGAAATGGCGCTCTAATGGAACTAATTTTGGATGCCTTCATTTAGGATGACCTTTAAATGTTGGTTGACTATTTCAGTAATGTATATGGGATTGGTGTTTTGGAATCAACTCAGCACCGACACTCAACATATATAATCAGCTTACAACTGGTGAAAGAAAGTTGTGTAGGTTATTTAAGTTTAATGTAGCTATATGGTAAGTACGATTCAATATTCCTGAAACGCTCTCTGAGTAATTTTAGAGAACTTCATTAAGTTCGGGGCGAACAGGTTTAGGTATCTTGACGCCTCTGCAGTTGTTTTATTATTTCGGTTGAAAGAAGCACCAAAATATTTACTATAGTGTGCATAAAGTCGTGAAAATACTATAGGGATACGCCAGCATAACTGCATACCCGCTTCTTCGAGACAAAACGTGTGTAACTGTGAAGCCATGTACATACTTGCATATATAACCATATGTACTAACATATGCTCTCGCGTATCAACAATAATGTTTATCGCCATAATACTTTAGCATTGGCGCTTTTGATGTTGGCTTCCAAATGTTATTACGGTACCTACGGCCTGTTGGTGAGCTGCCACAATGCCACCACTTCGCAATTTCAGTTGGATCAGCTATTGTCAGTTTCAATGTAGGAGAGTGCCCAACTACCGGTGACCGATGTATATATCTTTCGAGGATTTTGTGGATGGAGTGAATTGCGACAAATAAACAAAAGGGACAAGAGCACATATAATTACAAGATATAATTACAAAAACAATGTATTAATAGTGAATATAATGGTGTTTGAGGCGCCTGCCCAGTTAGTTAGATCCTAGGTAGCATTTTTTCTGCTACTTTGTGGTTGTTATCTTATTCTAAACATAGCTTTGTGAATTTTCATATCTATTCCACCTTACTGCAATTTACTTTTAATAATATAGTTTCGGTTAAACAAAGGTTAATAAGAAATACTTTAATGCTATCGATTCTAATTACAAGATCGAGTATGCCTATTTCTGAAAAACTCGTATAACATGATAGTGGAAGAGAGTTACCTCAAAAATATCTACTCCTCATTAACGAAGAGAACATTTTTAAAATTTTTCCCAAATTTTGGAATTTCAATATGGTCAAGCTTCCAATTATTGAAAATTTCCAAGATTGTTGTACAATATGTTTTTACAATCCTCGAATATCAACAAAACAATAAGCATCGCCTTGACTTTTGAACGTTTTTCAGCTGGGTTTTTTTGGTTTAGGCTCTTTTTTCCCTTCATTTCGATAACTGTTGACTTGTTTGCGCGTCAAACTCATGAACCCATGTCTCATCGGCAGTTATAATGCTCTCCATGAATGTAGGATCGGAACTTCTACGATCATGACTAAAAACCCCTGTTTACGGCACTCTTTTTGAAAAAAATTCGGCTTTGCTGTCTAAAGGATATTTGAAATAAGCTTTACTAGAAAAAAAGACAGTCTTTAAAGTTTGTGTCCAAAAAAATCAATTTAATTGTGCTGTTGGCAAAGTTTAGAAACTATTTTGGCTTCATATACCGCGGCGGCCGACGTTGCAACCGAAACTTTCTTACTTTTCTTCTGCCAAAAAATATGGTTGCTGCTGCTTTGGTTGACTAGATGCAAGCATTGTTAGTCAACACACATTAATTTTCATTAATGCAACACTTGCAACTCCCGCAATGCAGATTAGGGGTGCTCTTAATTATGTGGAAATTGTGCGTGAGCACTAGAATTGAGATATAATTTTTTAGATGATTATACAATTTATTTATACTTTGAATTTACTTGCCTTAAGAGCAGATAATTATATTTTGTATGGAAATGGAAAATTTATAGTTTCTTTTTTTTTAATTACAGTTAAGTACCATAGTTAACTCTTCCATTGACCTGTTCTTTATTTTTGTTACAGATTTTTGTGCTTTTATATTTTTCATTGTAGAAACAAAGGATTTTTCTTATATTATACTATATTATTGAAACATATTCCTAAAACCAAGCAGTAATGATTCCTAGGTATTTATTAAAAAAAATGTATATGTATTTTTATAAAAAAGATACCTTTACTTGAGATATTTCGCCACGATTTTATTATTAAAGTTAAATTTATCTAGTTTATTGCGTAAAATACTTAAAATTTTTGTAAATAATTCTTAATATGGGAAAATAAAGTTCATTTCCTTTGAATTGTACCTAACCTCTCATAATTTTTTTCCATGTAATATTTAAGCACAACCCTACTACTGCAGTACCAGTGTCTACGAACTGGATATAACTTCCAAATATAAAAAGTAGACAATGCGGCGGCGAAGTAACAGGCACAACAGTTAATTTTGCGAACAACAAGAATGCAATTTGGCTCTTTCTGCATTACTCCATTACTGCAGTGAGTCCAGCGTCCTCTCAATATATACAACACACAAATTTATGTAACTAAAATAACAAAGTAATATATTCAACACAATAAGCCAAAGTAAAGGGAGTTGGAGTGAGATCCTGATTTAATATATGAAGCTTGTTAATTGCCAAATGCATTTATTTTGGTTTAAATTTTTGGATTACTTCGGTGCTTTGTCAATATTTTTAATTATTATTTGGCGTAAGCTAAGTTAATTATAGGGATTACACTTCTTCTTCTCCTTTATTGGCGTAGACACCGCTAACGCGGTTATAGCCGAGTTTACTACAGCGCGCCAATTGTTCTTTATTTTCGCTGTTTGGCGTCAATTAGAGTTTTCAATTGTAGCCAGGTTCTTCTTCACGGCTTTTCAACGGATTGGAGAGCCTCCTCTTTCTCTGCTTCCCCCAGCGGGTACTGCGTGGAATACTCTCAGAGCTGGAGTGTTTTAATCCACTCGGACGACATGACCTAGCTAGTGTAGCCGCTGTCTCTTTATTCGCTGAACTATGTCAATGTCGTCGTATATCTCGTAAAGCTCATCGTTGCATCGATTGCGGTATTCGCTGTGGCCAATGCGCAACGAACATAAATCTTCCGCAGAACCTTTCTCTCGAAAACTTGTAACTTCAACTCATCTGATAATGTCATTGTCCATGCCTCCGGCTTCAAGGCTGATATTGTTGTTGGTGGTGATGCTGGTACCAAGATAGACGAAAATATCTACGTCACTTTGCATTTGTTTCGCTTCCTTATCCAGTAGCAGAACTAATGTCGCGGTTGTTGAGGCCAATGATATCAATATCATCTCTATTTAGCATTGCAGCTCGCATTACTTTCTCCATCAATAGGTTGAAGAAGTCATATGAAAAGAAGTCCCCTTGTCTGAAACCTCGTGTGGTATCGAACAACTCGGAGTGGTCCTTCACGATCCGTATAGAGCCCTTGGTGTTCCTCAACGTCAGCATACACAGCCGTTTTAGCTTTAACAAGTTCAGATAAAACGGCATAGAGACAGTTCATTTTCGTGCTATCGAATGCGACTTTAAATCGACGAAGAGGTATTTGAATAGCTCAGCCGGTAATCTATTGGTCACTGCCGCTTTGCTGTTCTTCAGGTGGGTAATTCGAACCTCATCATAGTCGGGCAGTGGAACATCTATTCCAGCGTCATCGATTGGCAAGTCGGGTTCGCCATCTTCAGAAGTTACACTTTCACTACCGTTCAGCAGGCTGGAGAAGTGTTCCCTCCATAACTTCAGTATGCTCTGAATATCAACCCTTAGATCACCACTTTGGGTTTCAAAAGAGTATGCTCCGGTCTTGAAACCTTTTGTTCGCCGCCGCATCTCTTGATAGAATTTTGAAGTTTTACCGCCCTTTGCTCAATCTCTTCATACTCACGCATTGCGGCATCTTTATTTTTTTGTCTGCATGTGCGTCTCGCTTCCCTCTTCAACCCCAGTGTCTTTTCTACCCCTTACTTTCCTACCCCGCTCGTGTTGTGGTCTATTGTAGGGTTGAGAGGTAGGCAGTCTGCTATGTGTACCCGTTAAGAAGGCCGCAAATAAGTTTATCAACACACACGCCAAGAGGCAACAAATTGATTTCGTTAGCCCAACATATACGTATACTATACGTACCTTTTGTACCGCGAATGCAGCATTACATGTGGTTGCCCTCTGAATAATGCAACAACTACAACAATACAAGAATGTTCCGTGAGCAACACGATCATAATGAAAGGCACCAGGACCATAAACATTTTTGGGGTTAATTTTACGATGCAAAATTTAATAAATTAGCTCAACGAAATCACATACACACGAGCGCACATAAATAACACATACATACAAACACATATCACTCCAACACTTTGGGTGTACAAATACAAATATGCGGTAGTTATTATAAATGCGCGTGCCGTCTAAGAAATATTGGGGGGCTGAGGTGAAAATGCTGTAACAACGGAAGTATTTAGATATGCGTATGTGCTTCAAAACGAGTTTGCTGCACACGAGTGCTTGTATGTGGATTGTATACAGTGTTGAGGAAAATAGTGGCGTCTTACAGAAAATTCTTGCTCGGTTACATAAAGAGTAGACAATAACGATGCCTAGCGTCACATGCCAAAAGCTCTTCAAAGGACCAATCAAAGGATAATTGCTGTCCAATTGAAAATTCATCAGTCTGAAACATACTGGGTCGTCGAAAAAGTCTTTTCGTATTTTGTCACTAGCTGTTTTTGGAAATGTAAGATTTTAAGCGTCATATTACCAAAACCAAATTAAATTCGGGGTAGTAGAAAAAAATTTACAGCTGTTCAAAAATGATTGAAAATAATGAAGAAATTTGGTTTACTTTGAAAGTTTTGTATAAAACAATTGTTCGCTCGCTTCCGTTCTGGAAATTTCGATTTGAAATATGCTCCTCGCTTATGGAAAAGATTGACCAGGACCGTCACATAAGCAGCTATGACATCTCTAAAGAACTTAACAATCATAATCAAACGGTTTTGAACAATTAAAAAAGGCTGGCTGCAAAAAGAAGCTCGATGTTTGGTTGCATTGTCTCTGAAAAATTTAATGGACCGAATTAACATCTGCAATTCTCTGTTGAAACGAAATGAAATCGAACGATTTCTGAAGCGAATGGTAACTGGAGACGAAAAGTGGATTAAATACGACAATAATGTGCGAAAAAGATCACGATTGACGACTCTCAAGGTTACGCTGAGTGTTTGGTGGGATTGGAAAGGAATCATCCACTTTGAGCTGCTCCAGCCTGGTCGAACGATTGATGCTACATATTACTGTCAACAACTAATGAGATTGAAGCAAGCAATCGAAAACAAAACCGCCAGAACTGATCAACAGAAAGGCTGCGTCTTCCATCAGGACAACGCTAGAACACACACTTCGTTGATGACTCGGCAAAAACTGGGAGAGCTTGGCTGGGAAGTTTTGATGCATCCACCATATAGCCCAGACCTTGCAACATCGAACTGCCATTTATTTCGGTCAATTCAGAATTCCCTTAATGGAGTAAAGATGGCTTCAAGAGAAGTCTGTTCAATTACTTGTCGCAATTCTTCGCCGAGAAACCAGAAAAGTTTTACACTGATGGAATAATGTCTATAGAAATACGAAAATACTTTTTCGACTACTACTCATCATCAATCCGGGTGCTTTCGACCTTTTTGAGAACGAATTATGTTTTTTTCAGCACAGACTTCTATTATTCCGAACACTATTGTCCTTGAGCGCTGCCATAGTGTGCGTGATGTTGATAAATCCCAACAAAGTTTTTACTTACGCATGATTTATTTATGTTATGAATCAATTTTATCGCAACAACAACACAAATAAAAAATTTACTAAATCTACGCAGCTGAAGGCAACCGGTTGGTAACTACGAAGGCAGCGGAAATAGTTACTACGAACCATCGCTTTGGCGAGGCGAAAAGTCAAGAAAGTGGTGTGTAAGGATAATTTTGTATGTGAGCGCACTCATATCAGTATTAACTTACACGCTGAGATAAAGCAGCGAAAGAAGACGATGAAGAAGATGAAATACTTTTGCAGCTGAGTTGATGCACGGAGAGAAAATGTGGAACTGGTACTGTGAGTTCACAGTTTTTTTAGAGTTGCGATCTCAAGTCCCAGCATAGCGAAAGTTAAAGGCATTGGTGGAATGGCAAAAATAAATTATTTGCAGAGGAAACAGTGTGTTAGAAATTTGATGGAAGTTGGACTGAACAACTATGGAAGATATTTTCACTAAGCAAGCGATTATTAACATTTAAAAGCTCTCCTAGTTTGAGCGCTAAATTGAAATACTTGGTTAGTTTCTCATAAATTTATCAAAAGCTCAAATCAACTTTTATAGCTGGGAAAAGTTGTGATCACATGCATTTAGTCGAATGGAAATACTATGCAATTTGCAGAAGCTTTCACTTATAATTTTTAATGGAGCTTTTTGCTTAATTAGCAGAGCTTTTGATGGCAAGGAGTTCTTAAGAAAAAGTTATTATATAATCAATTGGATGTACTATGACATTTGCACGAGCTTTCACTTATCATTTCTTATGGAGCTTTTTCGCTTGATCAATGAAGCTTTTGAAGGTAGCGAGACCTTAAGAAAAATTTTCTGAATTTTAAAACTCTTTCACAGCAGCTGTTTCATGAAATGAATGTAATGGGAAACTTCTCACACTTTATGCTCCGACCGCTCATCTTATAGGCAGGCTTTCTTTATACCAAACATGTTTTCACAGTGTCTTCTCGCCCGTTAAAGAGGTCGTTCACAGCTCCGTGAGCTACTTGGCCGGCTATACACACAAACTTAGCGTTGCGAAAGCTTTTTTCTTTCATAGACAGTTAAGGTGGAAAAGTGGCAGCGGAGGCGGCAACGGCATAAGCATAAGCAACAGCGACAGCGACAGCGATAAAAATTACTTTCAAACTTGTTGGCAACACCGTTGTAAACGTGCAACTTTCATGTTGAGGTGTTTCTAAGTTATTTATTATGATTTATATTTGCAGCGCTCTGCCTGTGTACGCTGTGCATGTGAGTAGTGGCGGCGTCCGGGTGTTGAAGTGTCCGGGCGCTGTCGTGCGCGTGTGTGTGTGTACCTTGGCCAAATACGTTCGCTGTTGTTTTGTATGCTTGTGGTTAGCATTTATATGGGGTTGTTTATTATTTACGGAAATTATGCTCTCAGGCGACTACGCGCTCCTGCCGCACCCGCTCCGGCAGCTTAGTTTCGACTTTACTTTCGCAGCGCTGAGCGATAAGGTAAATATTAGTTCTTAGAATCACGTTTAGAGCAGTTCCGCGGTTAGCGGTGTTGTGGCTTACGAGACGCTTTCGATAACCTGGCCTGAGTAATGGCCTTGGCGACACAGTGATGGCCGATATTTGGCATACAGAATGATAGCTGATGATAAATTGCAATCGAAGTCGGCCCGAATGAGCTTGTATGTGAGGCAATTGCTTTTATGAGTCTATTTACTATGTGTGTTGGTATGTGTATAGTACTATTTCATGGTATGATGAAATAAAAATCCATTGTTGACAAATGACATCTATTAGGTTTGCTTATATAGAATTTTATTACACAACAACAACATTTGCCGCCTTTGTTTACTGCTCGCCGACGATAACAGTACTTGTCACCTACCACTGTTTACTAGTGTGGATTTGATAAGGAATTAACTGTGATTAGTATACACTAATGAAACCAAGATAAATCTAGTAAGCTATAGCATTACATTTTTATCTATAAGTTCGCACCTATATAAGCGGTCATTGGTATATAGTATATTGTCGGTATTAGGTTGGGATTAGGTTAGAGTTAGGTTAGATTTTTTGCGGTAGGGAGATTAGAGCAATAACTGACATCATGATACATGATTTTTTTCGATATTTTTATCTTAAAACTCGTGTTTTGATAATGCTTTGGTGATGACTTATATCATCATTTAATTATACCCCGAACAGGGTATATTAAGTTTGCCACGAAATTTTTTATAACCTGGAGAGTTGTACAAGACGAGAAGGGTCTTATAAATTATCAGCGTGACGAACTGCGTCGGTGTTCTAGCTTCGGTGAAATTAACAAGGTTTTCCTATTTTTTTTATGTTTAGTGATTTATTAATTCCATGAGAGTTCCATCACTCTAAGGAACAGTTAACCCAAAAGTGGATTCATAAATATAGTATAGTAACATTTTACCTTTGAAACTTCACATTCTTCTTCTGAATGGGTTACTATAACCGTTAGTCTTGTTACCGAGCAGTTAGTGGTTTGCAGTCTGCTGAATGGGTTACCATAACCGTTAGTCTCGTTACCAAGCGGTTAGTGGTTTGCAGTACGCGGTATAAGCATTGAAGATTGTGAAGTGAACGTTCTTAGGAGGCTGTTCAGAAGAAAAGCCCTACATCTTTGCTTCCGCCGTTGTCCAATAGATGTCTCTAGGGTCAAGCATTGGTCGATTAAATCGTTTTATATCGATCTTGGACATTTGTGTCAACATTAACCCAAGAAAATATTTGTAGAGATCTGTTTGCATCCCAAGCTTATTGTCAACTGAAAATGTCTCGACATTTGCGGGAAATTTTGCTTTTCTTTTTTAATTCCAAGAAAAGTGCTGCTGAGGCTCATCGAATGCTTTTGGATACGTACGGTGAGGCTGTCCTAAATGAAAGAACATGTCGCGAATGGTTTCAACGTTTTAAAAACGGTGATTATGAAGTCGAAGAACGGCATGGCGGTGGAAGGGAGAATATTTTCGAAGATCCTGAATTGGAAGCATTACTCGACCAAGATGCGTTTCAAACCCTAGAGGAATTGGCCGAATCGTTGCAAGAGAAACAGCTGGCCGTATCAAAACGCCTCAAAGCCATGGGGATGATTCAGAAACAAAGAAACTGGGTTCTTTACCACTTGAAATCAAGAGATGTCGAATGGCGCTTCCTTGCATGTGAACAGCTGCTTCAAAGGCACAACCGGAAGGGATTTTTACATCGCATTGTAACTGGCGGCGAAAAATGGGTCCACTAGGATAATCCTAAGCGAAGAAAGTCATGGGGAAAGCCTGGACATGCCTCCACGTCGACGGCAAAACCGAACAATCACGGCGCCAAGGTCATGCTCTGCATTTGGTGGGACCAGCCGGGGGTGATATACTATTATGAGCTGCTAAAGCCAAGTGAAACCATCACAGTAGATCGATACCGAACGCAATTGATACGTTTGAGCCGAGCACTAAAAGAAAAACGGCCACAGTACGAGGAAAGACACGATAAAGTCATTCTCCAGCATTACAATGCTCGGCCTCACGTCGCAAAGGTGGTCAAAAAATATTTGGAGACGCTGAAATGGGAGATCTTACCCCACCCGCTGTATTTTCCAGACGTTGCGCCATCTGACTACCAGTTGTTCCGATCGATGGCACACGGTCTAGCTAACGAGCACTTCAGTTCTTATGAAGAAGTCAAAAATTGGATTGATACTTGGATCGACTAGAAAGATGAGGAGTTCTTTCGTCACGGAATACGCATGCTGCCAGAAAGATGGTCAAAATTAGTAGCTTGCGACGGCCAATATTTTGAACAACATTTTTGTAACCGTTTTTAAACAATAAAGCCTTAAATTTACAAAAAAAAACGGCGGAAGCAAAGTTGTCGACCAATAAGTTATAAAAGGAGCTTGTTGACTATATCTTTAATGAATATGGGGGAACTGAAAGCTCTGCGAAAAAGAGGTAAAACTACTATGAGCCAAAGAAGGCAAGACTTTGTTCATAATTTTAAAAGCCTTAAGGGGACAGTGGGGTAATGTGTCCATTTTTGTTCATAGAAATTATTTTTCTACAACAGAAATTTTTTCACATATCATGAGGTATATTGTGGAGTGTATAAACAAATTTTTTCGGGATTTTTTGATGACATCTGTCGGGGAAATGACTGGGTGAATGAGACGCGTTTTTTCACTCGCGGTCACGATTCCGATTCCATGTTTGGATCATCTGAAACCCAAAAGCCCAATTTATTCGTAAAAAGTACGTGAATAGTTATCGTCCCTACCAGAATAATAAAAAAATGTTGATAAATGAAAAAGTAATTAACATTTTTTTTTTTAATTTTTCCCATGTCTTTTTTACATAAATTTTGTCATAACATTGTCAAAAATTATCAAACTTGTAGGGACGATATCCAGGTGTTTTTTGAACATCAAATTAAAATTAAGCAAATCGGTTGAGTAATTCGACCGGAATCACATCCGCAAGTTTAAAAAAGTGTGTTTTGAGAAAAAACGTGTTTAAAGTTTAAGGTGTGCACTCCGAGCGCTCCGAACGTCGAGCGGTATTATTATTTTTGGGCCTTTTTCGAAACCTTCCAATGGTAAAATGGGTTTCTACATTAATTCTAAGGGTATAAGGGAATAGAAAATACAAAAAAAAATTTCAAAGCTTTACCCTACCCTACTGAACCCTTAAGTTTTTATTCAAAATCTATGTCGTCCGCTCAAAATAGACGCCCCTAGCCCTAGCCCACTTGTGCCAACGTTTTTTCCAAATCTTCGAAAAAGTTGTTGATGAGGAGTGTAGAGCACAGTCTGTCTAGTGTCTCACCTAGGATTTTGGGGTTTTTGACAGTCTGAAGTTCAACGCCATTGACTGCAATATTAAGGTCTAGTCGTGAGTAGTGAGGCATAGTGAGAGGTTTCATTGTTCGACGTCATTATCATCCAATAATCAGCGCACGAGGCGATAGAAACTCCCTATGATGATTGAGGGAGTTCAGAAATATAGAAATTTAACAGCAACGGAGAGAGAACAGTACGGATTGTTGCCGACCACTCACGCAGTTCATAGTCCACCTTTTCAACCTTGGAGGGAGCGCAGATTTTTCGATGTCCTCAAGTAGAGTTGTGTGGCTGACTGGCTTTTGACAAGTCCATCGCTACGAGGATCGTCCTCTTGCAGGGTGGTTTTTCGTTGAGACCATGACCATTTGGCTTTTTATGATGATAAATACTGTGGTGGTGCTGTGCACTCTACGGAAGAAGTGGTTTTCTAGACTCAGGTGGTGAGTGAAAGTCACTCGGACGTTTGAGAAGTTACGCGAAGCTAAATCAAGCAGTTTGGGCCGTCGGGAGGAATTCGGAGTGCACCACACCTCGGTAGTCGAAGAAAACTGTCAACATAACCTTGATTTTTGACCGGCTTTGACCTGGTTATTCGGCTTCGGCTCAACTATGCCACGATATTCGGCCGATCCAAGACTAATCATAAGCAATAGTGCTTATGACATCTTGGTAGTCGGAAAGCATTGTTTCACAGATGTTAATGCGACGCTGCCTTACGAAAAAATCGAGTGTTTTGGAATCAATCGTGCTTTCACTTTCCTTATACCCAAATAATCTTTCAAAAGTATTTTCACTTATTCCTCCGACCTCCTAATGACCCCGCTAGGAAGAAAATGAACGACAATGAGGAGTAAATCGCCGAGCGCGCGACGATTCTTGGTTCTTTACGATTTTCCTAAGCATTAATTTTTAATGAAAGCACTTTATTTTTCGGTAATATCAATTTCACTTATGTGACGTTTTTTTTTTTATTTCCCCATATTCACAATTATTTGCGTTATCCGATTATTAAAACACATAAATTCATAGATCACATGTACATTTGAAAATATAACAGGACTAAGTTCAGCTTAAAGTACACAAAACACACAACTGCACATTTCATACAAAAACTAATTTCACCTGGTGAAAATACTGCATAAAACTAAACAAAACTAAACATAACTTTATATTTCCCATACACAACAACAACAGCCACAATTTGGTTGCGCAATTTTAGGGAGCAAACTTTGTTTGATTGAGGCGCACTTCCTCCGCTGTGGGCCGGGACTCTTCCACTTTCGGGGGCGCCTTCGGCAAACTGAAGAATTTCTGTAAATAAAAACATTTCCAGGATTAACTAATTTTCAACACCATTTGCATGCCACATGCACTTACGTCATGCTTGCCGAAGTGCCGCGCCTCTTCCATTGTGTCGGGCAACTTTTTGTGCAGCGTCTCGGGTAGATAGAGCGCACCGATGCCGCCTATGAAGAATAGTGAGCCGAGAATGTAGTAGGGCGCTCTTATGTTCACGGTGGTGCCCAAGTAGACGAGATATGGCGCCAAAACGCCGACGGCATTCGCGAGAATCGTGCCCAGCGCGATACCCGTTTGACGCATGCAGGTGGGATAAATCTCCATGCTCTGCAGATTGACCGTGAAGAAGGTGAGCGCATTGAGAAATTTGATGAATGTGGCCAGGCACACCATCACCATCTCGTATTCGACATCTGAAATATTAAAACAGAATATATGAACATGATTTCTATAAGTTGTAAGTCGCTTAAGCTTATCTTACCTGCCGCATAGATAATTAGCGGTATGCAGGCAACGAATGAGATGAGGAAAGAGGAGGAATTCGTGAAGCGGCGGCCATAAGTATCACCTGGAAAGAGGTAAGCGCAGTTCTTTTTTGATTTTGTTTGGACCTAAGATTGCTAACCTGTACTCACCTAGGTATCTGCCGAGCACATAAGCGGGTATTTCCACCACGCTCTGCAGCAGAAAATTCAGGAACGGGTTGCCACCCATGCGCGTGCTGAACAGCACCAACGTGAAGTAAGAAACCGCCACAACACACCTGAAAATAAACGTTTTATTTGCTTTGTGGCAACTTCATAGACTTCAGTTTGTTCCCGACAAATGGGCTGTGACCCATTTTGTGCGACCACAAATGGCAAAAATAAAGGCAATAGTAGTAGAATGTGTTGTAAGCTTTTTGCTGACCTACCAACTGAAGCCCATAATGATTGTGTTGCGTGTCAGATGCCAGCCGCTGAAGAGCGACGCCATGCCGTATGTCACTTCGTCCACCTGCTGGTTGGTGTACATCTGCGCCAGCTCCTTCTCCGTCATGTCGAATTCGCGGCCATTAATTCTTGCAATTTTCTTAAATTGCGTGATCGCCTCGCCGTAACGGTGTTTGCTAATCAACCAGCGCGGCGACTCAATGACGTATCTGCGAGGAGAATTGAATTGAGTAAGACAACCAACAATCTGCTATATGCATGTATGTATGTATGTATGTGTATGGTATGAGCAAGCGCTGCAGATGCGAGAAATTATCAGAGCAACAACAAAAATGCAATAACCATGAGCTGCAACAAAGCGCTGCAGTTGAGAGTATATTGGCGGCATAACCATAAAAACTCTTGTAAATTTCATTTCAGTCCGTCTGATGGACAAGTGTATTTAGCAGGGCGCGCTGACGGGTTAGAGCAAAAAGCGAAACGTGTATCGGCGTAGTGGCGCGGTGTAGCGTAGCGTGGCGTGGCGTGGCGGCGGCACGTGAAATTGAAACAATTGAATGAGTTTGATTGGATCCAGGGCAGCGCGCTCACCGGCCATTCGAAGTGATGTGATGTGATGCGATGCGCTCGAATGAAATTCACAAACGAAATCGATTTGAAAGCGCACAAATCGACAGTCCCACTGGCGAATCGTTGCCCAGTTGCCTCAGCATGCCGCAACACACACGGACGCACACACATTCACGCGCACCTTAGAAAGTCGTGCAAATGGATTGAGTGAATGAATGACCGTTTGAATGCGCGAGTAGCTGCCGCTTCATTTGCTGCTTCCCGCCTTGCCCCTGTTTTGCTTGCCACGCTACACACGTATAACTGTATGTCACGTCGTATGAGCGACTTTCGTGTTGCTGCAGTTAAACTGTAGCGGTACATTAGTACGATTTGCTACGCGCCTTCTGGAACTCGATATGCATTGCTGTACAGATTGCAGATAACTTTGTTGTTGCACCCAACATTCCCGTGTAGTTCGCGTATTTAATATGAGTGTGTTGGAGTGTATGTATATATGTGTGTGGGTATACGTACTTGAAGAAAATTAAAACTATTGCGGTCGGTATCGTTGTTAGCCACATGAAGGCAACCCAATCACGTAGCCACCAGAAGAGCAGCGGCATCAGCGATGTGCCAATGGACCAGCCAACGCTTTGGTAAATGGCGATGATGCTGCGGTCCTGTCTGCGAAAGATAAAAACAAGTAAATAACGTATACAAAGTGTATGTATGTGTGTATGTAAGGTGAAAGTCGGCGAGTGGGCGCAACTTAAAGTGCCCAAACGTGCACTAAGCAGTCAGCAAGTCCCCACAAGCCTATTACGAGTTGTTAGTATATGCGTCTACTTCTCAATGAACGGGAGAGATTTGGTTGCTGATCAAGCAAGTCTAGTTTTCAGAAAAAGTAAAATTTGAACTTCTCTAATAATTGAAATCTCAAGCAGATTAAAAACGCAGGGTCTCGTAAAATCTAATTGATAAATGTATCGCATCTACATAACATCGAAATATAATTTAAGGCGTGCTCGTGTTATCAAAGCATTAGTTGAAGAGCGAGAGTGCGAGAAAGAGCGAGAGTGAGATGAAAAATGAGAAAGACAGAAAGATCGGATGAGAGAAAGTATTTACTTCGAATAACTGTTGAAGCTTTACATTCTTGGGCTTCAGATCGAAATGTACTCTATTACATAGTCATAATTCTGTGAAGTGCTCCGTCTTAATTCCACTCTCTGCCTCCTTTCATTATACTGTACATTCTATAACAGATTGGAGGCTCAATACCACATAAGATATCTAAGATTAGACTGCATATATGAGGCTGGGTATTGGATCAAAATGATTTTTTTCAAGAGCTTGAAACACAAGAAAAAAAAAATAATTTCTTTGTATTTCGAAGTTAGCCTTCAAAATCGAGGTACTTGTATTTATGTTCGAATTTCGAACTTCTCACCATTTATATTCAAGGCAGTATTTTTGAAGCATACATTTTTATTTTTATTAAATTTTTTGTTAATATTTTTTTTTTGTAACTATGACTTCGTCTCGCATTCTACTGCTAGATAGCTGGCCTCGCGGAAGTTTGGCCAGCCCTGGACAACCATCGGTACATGCGCTGTCGCAAAAGCCTTTTGATCGAAGATCGATGACAAGAGATCTAGTGATCGTTTTGCCCTCAGTAAGACTAGCCTCTCTAGAGTGGGGCTTTTAACAGGTTATTGCCCTATTGGCCGGGAATCTTACAAGACGCCATCTGCGGAAGCCGTATGGAAAAAGATGAGGTGGAAACAACTCAACACTTCCTTGGGTTTGGGAGGTCAAGACTTACACACTTGGGAGAGCAAACCTTTAGACATCCCACCGAACTGACGGGAACGAAAATTTAACGCCTGTGCATATTTGTTTTCGCTACGAAGCGTTTTGCAAATTTATATGTTCGAACACGGGAGTTCTTCTTTACGCCGAAAACCTGTTTGTCTGACTTTCCAAACACTCCTTTACTCCGTTGGAGCAAAGCTAGTTATCTTTGCAATCTAAGAATTGACTATTTTTTTGGCCGTTTTTTCCAACATAATTTAAGGATGGTACACTGATTATAGTGACCTCCTAACTTTCCATACCATTTTTGTTGTTGTTTGATTTATCCATTTTTTCAAAATGGAGCTCAGGTTCGGGGAACAACTCTTCATTCGACGAAAATTTTTTCGAACGAGCATGGTTCTGAGATCTCAGTTCTGGAGAATGCGGTGGATGCGATAGTAACTCGGCATAATTCTACCACTACGACAACAACAGCGACGGTGATAATTCGAAGCCAAATTCATGGAATTTTGCCATCATTCTGACTAACTTGTGACACGGTGGATTGGTTTGGTGAAACTGCACATTCTTTTTCTTCCAATGTGGCCGTGTTTCGGCGATTACGGTCCAATAATGCTTTGATCCGACAGCTGTAAATGTATACTCGCAGATTTTCAGGGCTAAGGCTAACTAAAGATTATGTGGATTTGCTTTTAGCGGCATCTATGGCCTGGGTCCTTTCAATAGACCTGTTATTTATTAACTAGCGATCGAGCTACTTTTGTTAATATTGTGAAGCTAGACTATGCTTTAAGAATAAGATAACTCTCGCAACATACATCTAAATCGACTATTCTCTGCCTGGTATAACACTATCCACCGCACAAGTACATAAATTTCGATAAAAATCCATCCGTAGTCCCACAAAGAATAACTACGTGGTACACAAATACTAAAATTGAGCACGTGTATTCAAGGTATTGATTCTCACACAGCATTACGGTATTTAATTAAGAATTTGATAATGCGTTTGTTGTGATTGTTTGTTATTTTATTGCAACACTTACTCTCTCGATATTTCCATGCCAACAATCTGTGGCGCTTGGAACAAACTATTCACCGCAAAGCCAGTTAATCCCGTGCAGAAGAGGAACACATAATAGACATTGGTGGTTACGATGGAGAACGCTCGTCCCAGCGCGCAGCAACCGACGCTGATGTAGTAGACAAGGCGCCGGCCAAAACTAAAGTAGCACGAAAGAAAAGAGAAAAAAGAGAACAAAAATTACAGTCAATGAAACGGCAAACAAAGTAAAGAGCAGAGCGAGCTTAAGTAGTTGCAGTTGCAGTGCTGAAGCCGAGCATCGCGTCAGCGGAAAAACATTTTCAATTATCCGCCCGCCGCCGCGTTACAGAGCTTTACAGTAAATTTCTATTTAATCCAACTGTGGCCAACAGCCAGTCGACCAAGCGCCGACATTAACGACGCCGCGCTGCAACTGTGGACTTACGAAGTGTCGCTGCACTTACACATCACCCATTTGTCCCAGCACAAATGATCCGATGACTTCTGTCACACGTCCCACAACAAATGTGTTCGTCACATACAAATCCTTGGCGCACACCCAGTTCTCCTTGCTCGGTATGGTGGACTCGTACCACGTCTGATCGTAGCTCCAACCATGTTGGCAAGCTGCAAGACGGAAGCAATAGCAGGAAGGATGCATAAATGACACGGCAGAAGGCAACAATCAACAAGATATATATATGTAAGTGGTTATGTAGTGGGGGAGGGAAAGTGGCGAGTGCAAGTGGGAGAGTGAGCTAGTTGGAAGAATGTATTGAGAATTATGAGCATCTACCATGACTATCTATATAAATATGTATTTGTACGGAGGCGTTAGACTGGCTGTCTCCAGGGAAAGCCGCAGCGTCTGACAGACGCTACATCTTTACAGAAACAAACACACACAGGCACATATCTATCGTTTAGCTGAGTTTGTAACTGTTTGTTAGTTGCTTGCCTCAGTTTACAACAAAATTAAGGCAAACCAACTGGATTCAAGACGCTGCGTAAGAAATCTAAACAAAACTAAACTGAACTCGAGCAGACCACAAAAGAAGCAAAGCGAGAAATATATTGAAACCAAAATGAAATTCAATGAAACGTAGAAACCGAAGCCAAGTTCGAGATTGAAGGGAGTTGAAGCGAGCGCTGAATTGTAAGTGGAAGTGGAAGTACAAGTGGAAGTGAAATGAAATCGCATCGCTGTTGTAAGTGAAACGCATTAAAGTGCAAAGTTGTAAAAAGTTATGCCCGAGCAAATGGAAAAGTTACTTTTCCTCGTCACACGCAGGCCGTCGCCTTCTGGCTCCCACTCTACACTATGTTGTCCTGCTGCGCTCTTTGCACGGCTCCGTTCATGTTGCTTCCTGCTCATTGATTTAGTTTTTATTACGAGCATTGCATTTTTGCGCTCGGTTTTGTACTTTTTGGTTCAATTATTGCTTGCCGTTCGGCTACAAGTTTTCGCATTTTCACAATTTTCGAAAAAATATTTATTTGTGCGATTTGTGGAAAATTATCGCTGTTGCATGTAACAAGTTTTTGAATTTTAATGTTGAATTTTTCGAAAAGTGTTTTGCTGTGCTATGCGTGCTTCCGAAGTGCGCTTTGCGGATAATCCGAGAGCTTGAGATGCTTAATTTTTTGGTGGATTGATAATGTGCTGGTAATATCTTTCTGGATGCTTTATTTCGCTTTTTACGTTTTTGTTCAAAAACTGGAAAATTGAGACCTCGTTTGTGAAATCAATTAGAAGGGAATTTGAAGATGAAATAAGGATATTGTTTATCCTATGCATTGTAAATAGTTTAATTAAAAATAGTCTTGATTATTGTCCCATAAGTGTCGTTTATTTCTTTTTATGCGAGTTGTTTGTTCGTTTCACCATGTCCCGAATGCTGCAGAATCACTGCTAGTAGCTAATTTTATCGAGCGCCATGACACTGTGTTTGTTTCTATGTGTCTTTACTGGTTTAAAGCGAGACCTGCATAACTGGGTTTCCACCCTGAAGTTATTGCATTGAGGCCAGGTTAGGTTAGGTTAGATGGCTAATCGAAGATCGCGCGCGGACGGGTATATGTAGTTCTTTGTTAAGCCATAGAAAAGAAAAACTTTTGTGTTTGAACTTATAAATTAGTAAAGCGCAAGTAGCCAATAAAAACTTGCATAGACATTCAATTTCAACTGCCGCCAGTTCGGTGGGATGTCTGAAGATATGCGCTCCGAAGTATTTAAGTCTTGACCTCCGAAACGCGGGTCAGTCAAGACGGAAGTCTTGCGTTCTTTCCACCTTATCTTCTTCCATGCAGCTTCTGCAAATGGCATCTGGTAAAACCAAACCCACAACTAAGGAGGGTCTTGACTTATTAAGGGCAACGTGATCACTAGATCTCGTGCGGTCAATCTTGGGCCAATAGGCGACTGCGCATGAACCGATGGTTGCCAGCTCCGATACCACCGATAGCTGTTCCCTAGCCTTGCTAGTTCATCGGCTTTATAATTTCCTGCGATTCCACTATGGCCCGGCACCCACACCAGTTTTATCCCAAAGACACTTGATGCTATTGAAAGCAAGGCAAGGCACTCCTCGACCAACCCTGAACGCACTGTAAATGTGTTCAAGGCTAGTATCGCCGCTCTGCTATCTGAGTGAATGGTAACCTTTCTGAAGGAGGCTGCACTCCGTACCAGCAGATCTGCTGCTATCTTAATAGCTGCAACCTCCGCTTGAAAAACGCTGCAAAAGTCAGGAAGTCTGAAGCTGGAGTTAATAGAGAGCTCATGAGGCTAAATACCTCCATCAACATTCCACCCAAGCTTCGACCCATCCGTAAAGAAGCTCATTGCCCCTAACCTCCAACGGCTTCTTCCCAGACATAGTTCTCTCGTCGATATATGGCCAGAGAAGGAGTCGCCAGAGTTAGGTTTAGTGAGTTCATGATATAAGTGATCCGGTATGAAGTCAAAGTGTGTGATAGATACGTGTTTTTTTAAGAACCCAGATTTTCTAAATCTGATAGCCACTTTCGCAGGCATCCACGCCACCTTCCGACGATGTTTACAGGTACTATGTTCAAAATGGCGTTGTAGCGAAGAGAAAGTAGATTCTCTAATTGTTTTTAGAATTGTGTGCGATACTGCCAAAGCGTTGAGTGTTTTCGAACTTCTTTAACCTTAAATTTTTCTCTATCGAAAACCACACACAAAAATATTCATACATATAAAGTATAGCTTTCGCTTCGCACTCAGCCATGTTCGTATTTGAACTTTGGTACACTATCTTCAAACTCATTCCTTCTTCTCGAATCAGCCCCTATAAATTAAGCAGCGTTTTGCAACTCGTGTTGTTTTGCTAAGCAAACTTCTGCTTGTCCCACTCGTATTTTATGGATGCAAATTTTCGCTCAACGCCACAAGTCAAATCCATTTTTTTCTCGCAAACAGCAATAGAAGCGTTTCTTTCTTGCCACGCAGACTATAAATCAATTTGCCGGCGTTGTTAGACGGTCAATGTGTGAATGGCGAAAAAAATCAAAAACTCCTCTGCATATGTGTATGAAAACGAGTTACGGCATGATACAAAATTTATGAGAAAGTGTAAAACCTGAATGGGAAATAATCGAAATTAGAAAAGGATAACAGCCCGAGGAGAGTAAGTGCAACAATGCTTTAAAGTGGTAACGGTAAACTAAGCTGTAATTCGTAACAAGATCAGAGAACAGAAATTGAACCAGGTCAGATTTCATGTGTGTGCTAGTGTGATTTTAAGAAGGGGGATCTCCGAGGTCGTAGTATTGATTCGGACCAATTTTAGGATACGCACTCGCCTCTGTGCACCAAAAAGAAGCACGCAAATAAATACAAGGAAAGCTCGAAGTCGAGAAGCTGATTTCTACTTCATCTGCACTCCAGTTCCCTGAGCACTCATCAGCAACTCGGTTTAAAGGAACTGCGGGACGGCATTTCAAGCTCGTTAATTCTGCTTTCTTCAGACTGTTGTCTGTCCAGACACTGTAGACAGTCATAACTTCGAAGTCGCAGACAACATCCGATGAGCCGGCGTTACGAGTTTTCAAGAGAAAAGTTTTGCCTAGGATTTATGATGGAGTGGATGGATACACTCCAGCTTTGACAGTATTCGATGCTGTACCCACTAGGGGAAGCAAAGAAAAAAGAAGATCTCTACTCCGCTGGAAAGACCAGTTGGAGATGGACCTGGCTACAGTTCGAATCTCCAATTGGCGCCAAATAGCGAAAAAAAACGACAGACGCGCGATGAAGCTTTTAAGATTTACTCAACGTCAGTTTACATGGCCATATTAGTTTTGCAGGGATTTTGCAGGGCAGCATAAGGCAGAAATGTTCGTTTCATGGGAAAGGTATTTTGGGTTTGGGTACATGAGTAAGTAAGTCTCTCCTTAGTGATCTCAAATCGAATTTCGTTTAAAAAATGTTCTGAGCTTTTGTTACCAAAATATATAGAATTCCTTGTGTGACTCTGAGAGTCTCTCCTATTTCTCTCTGATTAGTCGCTTTGTCGATACTTGAGATCTGATTTTTCTATCTTTATACTGCAAGTGTGATTCAAATCGTAAGGATCAGCTATAGAATCAAACCTTACCTAACCTAGCGGATCAAACCGGGTAAAAGTCTCCGGTACTTTATAAATGAGTTTCTATTAGAAAAACCATTAGAAACTCTAAGCGGATGATAGTTTTAGAAATTTTCGGATCTCGTCACCTACATCACCTCCCTACATATCTTTAAGAAACTAAAAGAACCATTTGCGTTAGGTAAGATCTTACAACTCTCTAATTCAAGCCCCGTTGTGTGAAAGCCAATGTTTGAGTTTTGTGGCATGTGTTCGAATGTATGATTATTTTCTTTGCTTACATAAGACACATGTACAGTTACATATTGGTATGGCGGTGTTTAAGAGTTCAAAGGCAACGTACCTACCAAAGTACCATATATAGTACTGGTGTAGCTCGCAGCCATTACTCACCTGTTACATTTGACTCGGTTTTATTCCAACGCAGCCAATCGTCGATTTCCGTGAAATTTGCATTATACATCTCGCAGTTGCTGTGCTTGCTCGCGCCGCGATTATCCTTCTGTCTGTATATATGGACACACATTGGTTCGTGTGTTTGTTGTTGGTGTGCGGGCGGATGTGGGTGTGGGAGGTTGCAGAAATGCAAATACAAATAAAAGAATCGAGTTTAAATTTTAATTTCCACCATGGGAGCGACTTATTAGGTGGAATAAAATAAAATGAAATGAAATCAAATAAAATAACGTGAAATAACGGAGTCTAACCGCGCACTCGCTGGTTCGATGAACAATGTGAAAAGTCAACAATGAACAGATGAACAGCTGCCAATTGTTGGCGAACCAACTCACCTTGCTCTTATTCAAATAAAGCTGATTCTCTTACGAAATGAAAAATGCTGCCACACATGCGTACATATTTGGATACATAAGGGTGGTACTTAATATATTGTTTTGTAGATTTTAAAAGACCAATTTGAAATTGATTAAAATATTGAAATTTATGTTTGAAAAAATTTTTGGATCTAACGGGGTTTCCAATAGGGACATTGCAAAAGTAGACCGATAGGGACAGCAAACGACGCCATTTTTTTCCAGACCTATTGACATTTCTCTTCAATAAGATTTGCCATTCCATCATGGAAAGATATACGATCCAACAATGAGTCGAAGTTATTAAAATTTTCTACCGAAACTCAGAGTCAGTGGCATCAACTTTACGACCGCTACGTCTAATTTATGATCGTCATAATCGTCCTGTCAAATCAACAATTGGACGTGTAGGCGAAATATTTGGACTCACAGGCACAGTACAAAATGTTCCCGTGCCAGTGAGACAAAGACGAGCCCACAGTGTCGAGAATATTGTTGTCGCTAGCGCATCAATTGAGGAAGACCCAAATTAGTCACTCAAGCGTTGGACATCTCTGTGACGTCGTTGTGGGGAATTTTGGGAAAATATCTTGGCCTACATCCTTACAAGATCAAATTGACACAAGAACTGAAGCCTCTGGACCAGCACAATTGTCGTATGTTCGTGAATTGGGCTGAGCAACAACTTGAAAACGATCCCGATTTTCATCAAAAATCATTTTTAGCAATGAGGATCATTTCTGGCTGAATGGCTTCGTCAAAAAATAAAATATGCGTTATTGGTAAAGCAGCGATCCACACGTACTCCCCGAGTCACCATCGCATCCCGAAAAAATTTAAGTTTGGTGCGGCTTATGGGGCGTTGGCGTCATTGTGCCGTGTTTCTTCCGTGATGATCAAGACCGGCACGTTACTGTGAATGGGAACCGCTACCGCTCAATTATAACCGAATATTTTTGGCCCGAATGGGATGATATGGATTTGGACAATATGGTGGTTCCAACAGGACGGCGACACAAGCCACACAGCGAATGTCACAATCGTTTGGTGAAGGAGATATACCACGAAATCCGATTTGACACCGTTAGACTACTTCCTGTGAAGCTACGTCAAGTCTGTGATCTAAGCCAAGAAGTCAAACGTTAAATTTCAGCAGTATCGGCCGAAAATCGTCGAAAATTGGGTTCAGCGTCGGGATTTCTGCAAGCGTGCCCGTGGTGGCCAAGTAAAAGAAATCGAGTTCCATATATAATGGCATCGAATGTACTTTCACAGGACTAAGAACTTCAATGATATCCCAAACCGCTCCTATTTAAAAATCCGTTACATGCTATTGTAGTTTGATATCAAAGCATAAAAATAAGCAGCTTCTTGAAGAGAAAAGAATCTGCGCAAAATTTGATATCGATGCCTCAAAGGTAAGGGAGTAGTGCGCATATATACAGATGAACGGACGGACGGATAGATAGATGGACATGGCTAACTTCATTCAGCTCGTTCAATGTTTCCATCAGGGTGTTACAAACTTCGAGCCAAACTTAATACACCCTGTTCGTGGTATAAAAATAAATAAAAAATTCTTTCGATTCACGTAAGTATCACCCTGCTAGAAAAATCACATATGCATACACAAACACACACACATACTTATTTGCACAGTTCTCAATTTGCATAGTGCTCATATTACTATGCGCATACTTACGTCGGCAACGTCACACGCCGCCACTCATCCAGCGAGTAGTTCGTCAGCTCCTGCCCCGGCACGGTGCACCAGTGCTCCGGAATGTCGAGCGCCAGTATGATATTCATATATACCATTGAGCCGGCGGCGGCCAAAGCCAGCACGAATGTCATGTTGTAGATGAGCTGGAAGCGTCCGTGATTGCCAACGCGCTCCATGATCTTCTGAAAGGGATCATTTGCTTCCGATTCATCGAATTCGTCCTCCTCCTCCTCCTTTGACACAGTTTGTTTGTTGACATCGCCATTCTTTACTTCATCCAACATCTTTTTTTCTTGCATTTGTGTGGTTATGGGTGCATCGAGTTGTTTGTGGCTGTCACTTTAAATTTGGTGTTTAGCCCAAAGATAGCGCTACGCTTCAGTAAGAGACAATGCTGTTCTGGAAATAAAGTTGCATTTGCATAAGTATTAAAAGGCTGTGATAAGCAAGGTGAAATATATGGACTTAGTGCCCACTTTAAGTGCCCCTATTAAGCTCTAACTCCGCGCTGTCATAATAAAGCGAAGAAATGCGCAATAAAGTGAAGTGCTTTATTGATTTATGGGAGCTATCTTTAAGTATTCAAAGGTTCTTTCTAATTGTTAGCACTTGAGAGAAAATCAATTTTTAAGTTTGTGATTTTATGAATGCTTTTTTTATTTGTTTACTTACTAAACTTTATAGCACAGCGCAATTATCGCTACAATGCCCCTCAACTTTCTCTTTGGTTGCATTATATCTAAATCCAATGTGAACAAGTAAGGAAAGGGTAAGTTCGCATGCAACCGAACACTTTATACTCTTGCAACTTGCAGGAATCAAAGCTAGGGAAATACCTTACAATCTAAAACGTCAACCAGAGGATCGGATTCTAAGCAATTTTGTTTATATCTATATATTATTATATAAATACCGACATATTCGGGATAAGGTTCGTGAGAAAAATGAAAATCATTATATGTAGTATATGGGAGTTTGGGTACTATTGACCAAATTTATCCATTAACTGTTATCATGGCACATACTAAAAAAATGTTCCCTGGGTTTCATTAAGCTATCTCCAATACTATCACCAATCATGTGGAGTAAAGTCAGCCGGATGTTCGAAAATCCTGGTATTACTTATGTGGGGGCTAGGTCAAGTTTTCCCCCGATTTTATCTATTTTAGACACAAAGATACACCGTTATGAGCAAAACACATTTCTTGTAGCTTTAGTGGTTTAGCAGATATGTACTGCGCCCTGTGCCAAATTAGAGCTTCATACCTTAATTTAGGGTTTGGTTATGGCACTTTATAGATTAAGATTATACGTTCCTTAATTATGCCAAGATATCTTCAAAGATAACCGATATTTTCCGTAAAAAGTCAGTCATAGACAGTGTAGGGCTTACTATAGCACTTTAAAGTTTTTCACTTAACGGCATTTTATAGACTTTGAGAGCCAAGGACCTTTTGTACCAAATATTCTCAATATATCTTGCCCTATTTATTGATTGCACGGATGGATGGACTCACAGTTAAAACGTCTCGTCATCCTCATCATCATTTAAACACTATATCTATTTCGATCTTCGTTATGTGAATAAATTAATTATTTTCTGTTCAACATCTTGCGATAGAAAAGTTAGATATGGATCCGCTACTTAGAGACATCCTTACAGCACATTACAACAGGAATTGCAGGTTCACGCACTAAGCTGTTTGTGCCCATGGCCAATTGCGCATTTTTCAGGCAGACATACAAATTATATGATATATCTATGTATATAATAAGGGCAATGTCGTCTCCTCTACATTACGTAATTTTTGTAACACAGAGCTCTGAGATTTATAAACCCACACACATAACAGGTGTCATATTGCTTAATTGGCACCTTGCACGATCCTTGAATAAGGGTATTGCAACTACGTGAGCTTCTGTGAAAGAGTTGAGGGAACATTTATTATACATTATAAACATTTAGCTCTATTCTAAGGTGTATATTCAAAGAAACTCCCACAAGTTCAACTAACTCTTAACAGACACCTAACATTCTCCCACATTCTTCGGAAATTATTGATAAAATGAAGATTATATTGATTTACACATATTGAAATTGGTCTGTATGTAAAACTTATATACCCCGGCAACTTAGTAATGCTAAAATTTTATTTTAGAAGATCTTTCAAATGTTTAACGTACGAGAACGACCTATGTAGTTATATTAAGTTGAAATAAGTCGATCTTAAGATGGATCTCACTTTGACAGCTTAGAACGTTGATCTGTTGTGTACACATACTTGTACATAGTGCGTTCCAAAGTAAACAGAACTTTTGCAATCTAGCGCCCCCTGGTGGTGCCATCTATATGTCGACTAGTGCGTTAGAATCTGCTATCTTTACAGATTGATCCAAAGAAAAATTCATGGCATTTCATTGATTGGAAGTGAAGTTATTGCGTTTTAAGTGTCAGTATGTTTGTGTTATCGGTGCGAAAATGAGCTTCGAACAAAGAGCCAACATTAAACTTTGTTTTAAAATTGGTAAAACTTTCACCGATTTGATTGATGAAACAAGTTTAGGACGCTGATTGCCTATCCCGTAGCAGAGTGCACGAGTAGTTTCAACGTTTTCAACGTTGGTCGTGAGGACATATTACAACTTTGCTTCCGCCGTTATTTTTTGTAAATTTAAGACTTTATTGTATTATAAAAACGGTCCAAAAGTGTTTTCCCTTATTCCCTCAAAAAGCAATGCTTAATTAACACACGAAATGCTTTATGATCCATTTTTTTGTTAACTAACACAAGTTGCTTTACAAAAATTCTATATTTTTTTAATACCTAATAGAAATCATATATGTGGATGGTAGTAGTAGAGTAATAGTATTATCTATGTATGTGTCAGCCTCAGTAAAACGTGAACGAGTCCTCAGCCGCACTTTTCTTGGAATTAAAAAAGAAAAGCAAAATTTCCCGCAAATGTCGAGAATTCGGCTCAAAAAGTGACATTTTCAGTTGAGAATAAGTTTGGGATGCAAACAGATCTCTACAAATATTTTGTTGGGTTAATGTTGACACAAATGTCCAAGATCGATATAAAACGATTTAATCGATTTAATCGACCAGTGCTTGACCCTAGAGACATCTATAACGAATGACGATCAACTTCTGGGTCCATCAAAATCCGTGATCACCGGAAATTTCATCGAAACTATGCGTGAATTCATCAAAACTCAGCCGAAATCATCATTGAAATTCATGAAAATTGAATTGAACCTCCAAAACCTCAATTTTTTTCGCATTTTGGCCGAACATTTGGGCTTACGAAAGGTGTGTGCACGGTTTGTTCCGCACAAATTGACTGACGACCAAAAATTGCTCATATCCCAACATTCGAAGGACATCATTAAAGAGTTCAAAAAGAACAAAAACTTCACATTTAACCATTAACCACTCCCCGTATTCACCTGATATGGCCTCGTGCGACTTCTTCCTTTTCGGAAAAATGCATTTGCTCATGAAAGTAAAGAGTTATGCAGACTTAGAGGTCATTCGAAAGGTTTACACCGGCATACTGGCGGCCATATCTGCCAACGAGCTGAAACACTCGTTTGACATGTTTTTGGACCCTGCAGAAAGCTTATTGAAGCAGAAGCAGACGATTTTGAATAAAATAAATTGATTTTGCCGAAAAAAACCATTTGTTCCGTTTTTCTTTAAGCTTAAAAAAATATTTAAACAGTTCAATTTCATATAATTTAGGACGATAGTTTTGCTTTACGTAGAGTTTTAGATAATCTTTAAGACTATTAAGCTTTTAAGACTACCTTAAGCTGGAAACCGAAACCTATTGCTCGGAGCTGTATCTTAGGAGACCCTTAAAGCTTCCGAAATACTGCCGTATCTTCTAGGTGGTTAGGAAAGCAACTGGTGTAGTAAACCACGCAGAAAAAAACGTAAAGAAGATCAATATATATGGTGATAGCTAGGCGGCAATTAATCTCACATCGCATTACCGGAAAGCGGCAGCATATATGCTGGCGCCAGGACCCAAAGGAATTTCTTGAAACTAAATAGCCGATGAGATTTCTAAACATGACATTCGTCTGGCTACCGAACCAGTGCAGGAAATACAGAAGACATTAATAACGAAATAATAATTAAATTTCCTAATGAGCTGACAGACGGGGCAGTGTAAGATGCAATGCCTTAAGGATGTGCATGATCATCAAGATCATGGGCAAGAGTCCAATGCTTTTTACTCATAGGGTCTTGTTGGCTTAATTCGTCGGTGATATCTAGGGTTTGCGCCTTCCAAGATACTAGACGAAGTATCAAAATTAGATATCAAGTCCCAATTAAAATTCACAAAAGCGTTGCCATGCTCTATGACGAATACTTTTGCTTCAATTAAATTGAACTTCCATCTGTCCTTACTGAAGATCAGTCTTTGTTTAACGTGACAGACGGTTCCAAACGAACCATAAGAATATTTTATTCGTTTATTTGACTAAATACTGTGTTACTTTTATTAACTGTAATTATAACGAATGCGGTCTGGAAGATTAGAACTTTTTACGGGAAGCGAAGGAATATTTTATAGAAAGTTAATCAATTAAGAAAGTTCGCTAATAACACCAGTCTTTTGCGACTGCAATACGAGATGCTGTTTTTCGCTAATTTTGCGTTGCTAAATCCGATACTAAAAATTTCCGAACACGTAGGATTTTTGTATTGTAGCCAAGGGTCGAACTAACACCATTTACTAAATTTCAAAAATTACTGTACATACGTGAAATCTACGAACAATTTTTGAACTCAAAATCGTAATCAGGACACCTCAAATACCGCACAGACATCTTAGCACATCATTCGCAAATTCTTCCTTCAGGCTTGTAGAGTAGTGTTATTTAACTATTTTAACTGGCACGAGCGATAAATTATAGTATTTTACTTTAGCCGGATTATTTCTAATTTTTTTGGAATTTCACTTTGGTTTTATCACACATTTTGCGAGTGAATTTTTGCTTATTTCACTGGTGATTCAATAAGAAATCGTCGCCGTTTATAATTATGATTTAAAGTTGCACAACTTGCTATAGGTTTTTTGAGGCATTGCAGGGTTAATTTTTACATAAAAATTATTTTGTCTAAAAATTTTTCTGAATTTTTTAAACAAATTATTTTGTACAAAAATATTTATAATTTTTTATAAATTAATGAATTTACTTTTATATGATTCCAATGCTTTATTACACAATTAACGTCATGAACTCTTGCTTACCCTCAAGAATTTATAGTTCCAGTCAAAAATGTATCTAGTATACTTGATTTTATTATATTTTTCTGAGTTTTTCAATAAATTTCTACAAAATGTACAACTCTCGCGTTCACTCGAGAAAAATACAAAAAAATTGCAATGAAAACTTTCCGCGTTCACTTTAAAAACTACTCGAACACGATATCACATTGGAAGGCACAAAATGACCATTAACTTATCGCTTATCTTCTTTGCAAGCAATTTGTAACAACAACTTTGCATTAGGTGATATAATTAATAATTATGAGCACTAAGCTCAATCCTGTTGCTACAGCATACAAGTGTTATACAGTTATTTCGATGAAATACAATGCTTGAATTTAACTTTCCAGTACATGCCAGTTCCAGTTCCAGTAACCGTGAACTGCTCCGAGATTTGATCTTGTTTTGGTAAGCGTTAAATTTAATCTGACATTAAAATAGCATTGTCAAGAATTAAAACCAAATTATCAACACGAAGGTGGTTATCGGTGGTGATAAATAGAAAGCTCTGCTTGTTTGGAAAGCAAATTTAATTGTTTTACTATCGCGCGGAGGAGTATTTACGTACTCGTGCTACACCGCGAGCACACAGTCCCTGCATAACATACAGTGATTTAAAAAAGTGTTTGTCAACAGGCCAACTTTTCGACGCAGTTCGTATTATTAGCTTACATTTTGAGTAGTCGAAAAAGTCGATGAAATTATGGAAAAAATTGACCAGGACTGTCACATAAGCAGCCATGACATCGCTAAGGAACTTAACATTCATCATGAAATGGTTTTGAACCATTTAAAAAAGGCTGGTTACAAAAAGAAGCTCGAAGTTTGGGTACCACATGAATTGTCTGTGAAAAATTTAATTGACCGAATTAACATGTGCGATTCTTTGCTGAAACGAAATGAAATCGAGCCATATCTGAAGCGAAAGGTAACAGGAGACGAAATGTGGATCAAATACGACTATAATGCGCGAAAAAGATCACGGTCCAATCAGTTTGTTGACGGTGGGCTTTAATCTTTCACACAATACGCTCGATAGAACCTTATGTGCGATGTTGAGGAGGCTTATCCCACGGTAGTTGGCGCTGATTGTGGGGTCTCCACACTTAAATTGCAATCGTTGGGCATGCTTTCGCCCGACCATATTATACAAAGAAGCTGATGCATGCTCCTAATTAGTTCTTCGCCGCCGTGTTTGAATAGCTCGGCCGATAATCCATCGGCCCCCGCCGCTTTGTTGTTCATCAGGCGGGTAATTGCTATTCGAACTTCTTTATGGTTGGGCAATGGAACGTTTGCTCCATCGTCATCGATTGGGGAATCGGGTTCGCCTTCTCCTAGCGTTGTGCGTTCACTGCCATTCAGCAGGCTCTAGAAGTGTTGCCTCCATAATTTAAGTATGCTCTGGGCATCGGTGACTATAATGCGCGAAAAAGATCACGGTCCAACCGTGGTGAAGCTCAACAAACGGGTGCAAAGCCAAAATTTACGCCTCGAAAGGTTATGCTGAGTGTTTGTTGGGATTGGAAAGGAATCATCCACTATGAGCAGCTCCAGCCGGGCCGAACGGTTGATTCTACATTTTACTGCCGACAATTGATGAAGCGAGCAATCGAAAAAAACGGCCAGAACTGATCAACAGAAAGGGCTCCACCTTCCATCAGGACAACGCTAAACCTCACACATCTTTGATGACTCGGTAAAAGCTGGGAAAGCTTGGCTGGGAAGTTTTGATGCAAACACCATATAACCCTGACCTTGCATCATCGGACTACCATTTGTTTCGGTCAATGCAAAACTCCTTTATAGAGTAATGTTGACTTCAAGAGAAACCTGAAAATTACTTGTCGTAGTTTTGCACTGATGGAATACTGTCTCTAGCGGAAAGATGGGAAAAGTGATCGCCAAAATGGTACAAATTTGGTTTATTAAAGTTTATTATAAAGCTAAAAAAATAAATTGAAGTTTGATTAGAAATACGAAAAGACTTTTTCGACTACCCAATAAAAAAAAATTGTTGAAATTGAAACATATGATTGTTAATACTTTCGAAAATGCAAAGGAAAACCTGTAATTTTTGGATAAACATTTAAGTTTACGGTGTGCCTTAATTTTTTTCATGCACTGTATGTAGGTACGAAAGCAGATAGTACTTTCTTCTTGCATGTGTCGGAATGTCATTAAAAAACGCGTGACGGTCCAATAATTCCTATTGCTCGCTTTATCAGTCGACATTGTAAAAAATGTAGTTTTGTTTATAAAAAAGGGCAGTGCTCACCTGTTTGCTACACAGAAGATAATAAATACGTCAGATGATATTGAGTAAAAGCTTGAAGCCGTTTGGATACAGGAAAATAGTTACTTTTTCCATAGCCTCGATTTATGATCCGTTCATGACTGTGCACATATTTGGGTTGTGTAAAAAAAATTGCTAGAGCTCTATTTCAAGAAGTTTTGTCGGAAATTTGGAGTGGGCACTTAAGTGGGCATATTCCAATGGTAAGTAATTTTGAATGAACTTAATTATAGCGTTAATAATCTTGACGCCAAGGCGTATTTTGTGTACTTGTCGGGCTTATCAACGTATACATACACCACATTAGGGTATTCGGAGATAATGACGCCAATAACATTTCCATTTATTTCAGAGATTATAGAAACACTTTTATTGATTAAGCGATCTTAGGTTTACGCGACGCTTAAGAACTTATAGTCAAGTTTTATTGTGGAAATTTTTCATTTGGCAAGGTATTTTCACGAAATTTGATATGTTTTACTGTTCAAAGCAGCGGTAAAACCTCCAAAGAAATTGTTCAAATCAGACCACAAAAACCTAAAGCTTATGTACAAACCGACCGAACAAGTTCTATTTCTTGTATAGAAACTTTTTTTTTGTAAAGCTTATTCTATTTTCGGTGTAACCGAAGTGAATGTGTTTTCTTGTTTTTATTTTCATTTAAGACGAAATCCAATCATATAACAGAGGGTTTCTTAGAATTAGTCTTTATTGACTTTTATTGGTAAATTCGTTTTTCAACTGTTTCACTAAATTCTAAATATGTACTTTAGAGATTTATTTCAAAAAAAGTGTTTTTAAGACTTGGAGTGCTCATTCATTCAATATAACGGGTTTCCTTTAATTTCTTGGAACATGTTCTGGACTTACGTCGACATATTTGCGCAATTGTTATTTTTAGCTTGTTTTTTTTAGTTTTTGGTGATTTTGGGTAACAAAAGCTATTGGACCTTCCATTATTCAAAATAAACATTGTTTATGAAGGGTTTTGAAAGATATAACTAAGACTCTGGTTGTATAAAAAATCAGTCAACTCGTCATAAGACATTATCATATATTCCGAGTATGCTTCTAAAATGAAATCAAAGCTCAAACATCGCAAGAGAAGTGTGGGCTAAGGAAGTTAACGAAAATTTGTTATTCAGCGTTCTATGATTGCATATGAACAATATTTTAGTATATATTATGACCTTTATCATACGATCTTGATGATATTAAATTTAGAGCATGAACTTCGCATCTTAAGATCATATACCATATAGTACCAGTAAACCTTATTATAACCTTTGGCCTCCACTGTAAACTATTTGTATGTTAACTCCGGACAATTACATTTTATACATACACATTTTCTCACAATAGTGTATCTTTTCTATATATACATATGTATATCATAGCATATATTTCTTGAAGATGCCTTCAAAGCTCGCAACAGCTTCTTGCTTGGCCGAAAGCATCCATGTTTTATGTTTACTTCATACTAAGGTTAAAGATCTGATAAGAGTGCAGGTGCCATACAATCGTTTATGACATTTTTTCTTCCTTTAAAATCATCACAACTATCTTTATCTTTCTAAAATAGTTTAGTATGGTCTAAATTCTAATTATAACCTAATTAAGTCATATTACTTTGTTACAGTTAAACCAACATTATTAAACCCATAAAAGGTGTCTGAAGTGCAACGATGGAGCTATGTATTATAGGCCATTTACCCAGTGTGATACTGTCTAACAGCGTTTCATGGTGTTGACTTCTTATCGGTGTTGACTGAGTATGTGTAGAGAGATTAGAAATTATAAATCTTTCGCGGAACTAGAAATCTTGCATTGCATTGAGATGTCTTTCTAAATTTATTTACAAACTCATTTCAACTGCAAATACCCAGAGGAGACGATTATTACGTACATAGCTGTAATTGTTATTACTATTTGTCTAGACCTTAGATAAGGAATGCCAATGCCTGGAGCACCCGATCAAATTTACTACGCAATACAAGAGCCCCCTTGCCTGTGCGCGTTAGTATAGGATGCCACTTGAGGCATTATCTGTTGCGGATATACTCGTCGTTGCATTGCCTTGTGGCATGCAGGGGCATTGAAAAGACTCGAGGGTGTACTACCGTTAACTATTGTTTATATAATTTATTAAATAATTAAAATTTATCTTTTAAGCATTCGTCTATGAAAATAATATAATATTACACTATTATTACGGTGATAATTAGTGTAAGCGATATGATTTATGGCGACTATTTTATGACAAATTACATACAAATAGACTATATTTACACGCATCCCTGCATACATACTTGTACATATGTATGTACGTATGATATGTACAAATTGAAGAGGTATGGGAAATAATTTACAGCGTCATAATTGCTAATGACGCGCTGAATGGGCTCCATACTGGATTATAGCACAATTTAGTAGATAAGAAACATAGAAACATACAATCGTAAATGTGTCTACATATGTATTGTATGTATATTCGAATAGGCCCCCAAGCAGCAAGTGGTAAAAAATGATAAGCGGAGAAACATATTTACGAAAAATCTGCTTGATTACACACCGAAAAAAGTTGATATGACAGGCAATGAAAATAAATCGATCATTCGTAAAAATAGAACTTTCAACGTGGGTTAATTGTGTATACTTATTCATGTGCTTTTCATATCAATAGTTATATAAATTTATTTTTAAAATGTAATATTGTTATGTGTGTCAATCATCCCAACTGATTATAAAATCGAAAAGCGCAAAATTAAGTAAAAGTTGTAGTGATTGCGTATGCAACATCAACGATCCGCAAAGGAGTGAATATATGGTATGTAAGGAAAACAATAAATGTATTGTATCGTGGATCATATATGTACATATATTTCGAAAGCTCATATATTGTATACCTATATTAAGGTGTTAATCAAATGTAAATATTACAGTCGAACTTCTCTACTACGAACTTCTGAACAACGCCGTTTTCTATACATCTTACTAATTTCTAGAACAATTTCATAAGGTTTTCTTTAAATTTTCAGCATGTTTTGCTTTCCTTATAAATTATACCCTTGGCTGTGTGAATAAGTATTCGGAAACTGCCACAGGAAAAGCAAATATCAAGGGCTGGTATGCTAAGTTCAGACAAAAGAGTAAACAAAATTATTTTTGTTGACCGTAAACTGAAGTGGTCGAGTAGCAGGCACTCTAGAGATATCAATTGAACGAGCACATCATATCATGCACGAATATTTGGGTATGAGGAAGCTCTGTGCTAAGTGGGTGCCGCGTGAGCTTACTTTTACCCATAAACAACGGCGAGTTGATGATTCCGAGTAGTGTTTGGAGATGTTCAAGCGTAATACACCCGAGTTTTTCCGTCGATATGTGACAATGTATAAAGCATGGCTACAACATTTTACTCTGAAGTTTAAACGACAGTCATCCGAGAGGACTGCACACGATGTACCCGCTCCAAAACGCATTAGTCGGTGAACAAAATTGTGGCGCTTGTATTTTGGGCAGTTTGACTACCTAGGAAAACCAATCAACAGCAACTACTCGTATTACATAGAGTTATTGAACGTTTGAAGTACAAAATCGCTGAAAAAACGCACACATCTGAAGAAAAAGAAAGTGCTGTTTCACCAAGCCAATGCACTGAGTCACAAGTCAGTGAAAATGGTGGTAAAATTTATGTTTTGTGCTTCAAATTGCTTTTACAGCCACAATTTTCTGCAGATCTGGCTCAGATTTCAAAAGAATGGGAACAATTTTTTTGTCGAACGAAGAGTTGATCCCTAAAACTGAGGCCTATTTTGAAGCAAAGCAATTCGTACTACAAGAACGGTATCGATAAGATGGAGAGTTGCTATAAGCAGTGTATCAGCCTTGAAGGGATTTTCGTTGAATAAAAAAGAACGAATTTTGCGTGGGAGTTTTAAATTGGCCTGTTATATAGGCTGATAGCGAACAAAATGTTAGAGCGTCATTACATTTCGACCTTTTGAAGCAAATCTATAATTATTATGAATTTTTTTTACATAACGTAGCTTAGTTTTGCCCCCTTAAGATTTGTTATATGGAAGTTCGATTGCATTAGTGTTTCCTTTTCTTCAAACAGACTGGCGCCATTTAAAATGACACCTGGCGCTAACACATATTTAATTTTCTTTTCAAAAATTTCACTGGGTATTTTTGAAACATGTACTATATACACAAGCCCTGCAAATTTCAAAACAATCGATATACTATAGTGTTTTTTGTTTTTTTAATACAAAAAATCGACGTTTCTTAGGCTGTCACACTAGTTATGCTCCTTAACATATGCGTATAACTTGTCAGCTTATTTCGAGAGGAAACTTTTTTTACCACATCAATAATGTTTTAGTCACCCTTAGATTTTGAACAGCGGCCATGCTTTGTTATTTTTCTATTTCATTTTATTTTATTTCAAAATTATAAAATTTTCTGGTTGTACGTAATATGGCATACGTTGTGTTTCACTCTCGTCTTGATCTCAGCAATAAGACCACATTTTATCGCTGAATACAAAATGAGTTTATTCCAAAAGCTGCGTAGCAATCGAATGGAAACTGTATATCCAAAAATTGTGTAATTTGCAAGCAGAAGTTTGTTTTACAAATTAGTTATGAGTAAAGGATCATAAACCGAACTCAATTTTTTTCGCCGACAGGTAAAGATGTGTGTAATAAGCTATAATAAGATATAAGAGAGAAATAAAACGCTATGCGAAAGCTGGTTGAATGAAGAAGTAGGGAAAACTAGGTTAAAATAATTGTGATTTTGTTCGAGATTCTAGATTGCTACGTTTTTCTTTTTCGATATTCTTAGAGTGCCTTGTTTTCTTAACTCGAACATTTCTGGAATTCGTTTGTACATAAAAATAATGATTTTTAATGATATTATAGCTTCACAAACATGTTTCCAAATTTTCTAAAGTTAGGTGACAGCATTCGTGTTGAATATTTGTACATTATTATTGAGGAAATTGTTTATTCAGTATATAGGGTTGACAGTTGAGCCGTTTGCATTGAAAATTGCATGTCGTATATTTCTTTTATGGTAACATTTCGCTGTGCTTCGGATATGATACCATACTTATCGATTAAATGTATACACAAGATGCTGTTAGAATCCACTATATTAGCACTAAGGTTTTTCAAAAAAAAATGTCATATAATTTTTACCTTTAAGTAACTGTAACTGATACTGACTTTGATGTTAACTTAAAATGTTCTAGTTTTCTTTTCAGCGTGTTTATATTTTAAGCCAAGGCACTTTAAAAATGTATGGGAGAATATATAAAAGAAGGAACTTAATATCACATAAGTTCTAGTTTCTAGAAAACAATAAAAACTTTGTTTATTAAAGTTGATTTCCGAATATTCGAAGCGAGTGTGCGCACGTTTAGTTTGATACTAAGAAATAACCGAACCGACGGGTTGGAGAGAAAAAGTCCTACAAAAGACAATTGACTGAGGAATACGACAATGAACAAAAGCAATTTAATAATTTAAAAGCAAAACTAAAAATCCGACATAGGTCTACATACATA
Organism: Bactrocera tryoni; assembly: GCF_016617805.1. Classification (NCBI taxonomy): domain Eukaryota; kingdom Metazoa; phylum Arthropoda; class Insecta; order Diptera; family Tephritidae; genus Bactrocera; species Bactrocera tryoni. Next base: position 83,673,314 of record NC_052499.1, read on the forward strand.
CATATATGTATGACTTTATACTGCACAATGTAAGTGCATCTGTAGATAGTCGCCGCTTTAGTTATATACGGTAATAGGCGGCATCATTGATAAGCGAATAAGTGTGTGCGAAAGTGTCTTCTGGTACTTAAGTAAGTACTTTGATACTTAAATATGTACGTACCTATAACTGCGAAGTGCGCTTACTGACCTGTTGTCATATTTGTGGTGATACATACATATGCATATACATACATATGTGTTCTGAGGCAACCCTGTAAGTTAGATTTTTTAGTTTTTAAGTAGGCACTACAGAGTTAAGTATTTAGGCTGATGAAACAGTGTGAACTTATTGCATAGGTCCACATAAACTAAATTTTTATCAGGATCAACAAATATATATTGAGTAGTCGAAAAAATCTTTTCGCATTCCTGATCAAACTGCGAATTATTTTTTTTATATTTATACTAATAAATAAATAAACAAATATGAACCATTTTGGTCGACCACTTTTTGCCATCTTTCCGCTAGAGACATTATTTCCACACTGTAAATCGAAATTTCAAAATTTCCCGAACGGAAGCGAGCGAACCATTGTTGTGCTATACGAACTGTTACAGCATCTTCTCCGTAAACTTCACAAATTTCATTGGTGGCTTGCGGGGTATCCTTCCCTTTTGTATACTAAAATTCCAAAATATAGCGAATTTCTTCATTATTTTCACTCATTTTTGTTTTGAACAGCTGTAACTTTTTTCCAACTTCTCCGAATTTAATTTTTTTTATTTTTTGGTTCTAACACTACATACATATATGGTATGACACAATTTGATTGGTAGCAATGGAGATAATCGACTGCAACGACATACAGGGTGGCGCAAAATAAATCCTCCTATCAGAAGATGCTATACATTTTGCAAATGACCTCTAATGTCGGTTCTGTTTTGACATTTGTGTTGTAAAGACGACGTGCCACCCAAATGCGTATCAGTCGACGGTGTTCACAGCGCATTTTGGTTACTGTGAGTGGTGAGCGCTACAGAGCAATGATCAACGAGTTCTTTTTGCCACAACTTGATGAATTGGGATAATCTCCCGTTTTGGCGATTTGCACTGGCCAGCAAGATCGCCTGATTTGACCGCTACAGACTTCTTTTTGTGGGGCTTTTTGGAGTCGCGGGCTTATGTCAACAAGCCTCAGACTCTTGCAGCTCTTGAAGACAATATCCGTCAAGTATGTGAGTACCTATTGTCGGAAGTTCTGGCCAAAGTGTTGGAAAATTCCATAAAAAGGGCTCAAATGACAATCAACTGTGGCGGCGGCTATTTACATGATATCATATTCTCGACTTAATGTACAAAATTTAAATGACCAAATAAAAATAATCCAGAAGCAGAATCAAAGTTTTTAATTTAAAAAAAATTACAGCCAAAAAACATCGGAAGGTTATTTTTGTGCCACCTTGTATATTGACAAAATACGAAAACACTTTTTCGACTACCCAATATTTTTGTTCAAAGAATTTCACATGAAGCCAAACTCAAAACCAAACTTACTGAAATAAAATAACTTATGTACAATTTTATTTAAGCCCTTTATAATTTGAACAGAACTTTCTACTTATAAAATCTAGGATGTTACTAAGCCGCTATTGTTCCAAAATATTGCAACTTTTTTTACTTAAGCCCCGATGCTATGAAAGAGTATGAGAAATGATAAAAAATAGTATAACTTGCCATCTCTATACAAAATGTTTCTACAGGGCGCACAGGGTGTGTGCAATACATATTTCCTCTATAATGTTATTCTATAATGTTCTTCTATAATGTCCCTCTGTATACTGGCACTCGGTCATTACGCTCATGATTGTAAGTATGTGGGCATATTCATAAGCATGCTTCTTAAATTATACTCTCATATTCATACGAGTATTTACTAGGGTACTTGACACACATACTTACACACACATACACTCATGCCCATATATATCATACATACATGAATATGCGTGAAATTTAAAAGCATGACTCTGTGTTTTTCTCTTTGGTCACCGCCTTAGTAGCTCACAATCAAATATTTTATTGCTTGGGGCACTTCCACTACTTACGTATCTGATGGTCACACACCTTAGTGTATATACAAGTATTATGTATATACTCACCCCCTTTCAAAACAAAAACCGGGATGCTTGTGTTATTGTCACGAAATGTAAGCTAAAATGATGGCGATTAATCGAAATAATATTTGGCGTCCTTATGAATAAAATAAATCGACTCATTTGCATATATTACATGGTACGTAATTCTATTTCTACATGTTTTCAAAAAAAAAAAAAATAGAGGTTAAAAGAAAAACACAATTGATAATGATATTAGTAAATTATATTGTATATTTTTGCCATGACACACCGTAATAACTAAATTCAAAAGCTACCCATTTTAAGCGCTCTATTTATTTACGAAATTATAGGTAGATTTGCGTAGAGCAAAAGAAACTGCAAGAATATATTAGTATGTGTGGTTTCGGACTTAATTTCCAATTCTTCTGAAATTCCCTCTAAAGTAACGGCTAAGCATGGCAATAAAATGCATTGTTTTAGTTATACTTAGTGACTTTTTACTATTTGAGCAAGTTTGAAATTATTTAAATAGCTTATGTAGAGATTTTAGTTTTTGTTTCTACAAAAAAGAAATTATGAAAGCACGTGATGTCGAGAAAGTTTATTTATCCCCATGGCATGTGATTTGAGTCAGGTGTGCTCAGTCATTTGTGGTGGTATTGGCCCACAGCATTATCTCGGCGACATAGCTTGTCTGTGCTAAAAAAAAAATATCTCACTATCTGAAAGACAACGGGAATGCCTTTAAATTACCTATCGCATCCATATTCCATATCAAAATTAATAGCAACTTGAGATAGTGAGATATAAATATTATGGTAAAGCTCAAATTTCCACTAAACTTAACTTAACTATGTGAAGCATAAATAAAACAAGAAAAATGTTAGCTCCCGTTATAGTATTCGGTGTTGTTATAGCATAAATTATTATACAAGGTCTGTCGCAAAAGAAACAGAACTTTTTAAATATAACTGTTTCTGGTGGCGCCACCTATTAGTGGGTATATGAAATAAAAAGTTTAATCTCTTGTTGACATTTCGTAAAAATTTTAAGACAATTGGATAACTACAATCGATGTTATCGATCAAAAAGTGACAGCAGCTTTTGGTAATCGGTCGTAAAATACATTTTGAACAAAGAGCAAATATTAAATTTTGTTTTAGACTTGGGAAAACGTTTACTGAAACATTTCAAATGATGAAAAAAGGTTATGGTGATCAGTGCCTATCCCGTTGTAGTGTGCTTGAGTGGTTTAAGCGATTCCAAGAAGGTCTGTGACGATCAGAAATCGGTCGCCTTCAGAAGTCAAAAATAAAGTCAATGCTGATTTGTTTTTACGATTCCGAGGGTATTGTACACCGAGAGTTCGTCCCACCTGGCCAAACGATTAATGCTGTGTTTTACCTTGGTGTTATGAAGCGTCTTTTGTCACGCATTCGTCGTGATCGACCACAATACCGTGAGGCAGGGTCCTGGCGCCTGTTGCACGAAAATGCGCCGTGTCATCGGTCGACGCTTGTCACTGATTTTTTGACAAAAAACTCCATATTAACCATTAATCACTCACCCTACTCACCTGATCTGGCACACTGTGATTTTTACCTATTTGGAAAACTTCATTTGCCCATGAAAGGTCACTGGTTTCAGGACATTTCAGCTATCCAAAAGGCGACGACCGATATTCTCAAGAGCATTCCGAAAAATGACCTTAAACCTCATTTGAAATGCTAATTGACCGGGCTAAACGCTGTATCGAAGCACAAGGAAACTACTTTGAATAAAAAAATATAACTTTTGAAAAATATTAATTTTTTGTTGTTTTTTTTAACAGTCCTGTTTCTTTTGCGACAGACCTTGTATATCGGGAGAGTGATGGAGTTGGGCACTTGCAGAGAAAGTGTAGAACCGTTATTTGTTCCCGTAAAATTTGCAGCTACGGCTAGTGCTATTATAGGTCACACACATTTTTAACGCATGTTCCCCATATGACCAATGTCCTATTGTGGCCTGTAAGTATAGACATTTTTTCTGTAGCTATTTAATAAGTCTTTTGTTCTTGTTTTGTCATATTTTGACCATACCTGTTTCGCAAACTTGCATTGGGTTGGCGACGGCAAGGCTAACAATGTATCTTGGCTATCTGAGTAATAGTAGCCCTCTTTATCCTGCTTTAGTTATGTAGTAGAACTCCAGAGACCTTCTCTATGTCCAGTATAATGAAGGAGAAAGAGATAACAAGATCTATACTCCCCCGTCTATTTTGTACTCGTCGATATAGGTGGTATTCTCTTCTCACTAAGCCCCTTCTCACGCCTAGAGGGTATTTTTGACTTAGAAAATAAATCCATCTTTAGGAGGATATACCATAGTCAGTTAGTCTCGCCCAATATGGCTAAATCGACTCAGCTCGTCATGCTGATAGTATTGTGGACAAATAGTAAGGCTTTGTATACAACTTTAAAATTTTTAATTTATTTTTCAGAATATACATATATCTTCCCCTCAAAGTAACACCCCTTGGCAACAGTACACTTCTTTTAACGTTTTTTCCAATCCTCGAAACAGTTGTTAAAGTCAACTTCCGAAATAGCCTTCAATACGTGTAGCGATTCGCGTTTAAAGTCTTCAATTCACTCAAAACGGTTTCCCCGTAGAGGTCGTGTGAGTCTATTGAATAGCCAGAAGACACTTGGAGCTAAATGAGGTGAATACGGTGGTTGCAGCACGATATTGGTTGAAAATCAATGAGGTATGCGGCGGTGCAAAAACCAAGAGTTGTCGGCCCATAATCCCGGCTTCTTTTTACGTGTAGCTTAGCGCAAATGACACATAACACTCAAAAATTACCACAACTGTTAATCGAAGAAAACTGTCAACATAAACTTGATTTTTGATCTGCTTTGACGTGGTTTTTCGGCTTCGGATCACCTTTGGAACGATTCTCGGCCGACTGATCGTCTGTTTTCAGGTCATAAGCATGGATCCAAGATTCATTGCCAGTAATAATACGTTTAATGATTTCCTGGTAGTCGAAAGCATTGTTTCGCAGACGTTAACGCGATGCTGTTTTGGAAAAAATTTAGTGATTTTGGAACCAATCGTGCTTTTCTTAGGCCCAAATTATGACTTATAGTTTTATTATTGAAAATTTGAAAAACAGCTGTCAGTGTTGCTTGTTTTTCATTCACAATACATAGATTAAAGTTGGCCATTGTTAACAATGTTGAATACGAAAATGCAGCTAACCCTCTAAAATGTTGAGGATTAAATGGGAGTTAGAAACGGAGTTATCTTCACCAACTCCTGAATTAATCCAGCCGTTCTAGAAAAAAAATATTTCTACGAATTGGTTTTAGCGCGAAATTTAAATTACAAAGTCTTACTATTTTTTGCCCACAATGTTATACTTTATAGGTTCTCTGGTGGTAAACTTGATAGATCTTGTAAAGGGCATAATTGTGCTACATATTTACCGCATTTACTCACCTTTCCCATAAATAAATAATCAACTCAACACATGTCGCTCAAAAATAAAACGCATTGCAATTAATTTTTAGATATGTGTTTTTTATTTGGAAATCTCTCAATACTTTTATTTATTCTAGTAATTAATATTTAATTTTTGCTCCACGCTGCGCCCCCATAAACATACATACATACATGGAAATGCAGTAGCTTCGTTAAAATTAATTTTACATATTTGCTTTCAAATGCAATTACTGCAATTTGCTGTCATTTGCTTTCATTTCTCTCATTAAATTTACTCGATTTAGATTGTTTATGCGTGTGTGTGTGTGTTACTAAAATTTACTTCTTTTACTTTTTTTTTTGTATTTTGCATTTCAATTTGCTTTTGCTAGCGCCCTCAACATCGACACACAATTAATTTACTCGCTTAATTTGCCTCAAATGCGAGAGCTTTAAGTTGCCAGGTTCATTTCAAGCTTGACTAATTGATTTATATGGTTTCTAAATTACTGCGCAAATTTCTGCAATTTCTTATATTTAGATTTCATAGTATATCTACAGTACATAAAAAGTGTTGTTGTTGTTTTTGGCGTTTGAAGCTAAATTTTTGTTGTGGCTGTCGAGTTTGTTTGTGGCATTGTAGTGGTAATGTGTGAAGCAAGTATTTGAGTGGAAATTTTTGCAAGACTTCAGTTTTTGTTGTAAATTTCAAGTTAAATTTAACTATTCTATTGCCAAAGTACAGTAAAGTGAAGAAAAAGTGCAACAAAGCCAATTAGGTTTGATTTTGTAGCAATTTGTTTAAGTTTGTTGCATGACAAGTGACAAGTTGGTTGCAGAAAAATGTTCAAAAATTGAAATAAATATTAAAAAATCGATATAAATGTTCAAAAGCCGAAATAAATTTTCAAAAATCGGAAAAAAATTCAAAAATCGAAATAAATTTTGAAAAAGCAAAATAAATCTCCAAAATCGAAATAAATGTTCAAAAGCCGAAATAAATTTTCCAAAGTCAAAATAAATGTTCAAAAGCCGAAATAAATTTTCAAATATCAAAATAAATTTTCAAAAATCGGAAAAAAAATTTCAAAAATCAAAATAAATTTTCAAACAGCTAAATATATTTTCCAAAAACCGAAATAAATTTGCATGAATCAAAAAAATTTTCAAAAATCAAAACAACTTTCAAAAATCAAAATAAATTTTCACAAATCCATTTAAATTTTTAAAAATCAGCATTAATTTTCAATTTTATAAATTTTCAAAAATCGATAAAAATTTTCAGAAATCAAAACAATTTTCAAAAATCAAAATAATTAAACAAAAATCAAAATAGATCATCTAAATTGGCTTGCAGACACTCTCAACCACTCGCTAAGTGCCATTTATTACTGTTAAACACCTTGGATTTATGTTTTTGCAAATTTTGGTTTTCTCTACTCGAACAAGTTGTTTGTCTTTGCTTTGCGTGCGCTTGTACATTCACATATACAAACATGCATATGCTATATTCTATGCTCACGCTTTTGAACCAGTATTTTTATTTCTTTATTTTTAGCTACTAACACATTTATTTGTAGATTTGCTATTTAATTTTTACTTTCCCACTTTCATTTTTCTTAACTTTTTTCACTGAATTTTTGTATGTTTCTAATTTAAAAAGCGTTGCTCTCTCGGTTGCTGCTAACATTTGCAATAATTTACAATAAATTCAATTTAACTTTATTTTTTTCTTTATTTTTCATATTTTTGTTTTGCTTTAAATGCGTATTCTGTATTCTGTAATGCTTAGCTTAATTACTTTTGTTTAAAAATTAATTCATTAATTCTCATTTGATTTCCCTAATAAAGTATTCGTAACAACTTTTGCGTGCGTTTGCCACACACACTTACATAGATTACATGTAGGTATGTATATGTATGCGTATATTTACATAATTTCTTTAAGTTTGTATTGTTTCCTTTTGATTTCTCGCCCCCACTCCCTTACTCCCGCAACCACTTGGCCTAACACCTAAACCTTGTGCTCTAACTACTGGCATACGCTTTCAGTTTTTATTTTTATTTTATTTATTTAAAGTTATTGCTAGTTAATTAATATATTTCATTCTTTATCTTCATCTTCATCGTATGCACTTAGCCATAGACATACAATTCAATTTGTCTTTTTCTTCTTCTTTTTCTTTTGATTATTGCTTATTGAATACATTGAGTTATTGAACATTTGCATATCTTTACAGTTAGTTGCTAAATATATATGTATGATTTACTGGTGTTAAAATTTTCATGCTCAGTTGCTTGCCATATTTACAAAATTCATTATTTCTTGCCTAGATTTTTTTTATGAGATAGTTATAAATATATTTTTTTTATGTAGAAATTAATTTTAATTAAAATAGGAATTTAATATTTACATTTCGTTTGCTTAGAATTTTATTTATTGTATTTTCCACCAACGCCCTCTACATAACCTCGAGCACATACTCGATTGTAGTATTGCTTTTGATTATTAAAATCTTCTTTTTACTCTTTGTTGAATTGCAGTTTTTGAAGGCAAACAAAAAACATTAATTAGTAAATCTGGGAAACGGCTCGTTAGACGTTTTTTGAAGTTCATTTTAATATCTTTATTTTAATTTTTTTTTATTTAAATTTTTAGTTTCACTTTCGGGTTTTTTAAACTTTGTTGAACTCGACAGAAGTAAAATATATGTAATAAAGAAGTCTGGAAATGTTTTTTTAAATAAATCTTATTTTTTAATTTAAAATTTTTTGTAATTTTAATTTTCAGTTTAAATCAAATTTAATGAAGAAGTCTTCTTGAAAATATGTTTTTATTAATTAAATTTTTTTTTCAATTCTGAGTTTTGTAATTTCAATTTTTTTTTTATAGGTTTAATGTTTCTTTAATTTTTAGTTTAACTTTGCGTTTGATAATCTTTATTCAATTCGACGGAAATACAATTTAATAAATAAGTCTTGAAAAAATTTTATTTTTTTATTATAAAATTTTGTTGTTTTAATTTTTAGTTTAAATCAAATTTAATTAAGAAGTCCTCATACAAATATTTTTATTAATTTTAATTTTTATTTCATCTTTAAGTTTGTTAGTCTTTGTTGAACACGACAGCAAAATCAAATTTAATAAAAAAAAGTCTAGGAAATATTTTTTTAATTGATTTTATTTTTTTATTTTAATCTTTTGTTTATAAAAAAATTCAGTAAAGAAGTTTTGGCATTTTTTTAACTAATTTTACTCTTTTATTTTAAGTTTTTGTTAAAAATAACTAAAAATGTCCATTTTTTGATTTTTAATTTTAGTTTTTTTCAATCCTAAGTTCTGTTATTTCAATATTTGATTTATAATTCTGTATTTATTTTATATCATATATTTATTTCCATTCTTTTTTCAAATTAAGCGGTTATCTAACCGGAATTTTAGTGAAATTGTAAGTAGTGCTGTGAGTATTAGCGCTGGTTACTGTAAAGTCTCTCTTTATACGCGTTAGTCGAAGTTTTAATTGTTTTTACTTACACTGTCATTCGAAAATTTTCACTAAAGATTTTCATTTGCTTAAATTTTTTTTTTCAAATTCATTGTATCATTATTTTTTAAAAATAAGTATAGCAAAAAGATGGCAACGCTGAAAAAGTGTTTAGGTACATATGTATATAATTTGTTTAAATTTTTTTTTGTGTTGAGAAAAGGAATTATTAATTATGAAATAAAGTATGGTCTTGCAAAAATGACGACATAGATTCAGCTATGTAATTCTCTTCTTTTTGAGCTTCGTGATACAAATATTTTTTGCAAATTTTTTTTTTTAAGATGTAAGTTTTCGAAAATGATGAGTTAAGAATTTCGGAAAGCTTTTTCAGAATCTTCATCTTGAAACCATAAAAAAATAAGCTGTTGCCTACATTTTGGCTGCATATTTGAAAAAAAAATTAAATATATGTGACCTGGTCTACGAAAAGGGAGCTATCGTGCGAAAACTAGTTTCCTGGGAAAAGCTGTTAAAAATAATCGTCAGTTTCTCGTTATCTCATTAATTGTTCTCCTTTTTTTTGACAATAGCGATTTCAGAAGGAAGAAGAATATGTATGTAAATATGCTTAGAAAGATTTATAAATAAATTTAAAAAAAAAAAAATATGGTCTCGGAGTCTGACATTTGAGCTTTATGGTAAAAATATACATATATTTTTTTTCAAAATTTTGCTTTTAAGTTGTAAACTTTCCAAAATACTAGTTACTGAACTAAGAATTTCGGAAAGCTTGTTTGAAAATTTATTTTATGTTATAAAAGTTTTATAAATTGATTAAAAAAATAAATAAATTAAAGTGCAGGAGTCTGTTATAAATTCAGTTATATGTATAACCGTACTCCATTTGTGCTTCGTAGTAAACACATTTTTTTTTATTTTTGCTTTTAAGCTATAAATTGTGAAAATAGCAGTGACTGAACCAAGAATTTTGGAAATTTTTTTCAGAATTTTTATCTCTAAACCATTAAACAAATTAACTGTTGCCTACCTTTAGGCTGCAAGTACGAAAAAACTAAATACATACATACATATTAAGAATAATAATTTGACAAGGTGGTAACTTTGATTTTCAGCTCTAAAATAATTTGATTCCGATGCAATTATTTATTTATTTTTATTTGTTGGCGTATTTAAATTAAATATTTGCAAACAATTCAAGAGGAGAAGCGAAAGTAACGTGCACAGCTTATTTTATAGCTGAACGTATGCCGTTAATTTCTATAATTAAATGCATAAAGGTGGAAAAAGTGATGTGAAAAAACTTCAAATACAATTAAATTAATGCGATGCGCTTTTAATACTAACCAACTATACATAAGTAACGACAAATTGAAGCAAAAAAGTCATGGACGTATTGAAATATCACGTATTTATGGTGTGCTTGTGTGTGTGTGTGTGTGCAGTTGGCTTTTAATTTCATTTAACGCAGAAGTGTGTGCGTGTGTGCGCATACGCACATTCTAATTATATTAATTTCTTATTGTTTATTTATATGTGTGTGTGTTTGTGGTTGCGAATTGCAAAACACAAATTTCTTCGTTTCTTTTGTTGATGTTTTTATAAATACTTTTAAATAAACTGTTTCGGACTTTTTTATTGTTGTTGTTGTAGCGCGTTGTTCTCAATCAATTTGCATAAATGCTGCGAAGTTTTTGTACATAAAAATTGCCGCTAAAACATACAATAATTAAATGCTGTTTATTAAATGCCATCACCTGAGGAAGTACTCAAATTACAGATGCAAAATATCCGTTATACTATATATTTATATATATATATTTTTTTTTAAATATATAAAAGCGTTGTTTTATATTTTTTTGTGTTTGCTATAATAACAATGCATGTGTGTGTGTGCGCGTGTATGAGTGTGTGTGAGTGCACTATTTATTTTAACTGTACATTTGAACTGAAGCATATTCGAACGCGTCATCACAGCGATTTACATACACATATACAACTATAAATAGACCTATGTACAGTTATACTATGATAATGAAGTGTTGATTTTCACTTTAATGCTACTCTCCACACTTAATTTGCGTATTTTTTTACATCTAATTAACATAACGTAATAAGCGAACTAAATTAAAAGCGCCAAGCCATTTGCTGCTGGGCTATTGATCCCGATCCAGATTGGTATTGATGTTGTTGATGTGTGCGCTGATTGTGCTGCTGCTCAGTGTGTTCGTGTTGGTGTTGGTGGGCGTGATATCGTTGAATGCGCCCGTGTGCGTCGGTGTGGACAGCGCTGTGGACGCTGACGCCGGCGCTACCGCCGCCGTTGCGGGCGCCACATTTGTATTTTTACGCAAGTGATTGCGCAATATCACTAGATTTCTATTCAAGTTCGCCGTTGCGCTGCCGACGCCCGCGCATGTGGCCGATGCCGCCGCCAAGGCGCTGGACACGACGGCGGCCGCAGCGGCGGAAGACGGCGGATGTGGCAAGGTGCTGCAGGCAGAGCCGGGAAGCAGGCCGCCACTGCCCAGTAGGCCGCTGCTGCTGCCGCAACCGACGATGCCTGCCGAGGCAGTGGATGTGGTAGGTGAAGTGGCGCCACCGCCGCCTAGCGCACCGCCGATGCTGCCGCCAGCCAAGCCCACGCCGGGGCCGGGTAGGCCGACGCCAAGCATCAGCTCGTGCGCGAGTATGGTGGGTAAGTGTTAAGTGCTGTTCTTCATGGGACCCGAGGACAGCGAACTGCTGCTGACGCCCGAGTCGCTGGACTTTTCGCTGAGGCCGCCGCCGCGTGTCAAGGTGTCTTCGCCCATTAGGCTGGCGCCCAGTAGCGCCTTCTTGCCAACGCGTGCGGAGAGTCCGGCTTTGAAGGGATTTTCCTTTTGGCGGCGCGCGCTTTCGACGCGCTTCATAATCTCGCTGGAACACTTGGTGACGACATCGTCCAAGCTGTTGGACTCATCGGTGGAGGGTATGTTCTGTGTGGGTGTCTGCGAGGTGGGAACAGGCGAACCCTCGTAGCAGCCGGAGTCGCGTGGAAAATGTCGACGTCCGAAGGGCGATGCGCCATGCTTCTTATTGATGTTATTCAGGCGTGTCTCGTCGTTCTCCGAGCTCGAACCAGCGATGTCGCCGTCCGAACCTGTTTGGGAGAAATGGGTGGCTGTAGCGAAACAATGATATGATGGAGCGGGGTTAGTGGGGGTTTAGGTGGGGTTAATATAAAAGAGACATGCAGGTATATTAAATGCTAGTTAATATAGAAGAATTAAGAAATCAATATGCTATGCTAAGTGGTTTGTTTGATAGCTAAGTTTGAGGGGTGCAATGACTTACATTCAATATCGTGCAGCAACTGCACGGCGGTTAACAATTTGGCGCGATGTTCCTGATTCACAATACCCAAATAATCCAAATCGGCAGGCTCCAGCTCTTTGAAAAGTTCAAGGTCTTCGTAGCTATAAAAGGAAAGGAAAGAGAAAAAGTATTAAACAAATTTCCTGCGTTTTGAAGTATTCAAGTATATATAGTACATCTAGTTTTTTGTGCATTGCGACCTTTAACTTTCGCTGCTTAATACAAAATCAACTGCTCAACAACTTTATTTTCTTTCGTGTGTTCATTCGATTTTACGCCACTTACCCATTTAAAACGAAGACCGACGTATACTCTTTCAGTCCAATGCGAAAGAGTAAATCTTCGACCGAGCTCGGACCATTGCTGCTGACATGCCGCATGCTGGCGCCACCACCCATGCCCACAACACCACCGACGCCGCCCATGCCCAAACCGCCAGCACAGAGGATTTTACTATTCGACGACTTCAAACGCTGCTCGGGCAACACTTCAACATTGATGAATTTAAAGTGTCCGATACGGCCGTGACAACGACCCTTCCAGATGCCGGAGGCATTCATTGACAGCACATCGATTATGTCACCTTTCTGTTGGGAGCAAAGAAGAGTAGTGCATGAGTAACGAAGAGGTTAAAGATAACTGCCGAAAATACACAAAAGATAAAGGGATACAACAACAATAACGATTTACATTTGCCGCACGTCGAAGGAGTAGCGTTTAAAATTTCGAAGTGCACTCGTTGGTTGTCTTCAAGAAGTGAACGGCCGTTTCAGATACAAGTGCTGCAAAAAGCCTTGACATTTCATCAACACTGCGAATGGCAGTCATTGAGAGTGCTTTACGAAATTTGGCAAAGACACTGAAGCGCCGAAGGGCCGATAATCTTTACCTGTGTTGAGTGCATTTGTAGAATTACTCTTATTTTCAACTCTAAAGTGTATCGAACGCCAACAAGTCGCAAGTTGGGCCAAAAGTGACAGCGCCACTGAAGCTTCACTCGCACTCGTATTGCCGATGCGCCGAGCAGCAGTCGCATTCGAAACTTTCGCCCAACAGCTGCCTCGGCCGCCAATCATTGGCATCCGCGACGCGTTCTTTGCTAGTCTATTTGTATCTGAGCTGCTTACTTATGGTACTTACTTTAAACTTGAGCGCATCCTTATCATATGGATTCGGCATACTGTCGACAAGTGCTTTGGCTTTGCAAATTTGCACTAACGAAGCGCGATCCTCGGTGGAGATGGAGCTCTGCGGGCTGCCTGGTCGCACCAAAGCTTGGGTACCTGTTTTGGTGGAGAGAGGAAATTGTTAGATAAATATGAAATGTTAAATGGCAAAAGGGAACGCTTTAGTTTTTGTGTAATATTTAGTAAGATGCTTAAATAAAACATAAGTTGAAAGGTTGCCACCTGTTTCCAATTTTGAACTGATTAAAATTGATTGGAGAAAGAAGCTATATAAATTTAAGAGACTTAAGAAAATGTACATTTGAAAATATTTTTGAATAGTGTTGCCACCTGTTTCCAATTTTGAACCTATTAAAATTGATAGGAGTAAGAAAGTCAACAAAATTTAAGAATTTTAAGTAAATGTACATTCGAAAATATTTTTGAATGGGGTTGCCACCTGTTTGAAATTTTGAACTAAATTAAATTGATAGCAGAAAGTCTACTAATTTAAGCGATATAATATTTCCTACAGTCACAAATTTTTTTAAAGAGGTTGCCATTTGTTTTCAAAGTTTGAATTGTGTACAATGTATTTGATAGAGAAACACTATAAATTGAAGTGATTTAGTATTTCCTATGGTTACAAAATTTTTTTAAAGAGGTTTGCCAGATGTTTAAAAACTTTAATTCTATTAAATGCATAAGCCAGGTAAATATTATAAATTGAAACGATTTAATAGTTCCTATAGTTACAAAATTTTTGTCAAAGGGGTTGCCAGATGTTTCCAAATTTTAATTCCGTAAAATGTTTAAAATAGAGAAACACTACAAATTGAAGCGATATAATATTTCTTACAGTTGAAAAATTTTATTAAAGGGGTTACCAGATGCTTCCAAAATTTTAATGCAATAAAATGTATAAGCCAGAGAAATATAACAAATTGGAGCGTTTGAAGAAAGTTTAACGTTGAAAATATTTTTGAATTGAGAATTTTTACAGAAGTACAGATTTTTATAAGGGGTTGCCATGTGGTTTTAAAATGTAGGTGGAAAACAAACAGTATTGAAAAGGCGCAAGAATGCTCACAGAAGAAAATTTGCTCAGTGTGTGTGAAATTTCAAACTTTTAATGTTTTCTAAATCGCTTAAACTTTTATTTCTTAATTAAATATATTTTATTGCATGATTAATTTTCGAAAATTCCGAAGAACACTCTATGCGAGTTCTATTTTAAACTTTAAGAGCAAGAAGTTTACTGCCAAAAATTTGGTTAATGAAAACTTTCCGAAATTCATTCGACTTTGTGAAACTTTGACTTTGTAGCTTTGTTATTAGAACGGTTTATTAAGATTTGGTCGGCTCTACAACGCCACAACAAATCGATAGCGATAGCTTAGTAGAGTCGTAAAAGAGGCAAACTGCTTAATAATGCAATTGCTGCTCGTATAGTTTCTAACTGTAAAGCAAAGAAAATCCACTTTGCAAGGCAATCGCTTTTGCCGATTTGAGGATGAACTTTTGCTAATTTTGCTTTGCGTAGATTTTTTAACGGTATTTTAGATTTTGATTGCCAGCTATTGTTTCTCGGCTATGAGTTCGGGGGCTGCATGGCATTTTTGCCGCAACAGAAAAAGCAAAAGTTTGCTTCATTAAAATTGTTTAACGGCGATCAGAATTTGCTGAGCCTCAATATGCGGACAAGAATTGCCAGCCACACACACACATACAAGTACACACGCATTTACATGTGTATGAGTGGAGTGCCGCATACAGTGAAATGCAACACTGGCTTGCTGCCGTCGACTGCAGGGTCGTTAAAATGCATGCGAACTTTAACGCTTTGACTTTGCTTGCTGTTACGCAGCCTCAAGTTGCTAACGTTTTGTTTTATTTGCTGTTTTTGTCGTATTTTTTCCAGTGTAAACTTTTCCACTTTCAACAGCACATTAAAAATTCATTAAGTTCGGAGAATTTCCACGTTTTTATTATGCTTGCCGAAAAACCACTTAAATAACAGTGTGCAGAACAAGCACCTCCCAGTGTGTGGGCCATGGGTGGGCACGGCGCACACAGCGCGAAGCCAGCAGCTGCAGCTAGCAACTTGTATTACTCCTTCTTCGTCCTCTTACTCTTCTTCTTGTAAATCTGTATGTAAAACAACTAAGCAGTTAATAGACCAATATGCAACTGCACAGCACATCCGGCCAAAGCGGCTGGCGAGCATCTCGGGCGAGACACGCCACTTGCAGCTGAGCGGCACGTAGGCAAGTGGTTGCAGTTGCGGTAGCAGATTTGCGAAAAATTGAAAGTGAACAAAAACCATTTGTGGGTTGGAGCAGACTTTGATTGGCTCGCCAGCCAAAGGCATGAACGCGACTTCCAGACACTTATATTTATATATATGTATATATCTATATATAGAGGGAGAGAGACATGTAGTATAAACTTACTTGAACCGGAAGCGCTGGGTAAACTTTCCACCGAACTTGCCGAGCACGCAAAGGCCTGGTCGCTCATGCTGCCGCGGTCGGTATTATCTTGAGAATTGCTGAAATCCCTCGAAGTATCCTTTGTGGCTACAAAGTTCCTTCCGTTCTCATTAAATACGCCAATTTCCTTTGGTGAGTTTCGCATTTCGTTCGACTGCCCGGCGACGCAGCGAGTCCCACAGTACATTTGTGGTTGTTGTTGGTTGCCGTTGTTTTTGAGGATTGCCGCGGTGGTGGGGTTGGTGTTGTTGTTGTTGTTGTTGGGATTGCAGTCAGTGCGGCGGTGGCGTCGGTTGGTTGGTTCGTTGGTTTCACAAATTATTGTGTTGCATATTTGCAGGCGTTGCGTGTTGATTTGGCGATGACAGAGTTGCCAAGAAAATTAAATAAAAATAACAACAATATAAGAGAACAGAAAACACCAAAATGAAGTGCAGAAAGATAAAAACAAATATAAAGGAAGATAATCAAATGTTTATTAAATAGAAATAATGTGCGAAAAGCGCGCAACAAAAGCGAAATGCGAAATGAAAGCAAAGTTGTTGAATTGTGCGTGTGTTAAGTAGTGGCGCGTCGTGTTGCATACATTCATGTGGATTTCGGTTGTTTTCGTTGATATGAAATGGAAGGGAAAAAGTTGAAAGGCAAAAGTTTCGTTAGTTAAATCATTAAAAAGTTTGCTGGCACACCCACACAACAACATTGAACACACACACATCACATACACTCATTTAGCTTTGCACATACGTATTTATTTACAAATACATAAGCATATACTTAAATACATAAGGGCCAACCCTCAAGTATGCAACAATTTTGTACATTGTTTGCTTGTACGTATGCTTGTATTTCGTAGCGTAGTTGTAGTTGGCTCAAATTACCTTGTACATT
This sequence comes from Bactrocera tryoni, assembly GCF_016617805.1. Lineage (NCBI taxonomy): Eukaryota > Metazoa > Arthropoda > Insecta > Diptera > Tephritidae > Bactrocera > Bactrocera tryoni. The sequence goes on from NC_052499.1 coordinate 83,690,294, forward strand.
CTAGTCTATGCAGTAGCGTGCCTCTTTTTGTCTTTCTCATGCACCCACACATACCGACATATATTTACCAAAGGCAAAGTAACAAATTTATCCGTTACTTTTTGTGTTAAGGCCTTTTGACAGTCTAATATGTATGTAAGAAATCCATTCAGTTCGATTTCATTGCTTATGCATAGCATATTAAGTCGAAATTTATGTATGCCAATATGCATATTCGGGTAGATAACTGGTATTCTTTTAGGTATATAACTGGTGTTATAACCGATAAATTCACAAATTTTTTGTTTTTAGAAAAAAATTTTATGGTAAATGCGTTTTAAATAACTCACTGTTGTTTATAGAAGCTGTTTCTTCGAAAATATTCATGATATCGATTTCGAAATTATTATTTTTTTTTTAATTCGTCACGACGAATCTGAATCTTAAAAATTTAGTAATAGTAATAACTTTTTTGGGAAAAATTTCAATTGCACAAAGGCAGTTAAGCTTTTACAAAATGCACTCTGAAACCACCAAAACCAAAATTCCATCATTCTATTGTCTGCTCTCTGAAGCACTCCACGCAACTGATGAAGTTCATCCATACAAAAAGTTTTAACTATGTAACCTCTGAAATATCGTGAAGAAACCCTCGATTTGTACAACGTTTTGCATTCGCTTAAAGTATATTTTTTAGAGTCCTCTTTTTCTAACTCTAGACTACTTCGACAATAGTCGTTATAAGGTGTTTCTAGACTACTGGCAAAGCGGTCACTAAGCCAGTGACCTGCTAGCTTTCCTGCAAGAGTTCGTATGTATCCTTTATGAAATTTAATAGTCTTCGTATATGTTCCATTTATAGCATCTTTGTCGATTGAATATCTACAAGTAGCCAGAGGCAATATTCCTCATTTCCGGAGTAAATTAGGGTGATGCCAGCTATGACTAGTTCATCTGCCTCAAAGGCTATTTAATGCAACTCATTGCAGGTTTATTATCCAATTTGAAAATTTCCGTATCGATGCTTATCCTTGCTTCCTGTTCACTTCTCCGCTCTTCTCTGAAAGCGAAGACAATATTGGGGACTGAGTATCTTAGAATGCCCGTTATTACGAGGCTGCTCTCAGTCTAAGAGCTGACTTCACCGCCAGTTGCTTGCAGAACATGACAGTCGACAGTTAAGGTAAAAAAGCGTTTAGTAACTGACTTGGCGTGGTTCTAAGAGCTCCACAAATGTGCTCTTTGTATGCCTTCAATACGCCTAACCGCGTTTTCGTTTTTCATTACCAAAACACCGTATGCCATAATCAACCCCACAACTGCTGTTTGGAACCAATGAGTTCCTTGCGGTGTTAATCCACATTTAGGCGCCACCATTTCTAGTTCCCATGAATACTTTCTGTTTAAAAATAGTCTCAAGTACTTTGCTAGAACACCTACTATAATATTGCCATAGCACCATTTATTAATAGCGGCATAACTTCTGGAGTTCTGTGTTTCCTAGTGAACAATACTAGCTCTGTTTTACTAGTCTTTAAGTTTAGCCAGTGAGATATGGACCATCGATTTATGTCGCTTGACTAGCAACAATATACTTTAAGTTTTATGAAAAATCGCATTGAAAAGCTCACTGTAAACTCAACAGTCCCAAATGCCTTAGCATTTACTGTTTTCTCCAATATTGGACTCAACGACTTTTCTCAGACCTAACAGTTCTCAAAGCAAATTACCGTCAAAGAATAGGTGATAACAGGCACTTATTTAGAGGAAAAGAGAAAGCAAACTAAAAATGTAGTTAGAAAATTCCGAAGATATTTCGCTCTATGGCACTCGTGTTGAGCTATAAAACGACTTTTATCAAAGAATTGTTCTAAAGCGATAGGCACCTTTCAGTTTGCAAAATAAAAGGGCGCAGCAAATTATATATTACTCGTACATATTTGGGCCTGAAATCGTTAAGGCTAGGTTTACTGTCACTAGTCCTCCAAACTAAAAGTTTTCTAGAGACCTTCTGAGTACTCTGTGGACACATCTATTGTAGCAGAGTATATAAATATGTTATTTAACCATTCCAAACAGAATAGCCCCTGTCATACTTAGCATATATGTACAACTTGTATGGTACACGTTCACTGAAAAGAATCCTCGTCAAACTTAATCACATAAACTCTTTCACTTTGTTCTGACCTCGCCGAAATAGCATGTTTCTTGGACACGTCGCTAAGTGCTTTGGATCATAGATGAATTTCTATGTTTCCTCAATGGATATATAGTATTTTCTTTGCATCCGACATATTTACAAACTAAAGTGGAATATGCAAAGCATTTATTTAAATTTCCAGATTGTTAATCACTTGTAACTAGATTTAGTATTCGAAAAGGCAGAGAACTATTTTGCACTAAAGCCAATGCCAATAAGCACAACTGTGGCTAATGATACAGAGCTGATTGAGTGGTTTTGAGCACAATCTGCCTCATTACCGAAAACTACTTTCTAATGCGTTCAATTTTCCTTTACCCTTGCCCACTCATATTAATATTACGCAAAAGTATTATTTTTTGTACAAAAATCAACAAATCGCTCGAGTTGCATGCGAACGCATGTTGTGCGCAACTGCATTGCGTTTTGTAGTATTTTCGCAAAGTTACAATTTACGAGTGGATTTGCAATGGCAAAGCAATTTGAAAAGACCAGCTCGTAAATCCGGGTCAGCTCTGGCAACCGCAAATACAGTTACGATTTCGAATTACAATCAAATGGGCACACAAACCTAAGCTAATTTAGTGCCGTTCGAATGCAGCAATGATGGCAAATAGCAGTTGAAAAGTTCCTCTAATGCGATTAATAAAGAAGTGCACACACACGCACACACACACATACTTTCATGCGCACTCATACACTCTCATGTCTACACTTTCACATGCAGCGACATGGTGAATGGCGGCCAGCGCAGCCAACTTGCCAACGATTTATGCAGCTACGAAATCGGATTGCAAATGTAAACACAAAAATGCAAAGCCACAGCAACAACAACAGCAACAACACGAACAGCAGTCAGAAGACTCTGACAAGCTGCAAACAAGTTGAATAACTGAAACGGGCGCATAAATCGGGCGGCAGTGTGCAGACATTTGACTGGCTGGGCGGCTGACACGTTGCCAGGCCATTTGCTTAAGCTGCCCGCTTACGAATTTGTTGGTGCGCAGCGACCGCAGTCTCGCTGGGCGCCGGCCACCAAACGGTTTCTGCAATTTGTGTGCAAAAGTACGGTCTGTCACACACACACTCACCAAAACACACACATACGCACATGTACAAGCACCGATTTAGCTTCTAACAAAATGCACTCACACTCGCTGTTTGCATTATTACTCGATTACTCGATTCCCATTTACACATTTCAACACATGATTTGCATTTGGAGAGCAAACTTTTTGATTTTCATGAGATTTACGACGGCAAATTGCAAATTTTCTCTTTGCTGAACACACCGCACACACACCACACACGTGCGCATGCATGCAATTCACTTAGTTGGTGTTGTTGTTGTTGTTGTTGCCGTTGCTTGCGACCATCAGTGGCCGTTCAGCTCTTCTAACGGTAATTAACTTACATGATGCACTGTGGCCTTCTGGCTGATGGTGTTGGCTTTGTGCGGCACGCCGTTCTTTTTACTCTTCGCCGCCAGACTGGGCGGCAGGCCGCGCGTTGCCGCAATATCCTCGTAATCGGATGATGGACTTGGCGAGAGCGATGGGGACTCGCCGATGCCGCCACTCAGCGTACGATAGCGGGCGGTGCAGTTGTTGGTGCCGATCTGTAAAGAAAAACAGAGAGAAAAAAAAAACAACGTTATAAATATAAAGCGAAAATGAAAGCAGTTGCAGGTCAGGTAGTGCAATCGTTATTATTAATGTGGCTGAAGTTGGACAGTACTTGGACTTTGGACTAGGAAAATTGCAGTGAAATTTAGATTTACCACAGATGATGTGGAGTGGAGGTTGAGGGCGCAATGATTAGTTGGCGCAACCCAGTAGCAAAGCTGTCTAGTACACGTGGAGCTGAGTGGAGTGGTGTTTTAGATGTTAATATTTATTTTTCAAAATTATAGACATGTGGCAAGGCGCAACAGCTAAAACCGTTAAGTGTAGAACCAAAAACTTGTCAGCTTTATAGATTGTGCACCATACGCCTACTCATTAAAGCGCACACACTACCTAAACTAGAGGTGCTACATGGCGTATGAGTGACTTTTTAATGGAAATAATTGCAAATGTGTGAGTTGAATGACGATTGCGGCAGCAAGTAGTTAGCATAGTGAAAACGGACAAATAAAAGTTAGCAAAAAAGTGGAATGAGCTTGCAGCGTCACCTGAAAGCAATGCAAAATGTAGCGGTGACAGTTGGTGCTGCAGCAAAATCACAGCAACTTTGCAAAATTGTTTGAAAGCTTTTCACAAAACCAACAAGCAATAGCATGCTATATTTATTTAACATTTGCAGTTGTATTGCCTTACTTATAGCATTAGAGAACTGTTCGGGTTTCGTGCGAAATGCTGCAGCGTCCACGCTTGCAAATTGCACGAATGTCTCACGAATGTGCTGGCGAAATCATTGCTGCACGATGGCGCAACAGCGCAAAAGTTTGTTGTCAAAGTGCACTTAATCAATTTAGCGGCCGCCAATAGCTGCCACGACGCTTTGGCGTGCTGTTGTGCGCCCAGTTTGTTGTTGCCGGCCGCTGTGTGTAACAACTCAATGCTTTTGCTTTTACTATGCGCGCAAATGGCGAGAATGCGCACACAGGTGGCTGTCTTAGTGGCCATTTGCTCAAGTTTGTGTTGATTTTGCGAATTTTATCGCGCTTGCTGCAGCTTGTCTCTGGCATGTTTTCATTAACGGAAAACTAATTTCAAGTTTTTACCTGTTTCTGTTTGTGTTTTAATTTGTTGGTGTTTTTGTTTATTTGTATGCATTTATTTTTACTTACCGAAACTGCACTGAGACGTGAGGTGACACTTTGCAGATCCGATATGGAGCCCGCGTAGTCGCCGCTCTCGCGATCATGCGATCTGAAATAATGAAAAGATGAAAATATTGCTCAATAATGTTTACATGGACAGTTTTCGTAAGATAGTTTTTCTATTTTTAATTTTCCAAATAGTTTTTGCTTTATTGTTTTTGCAGTTTAATAAGGCGTCTGTGTATTTAGTTTTTGCTTTTCCTCGTGATGTTTTAGCTTTCTTTAAAATTGATAGATAACTGTCGATACCAGCAATCAAGGCAACAACATCGTATCGCATATCGGCCAGAAGTGTTTCGGGAAGCAGGCCAGTAGGGGAAAGTGTTGCCAGAAGCAAGAAACTTCAATTCTACTGCGTGCCATGTCACAAAGGCATCGAGGGCAATGAAATAGTGGACGACATTGCCAAGAATGGTGCACGACTAACATCCGAAAACGTCATCAACATTGGAAAACCCATGCATTGTCTATACGATGATATTGACAGAAGCATGGTAAAGAAATTCAAACTCTATGGAACGAGCTATCTGGGTGCAAAACAGCAAAAGTCATGTACAAAACGGTAGTTCAGAACACTCAAAATTCCTACTAGCACTAGATAGAAAATACCCTAGGAACATGATGAGGATACTAACTGATACCAAACAGTGGGTAACGACACACGCCCGCAGAATTGGCTGGCAGATCGAGAAGACTGCAGGTCTCTCGAGCAGGGGACCAGGGAAGCAATGGATCATCCGCATTGGTAAGACCATGTTGTAAGCATCTGAAGTCCCCAAGTTATGATACACTGGAGGAGGTATAGATAGTGATGCCGCAGAGTCTGTTAAAATTCAAGTGCGGGCATCCTAAAGGATTACTACTCCTCTAGCAGCTAGCAACTGAGCTCCATCTGGTATCGCAAAGGACGTTATGTACCAAATTTTGTTGATATTGATGGGCGAATCCACGCTCCTATCCTATGAGGCCTTCATCATGTAGTATGCGAAATTTAAAACTTCTATCATATGTTTTTTGTGGGTTATCTCTCTTCTGGTAGTCTTCAACATAACCCCTGTATATAATATTTATTTGTCTATTATGGCCATATAGACATATAGCAAGAGTAGGAAAATCAAAATGTATTTTTTTTTTTATAGATTTAGGCCCGGTTTCACAGTCCATACTTATGTTGTACTTAAGATAAAACAGGAAAATATTGTTTTACAGTTCATACTTATGTAATGCTTAAGTACTGAAAAGGGGAGACTTAAGCAAGCTTAAATAACAGCTGATTTTTGTTTTGAATTTGCTTTGAATTTTCAGCGACATCTTTCGTAGCGTAGGGCAAGTGTCCGTTCGTTTGCACTCAATAACAGTCGCTTATACTTTTCCTTCAGTTCCCATAGGTGTTCCGACTCGCTAGTGATGAAATTTGGGGTTCTTTTGTTGTTTTCATCAATTTTTGATATAATTTTTCCTCGCAAATTTATGTATTGTCTGTTATAATTTAAATATTTCAAACATATTTTTATGAATGACGTTTGTAAAACATATGATGCCCATAACGTTGCCATATATCATAATAAAATTTTATAGAAATTGAGCATTGACTGTGAAACGCAAACGACCACTCAGTTTGCAACAATACTTAGCTAAGATTTTATTTAGGCACAACTTAAGTATGGACTGTGAAACCGGGCATTAGACTCTTAAGCCTCCAATTAAATTATAATAATTTAATGAAAACGTACATCCTGAACGCTTCTCGAAATCAAGGTCTACTACTCACGGATAGAAACATTTCGTCACCAAAAAACAAAAAAAACTGTAACACATTTGCGGTTACTTAAGTTTGAGCAACTGGTATAAAATCTTTGATTCGCTATTTCCTAAGGTCTCACATTTGACACTGAGAACAAGAATAGGTAAAACAACTAAACTTTTAAACTTAAAAACTCAAGATGATATCGACTACTTTTGGCACTTTGAAGAACAGCACAGCTTTCTGGAAAGCTAAGCGGCATAAAACTTCCTAAAGATCTTTTCAATTCGAAATTACACTAAGAGAGAACTCCTGTCAAAAGATTTACATTTATAGGCAACAACAAAGATAGCGTTACAAGAGGATAGGCGAATACCATATTAAAGTAACTAAACTACCTGTATCTGTTTTCTTTTCACAGATTTTAGACAAGTTTTATTATTGCTTCAAATTATCTAAAGATCAATTTGTACGACAGCTATATGCTATACCGGTCCTATATCGGCGGTTGTGATAAATGAGCAGATTGGTAGGGAGTAAAGAACGTGCGAAAATTTTCAGATAGTTACTATATGACAAACTGACTAGTTTGCATATATACATAAGTATGTACGTATAGGCAGACGGATAGACAGAGTAACATGACTATTATATAATAAGGGTCACTGATGTTTCCTAGTAATACAAACTTTGACGGTTGCGATCGCCTGAGATGTCCAGTGAGTTATTCATAATGTTTATTCGATTCACTTCTCTCTACTGCTCGGCCAATTCAAGACCAATTGAAACTCGTTCGAACGCTTCAATTGATGGCAAGCCCGAGCTATGAAATGTTAAGAGGGAAGAATATTAATATCATACAAGTATATTTTTTATATACACAACATGAAATATACAATCTCCTTAATTTTTTTTTTTCAAATCAAGATTAGCTATGCATACTTTTCAAATCAGACGTGTGCGGCAAGCACGTCGGACTGAACTTTTAATAGCTGTCATTTTGATTCATCAGAAAGTTAATGTGGTCAACAGACCACAAACGAACCCATTCATAACACTTAAGTACCATTAAAGTGTGGACTGGGCAAGCTAAAGAATTTTTACAAAGTTTTCCATAAACTTCAGCACCTTTGCACGATTGTGCACAGAAACCAAAAGTACCCAAGCACTTTCTGAGGTGAAGCAGAAAAGGATTAAAATGGATGATGCGAAGATACAAACGAACCAATGCCAGATGATTATTGTGCTCGGTGTTATGAAGAAAAAATTGTTTTGTGCAGCAGCGAGCTTAAATTTCATTTTATCAACAGGAGCAAGTAGAAGAAAGAGCGGAGCGGCTTGAGAGGTGGAAGGCACTTGATTGTAAAGAATTGGAAACCGCTTGATAAAACCAATATACTCGGGCATATCACATGACTGCACGACTGAAGAAGCGGTGAGTGGCCGAAGGGGAGCGGACCGAAATAGCAATAATAACCCAAATCAACTGTCGACAAAGCATTCGAAGTCATCAATTTCATATTGTTACGCACAAATACATAATCAAACGCACACACACACGTACATAAGTACGAAATGGAAAGGAAACGCATTGGGGCAAGCAAATGCATTTAGATAAGAGGCACTGTAAATGAAGCACAAAAGCAACACAAGCGAACCGACGGACGGACGAACGGACGAAAAAAGTCGAAACACAAACCGTTCGTAAAGTGTGAAACTAATGAGAAATCGAAATCAAAATCGTATATTGGCGCTTGGAGGCAGGGCGACGGCACGGACCAGCGGCCGTGTGTTCAAGTGTTCAAGTCGGAGTGAAAGTCAAGCTGCTGATGAACAGACGTACGTCGACAGCGGGCACGGGGCAACAACTATTGCAAACGTGAGTGTGAATTGCTCTTGATTTGCGATAGCCCACAGACAATTCAAGACACGCAAACACACGCTCAATCAAAGTTCCTCGAGTGCTTCAAAGTGAGGTGAGTGCGGTGGTATCGATGCGAGTGTTTGCCAGCGTGCGTGTGTGTGTGTGTGTTGGTGTTGCTAGATGGAGTCAGGTTATCCCTTTTAGTAGTTTTCCACACGTACGCACCCAAATAGACTGGTTGGCAGTTGAGACAGTAAGCACTGGCAGACAGTTGAAGCGTCCGAACAAAGCAATAGACACTCAGTAAGCCAAAGTTATAAACAAGACTGAGTGTGCATGTGTGTATATGTGTGTTGTGCAACACGAATCACTCGCCGTTATCGAAGTGTGACTTTGTTGGTCAAACCCAAGGAGACTGCGAGTGCTTGTGTGCTTGCGACGCCGAAGTAATCAAAAACTTTTCACGTTGCCACAGAGGCGATTTTATTGGAATCGACTAAACAAATGGGTCTGCGAATCTATAATTTCAATGTTATGTGTTTCCCTGTATTTTTTGTGGGGCTTGGTGTTGTTTGCAACATAAATGTGGGTGAATTGTGGTTGCACAAAACATTTCATGCCACCTGTAAGTGGCAAGGTGAAAGTTGTTACTGTTGTGCGTAAGTTTAATTGAACTTTAAATTAGACAAACTCTGTTTTGGCAAGTTTATTTGCGCTTAAGAGTAAATCAGGAGACACGGTAACTAACAGTGATGTACAGTTATTATATAAGAAATATTTTTGGAAACTACTTTTAATGTTTAGAGTTTTATTTTCCAATTACTTTGGAGGAATTAAAAAAAATTGTTTTCGAAATTTTGACTGGAGAAAGTTTTTCATAAGAACCGGCAGAAGTTCGCTGAATATATTTATGAAATAAAAACTGATTAATTACCTCAACGTAATATATTATTTTTTATAATTTTAAGTATTCATTTATACAGTTAGTAAAAAAAAGGCATAACTATGGTATACAGAATGTTGGCAAAGATTTATTTTTATTTTACATATGTTTTTTTTTCATTTCTTTATTTATTTTATGATTATGACACTGTTATTATTATTATTTTTGTTCCGAATATTTATATTCGACAACTTCATATTTGTTATCATTGCTGTCGTTCATCAATAATTTTTTGTGAAGTATGCCCCACACAAAAAAAAATTACAAAAATTACAAATTTAATTATAGACACAAACCAGTCCTCAACGTCACATGTCTCCCCAGTCGTTAAGCAAACTGCGATGAATTTCGGGTAATTTCAAAAGTGTTATTGCCAATACGTGGAAGTAATGTGCGCTGCAGTTCATTTTCGATAAGTAAATTTGAAATTCTTTCCTATACTCCTACACTCGCCTGGCATGAAAAGCGCTATAAAGTTTGGCTTTATTAAAAAGGGCAAGCAGCAGTACCGAAACATAAGCAGAAACAATAACAAACACATGGCATGTCATGTAAATGAAATCTACCATGTTTTGTTGTTGTTATTTGGGCGTACAATTGTAACAAAAATTTGTAGCAAACACACCGCAATAAACGTAAAATTGGCAACCGAATTGTCGCAATAAAAAGTAGGCCTTAGAAATTGGTGGCGTCTTGTGTGGAACCCTTTTCGCTGTGGTGAAAGTGGGAACTAGGGTGTGTCTTATGCATATGATCACATATTTATTTACCATATGTTAGGGTTGGCCAAAAACACAAATATTTTTTGCGCTTGCACTCTGAAAAAACAGGTTCTTGGAAACCTTTGAGATAGTGTTTTAAAATAGTATAAGCTCTTAATTGTAACGGAAAGGTCCCCGGCCTTACAGTTTTCTATTTTTTGTTTATTATCGAATAGAAAACTTCAAAACTCGCTTTCAACTCTGCAAAAAAGTCTCAAACGATTTTCCGATTTTTTCCGTTTAAAAGATACTTACGGTTGGAATTTGATTACTTTATGGCAAATCTGTTTTCTCATGAATTTTACAACTCATTGAAAAAAAATTTAATTGTAACACTCATAGTTTCATTAGTTCAAACAAGGCGAAAATTGTACAAGTATGATGTGTACGGAGAAGATATGAAGCTGTTTGCTCCGGGTAAAATGTCACAATTGGTTGGCAAAATTTCGTTGCCGCAATTTCGATATTGAGGATACACCACACCCTGGAAGACCTTTTGATGTCGATGTGAATAAAATAAAGAATAACACTCGAGAGATTGCAGGTAGATTTAATTTATCTAACGTGACCGTTCATAAGCACATGAAACGTCTAGGATTAATTTCGAAGTTCGTCATATGGGTTGCTTATGTCCTGACAGAACGAAATTTACTTTGTATCATTTAACAGTCAGTTGTTTATCAAACATCAAAGAAGTGATCCATTTTGAAGGACACTGCGACTGGCGAAGAAAAGTGGGTTGTTTACAATAATGTAAATAGCAAGAGATCAGGGTCTGTAAAAGATGAACCAGCTCAAACCACTTCGAAGGCCTATAGTTACCAAAACAAGCTTATGTTTGTTGTCTGTTTGTTGGGATTTCGAAGTGATTGTTTATATTAAGCTTCTGCCACTATTAATTTTGATGTTAATTGCTATTAGTTGGACAATTTGAATGCTGCACTCAAATAGAAGGGGTCAGAATTGATTATAAGGAAAGGTGTAGTGGTCCAACAGGATAATGCGTGACGTCATACAAGTTCTATTATATTTGGACCAATTTTTTGACTGCAATGTTCAAAAATTTCATGAGTGTATAATGATACTTTTGTCCGAAAGATGGCAAAAGGTATTGGTGAACGAAAGAGGGACTCCGATGAGATAGACAATTCGCACAAGAAGCTAGGCTTATATTATATAAGTGCTTCTTAAGCCTACAATGAGCAGTGTAGAAAGCGACAAGATGCCTGAGTTTGTCCCTTGGAACATGTATACATATATTTAAATCTTTTAAAGTTGTAATCACCCATTAGCAATTTGGCATGGCGCATGCATTAGTGTTGTTGCCAATACTCCTGCTCACTCCTTCATCCATGTGGAGTGGCTCCTTTTCGGTATGGGGACCAACCGCATTCAAAAGTGCTACCATGTTGAACTTATCAGCTAGTTCATTTCTCGATAACCTGATCTGATAGACTGTTCAGCCGTTCTATATACTAATGAAGGACTCAAGAGTGTACTTTAATTTTATGAAAATTCGGCGACCTAACCTTTTATTTTTTTATTTTATGGGATTTCAAAATTTCTAACTAGATACAGATTATAATGTTTTGTTGCTTAAATTACAAAAAAATCTTAATAAATTTTACCTACTTAATTTTTGCTCTGATTTTATAGTTATATTGCTTTATAAAAATTTATAATTTTTTTTTTAAAACATAAAAAATAAAAAAAAAATAAATAAACACATATATATTTTCGTTGATATTTGATTCGATTCGTTCGTTCTGCAGAAAAGTAATGCTCCACTACGAAAAGTCTTGATCCCTCACCATAAAACATATTTCGTTGTGTGTGCACAATGCTCGTAACCTCTGAAGTTGCCTACTTACGAGTAACTGTTTGATGTGCCGTTAAATTGCTTAAAATATTTATTTGGCCGCAATAAATCGCCGATATGCGCCAACGTTACTTAATCTTCACCCTTTACCGCGCTCGCTACGCGTTGGACTATGCCTGTGCTATGTTTTACATAAAGTTGTTGCTATTGTTGTTGTACTATCATATAAAAGGTGTGATTTAGTGGCGCCCAGCAACGTTTGTAGGTGCTCTATTGCACACAATTTTTGTTGGCGCATATTTTGCTCAATTTACACCTTTCGCTTTGCCTGCTGCTGACGGGCACGAGCTGTTGGCTTTGTAGGTGCGTGCGTGTGTGTATGTGTGAGACTTGTAAGGATGTGTGAATGCTGTGTATGTGTGTGTGCGCTTAACTCCTGCAGCCATATTTATTATTAATGTGTTGACTAAAGCGGCAGAAACTGTTTCAGCAGCAGCTAACGCCATAATAGCAGCAACAACAAAAACAAACAACTGTAAAATCCAACAACAAGCAACTGTAAAACCCAGCAACATACCTTTAGTTTAGTGCATACATACAAACACCGGTGTGGGAGCGTGTGTTCGCCTACAAGAAAATACCCTTTGAAAAAGCTCACAAAAAAATATACACTTTTCGGTTTTACTCGTACTTTTAAACGCTCGTTGAATGTTATATTTATAGTATATATGCATGTGTATATGTAGGTGTGCGTATAATCTTACCTGGCATGCGTTAACGGTATTATTGTCGGTGGATTTGGCGGCTGCTGTGGCACGATAAGCCCACGCCGGGGCGGTCCTCGCTGTGGCAGTGAAATATCTCCGGCGGATCTTAATGAAATTACACCAACACTCTCACGGTTCGAGGTGAAACGTACCCGACCGCCCTGTGAATTAGAAACAACAACAAAATGCAACATTATAGCAGTGTTAAAATATTCGCAAAGAAAAGTATACATTTGCATGTGTGTGGCAGTGCGCGCGGTCGTAAATGTGGCTGCGGTCTGCTGGGAAAATACTCGGAATTATGAAAAATTAACAAAGTTTAGAAAAGTTGGCAAAAAGCTCTGCCACTAAGCAATACAAGCCTTATTTGAATCTGTATGATAAACCGTTATATGGCCAATTCGAAAATGTGTGCGGCTCTAACAAAGGTGTGGATTGTGCGCTTTCTATTGTGTTTTGGTATTAAAGCTGAAAATTCTGTTGAAATTGTTTGCTTGAGCGTTTGCGTTTTTCTCTCCCATAATCTTCGGTTGTGTTTTAATTTTCAATGGGATCTCGCTTTTGGTTTTATTGTACGTATTTTTTATACGGGTGAGTATGCACAATGAATGTTGGAATATTTGGTTTGATAACGGTGTTTACATTTCTTAGGAATGGACCGGATTGAATGAAATTTTAATAAAATTGCCAGTTTGGGAAATTTGGAAATGCAGCTTGAAAGCTTTGAAGCGATTAAAATTTATAATTTATTAATAATAAATATAAAAAAATATTGAATTTTTCTAGAAAGTGCAAAAAAAAAGAAGTTTTAAACATTTTCTTGATTTATATATTATTAGGGTGGGTAAAAATACGATTTTTTTGCTTGGTACTCTGAAAGGTAGGTTCGTAGACGCCTCTAAAAAAGTCTGTTCAAATATGAATTCCAAACTGTAACGAGAAGGTCTTCCGCCTCCAAGTATTCTATTTACTTATTATGAAGGAATAGAAAAATTTATAAATTGGTTCTAACTTCTTGAAAAAACATGTCGTTATATAGATTATGTAGGAAATTGAATGCTCTAGAAAAAAGCCTCAAGCGATTTTTTCGTAAATCTTACCGTTTAAAAGATAAACCGTTGAAATTCGATTAGGTACTTTATGGCAAACGCTTGTTCTTATGAATGTTACAGTTCAATGAAAAAATCATTATAAATCGAGAAACTCATAGATTTGTAAGAAATTTAATGCCTCCCAAACGAAAAAAAATCGTTTTTTGACTCACCCTAATATATGTATGTATTTTATCGATAGAGGATATAAGGAAGGAATAAAATGTTTATTGGTCAAAATTATTTATTTTCGAGGAATTGAGTAATATGTAAAAAGAAATTTTTCCGTTCTTCGAAGCAGGCCTGCGAAAACGAAATATTTGTCGTAGTTCGAAATTATGGTTAATGAAAAATAATATTATTTATTTTAGTAGATAGTTAATAAAAAATTAAAAATATAGGCAGTACCTACATTTTCCTCTGATTTCAATGGTGTACAACAAATTTAGGCTAACTTTTTTGTATATTTGTTGAAAATTAGATCTTTCAATTTTTTTTTTCAAAAATACTGGACACTCTTTGAAAACTTGGAGCATAATTGAAATGAAAGTCAAGCATTAATGATTTCCATATATATTTATTTAGGTAGTTTGGTCCAATACACAGTCGAGTGTTGTACAGTGAAATATAAATGAGAGGCAGTTGTAGTACGAGTATCTTTAATGAAAGAGATATTTGCTGTCATCATCTATTCGTCATTCCGTCGAAGAGAATTTGTGGATACCTTAAATGGTATTATCGTTTTCTTCATCCAAGTTGTTTACACTTTCACTAGCTCTACAATGGTTGAAAAGCGTTAGTAATGTGGATGAAAAACTAAAAAGTGTAATAAGATTTCGTCTTTCCAGTATGGACACACACCACCATTCTTTGAATTTAAAACTGCTCTTGGCAGCACGAAAAGAGCTGCCTTTATGCCGCTATGTCGGAATTTGGTATCTCCGCAATAGCAGCAATACCAAAAGCTCCATCAGGATCGGGAAGAACCTCTCCGAGCCGTTCGATACCAAACGAGGTTTCAGACAAGGCGACACCCCTTCATGTGACTACTTCAATCTAAACTCCTAAACTAAAACTCTTCTTCAGCATTAAACAACGTCAGTCTTGAAATCCAACGCAGATTTACTCTTGCCGAAAGATGCTACTTCGAACTAAGTGGGCAATTGAGAAGTAAGGTCTTCTCTCGACGAATAAAGACCAAACTCTAAAAGTCCTGTCCCGTCCTGCAATATGGTGCAGAGGCCTGGACGATGAAATCATCTGATGAGTCGGTGTTACGAGTTTTCGAGAGAAAGGTTCGGCGGACGATTTATTTTCCTTAGCGCATTGGCATCGCCGAATACCTCAGTCGATGGAGCGATGAGCTGTATGAGATATACAACGACATTGACGTAGTTCAGCGAATTTAACGATAGCGGCTACATTGGCTAGGTCATGTCGTCCGAATGAACGAAAACATTGCAGCTCTGAAAGTATTCGACGCAGTACCCGCCGGGGAAAGCAGAGGAAGAGTTCCACTGAGTTAGAAAGACTCGGTGGAGAAAGACCTTGCTACACTTGAAATCTCCAAGAAGCGAGGAAGGGCTGTCGTGCTGTTGTAAACTTGGTTGTAACGGCGTAAGTGGTGACTACACCATATCTATAAGGCTGCCAACGTTCTGGATTCCTATCTATTGTGGAATGTTTCGAAGGCACGAAAGTTGATTACGGCCAATACCCCGTTTTCCTTCAATTTTTTCTTGGATAATTATGGTTTAAGCACGGAGAATATGTATTGTTCTTCTTTTTCTTAATTGGCGTAGATATTGCTTGTGAGGTTATAGCAGAGTTTACAACAGCAAAGCTGTTTTGACCTTTTCTGTGGAGTCGTTTTTTTACGTGGAGGGTCGCAAATCCAGCGCACGACCCTGGCGAAGGATGCTCAGCCTTCAAGCGGATGTTTTTTGCTACCCAAAACACCTACCTACTTGGTTTAAGACCGGAATTCTAGAGCAGCTTGAGCCATATGTACAAGAATCGTTTCTGGTCACTCTCAAGTGAATGGCGCTCAGAGAACTTTCCTTACTTGCGTGAACTATACACATGAAGAATATTACTAATAGAAGAAAATCTGACTAAGACACCCACTCCAAAACAAGTTATTGCAGGTCCGCTGATACTCAGAACTTTATGAAGCTATCATTCTCTGGAGCTGAATAACCGCTAAGAGACTTAAATACATAGCTTTCAAACTTAAGTATTGCAATTTTTGCCTTATAAAGGCTTCTGCATTGCAAGCACAGCTCTGTGAGGTCCTACGCACTTTCGCTCTAAAAGATATCTTCAGACTGATATTTTCAGAGATTTTCCAATTTGATTTAAAGTCTTTGACTTCTTAACTCGAAAGTTAAGAATTTACAAAATTTAACTTTGATTTGATTAGAAATTAGGCAAAAAATCCTTGAACTTTAATAAATTTTATGTTTACTTACAACTCCAGATTCAATTTACCCTTCCTTTTCTATTAAGATTACAACAAAAAACTCTGCTAAGCCATTTATACATATATGACCGCTGATTATATGAACCACTTTCCTCCACCCTCGCTCTGTCGCATAAATCATCTGAGTTCTTTATTTGCTGAGTGCTTGTTTTTTGCTTGATAATTTGATTATTCCTCATAAATGAAATTTGCTCTTTTGTGGCTACGAAATTATGCCGCTCCCCTCGAAAGCGCGCGTTTTTCGCCATTTGTCAGCGAACTTATACATTCCTAATAAATTTATAACAATTTGCCTTAACGACAATTGCTCGAATACTCCGTTATTCGTCTATTTCGCAACCGATTCAAATGGATTCGAGTGAAATTTATTTGGGCCAACAAAAAACCGCAAATATTCGTTGTATTTTTTATGCGTTGCCCGACACTAACCCCACAATCGCCCGGCGCACGCAAATGAATAAAGCCTGTTATGGATGTGTGTGTCATACAATTAATGTGTGTATGTGTGTGTGGCTGTGCGTTCGATTGCGCAACTAACAAAATTTGACATCAAAGCAAACTGAATGGAAATTGAAGGATTTGATGCGGAGTCAAAAACCACTTGCGAAAAGCCACAAAGCTCATAAATCAAAGAGAAAACAAGTTCACAGTTTAATCTGCCGCCAACAGCAACAACAACTACCATTATCGAATGGCAAATGCATTGGCATTTACAGTTATGTACAACTGCCACTATTACTACGGCCGCTGCCGCTGCCTGAGCATCCAAAGGAGAGACGCGAAGTGCGGTTTCCGATTACGCTGAAGCCTCGGGCTCAGCCACCGACGCCGACGCAGACGCTTGGCAGACAAAAGTGTGGCGAAATCGAAGCTGACTACTTATTAGGATTATGGGAAGCGGAAATTGTAAAGGACAGCCAACGTCTTCGCAGCGCTCTTAAGCACGAATAGTATTTGCCAAACGCGAAGCGGGTGAGCGGGCGTGCATAGGACCGCTTGCGGGTGGCGGGTGGCGCTTTTGGTTTGCAGTTCCACAAGAATTATGCATTTCCGCGTTGTCAATAAACATAAAGTGAATTTCAATAAAAAATAGAAAGCAATAAAAGCAAGCAAACGAATGAAGCGAAAACAGTAAATTGAAAAAAGAGCAGCAAAGAGCGTTTGCTTTGGGGAAGACGGCAGCCAGCAAGGAATCATAAATGCACAGACGCCTGAATGTGTGTGTGTGCCTGTGGACGCTCGCTGGCGAACCCGAAATCAAAGCAAAGAAAATATATTCAGCGTGTAATTTAATAAAGCGATTGCAAATAAAATCGAAGAAATGTGCGCTGCAGCCCGAACAGAGACACTCGGGCAGACAGACAAAAACTCCAAAAAAATACCAAAAAAGGCAACTGAAAAAGGAAAGAAAAAAGGCAAACGGGTAGTTGGAAAATACAAATAATGAGTGGTAACGGGCAAAAAGGGCAGGGCTCGATAAAGGATGCTCGCACGCCAGAGTGAAGGCGGCAGTGAAGCGCGTCATGGCGCAGCTTCAATGAACTTGAACTAAAACCGCACGCAAGGGTGCGCCCGTGTGTGAGTCCGTCTTCTGCCTATGTCATGTGGAGGGTGGTAACGCGGAGAAGCAAATGTGCCTCGCTATTTTGTGGTAAAGTAGGGCTAGAAGGAGGCAAAAGAAGGCCAACCAACGGTGGAGATATTTTGGGCGGATAACATTTTTTGGGTTAAAAATATTTTTATGAAGCTGAAAGAAGCATAAGTGAGCAATACTATCAAAATTTGTTAGAAAAGTTAAAAAAAATATTTTTTATGCTTTAAAGTTTTAACGTAGAAAATTCTCTTTTCAAGTTTATAATAGTTTTCTTTAACACCTTTTTGCAGAGCTTATTGACACTTGGCAACTCTAAATTTAAAATATTTAAAAAAATTAAATTCAATAAAAAAAAAAAATTATAAAATCGCTGCGCCTTAAATCGGTAAGCGCATAACCGACTTCTAAGCTTAAATTCAAGAAATGATTTCAGTTATTTGCAAAATGCTCAAAAGAAGCATCCAAGTGCGCAACAGAAAACCAAATAAAATCAAAAAAACCTTCGAGCTAAAAGGTTGCAGCATGCAAAAGCCGCAGCATGAAAAGTTAAAGCGGATATTGGTCCGTTCTGTACGCCGAAAAAAAGGTAACCACTTAAAGGTTGAGATGAATTTCCGTAGCCTTCGGTTGTGGTTGACTGTCAGTGAATTGCGACGAATCAGATTACAGCAAAGAGACGACAATGCTGAATTTAAGAATGTTGCGTTGTTCTTTGTAGCTAACAACAATGGTGGTTAGGTTGAAGTTAAGGGCAAAGTCAGATTTTTTCACAAACAATTATGGGCAAAAAATATCAATGTTGGAATATAATATAACGAGTGATCCAAGCAAAGGTACTTTTTTCAATAGGCTTTTCTTGACAGATCAGGCGTGAGTCGTGTCAAGCTGTTCTCGTTTACAAATCGTTCAACTTTGTTACGAAAATTCAAGTTCTGTAAAGAATGTGTTTTGCGCGCTTCGCTGAGGTTATGGTCAACATAATCGGTCTGCTGAGCGTACTATTTGCAACACCATCACCCATCTTGGACAACATTCGACTACGCTTGTGCAAGAACTGAAGCCGTTTGTCCGTCCCAAGCGACATCGCTTCGGCTCTTGAAAAGTTTAAGGAAGAGCCGACGTTTTCAGGTCAAATTTGTTCAGCGATGAGGCTCATTTCTGGCTCAACGGGTATGTAAACAAGAAAAATGCCTGCATTTGCGATGAAGAGCAACCAGAAGAGGTTCAAAACTATTACCTGTATTGTAGCGGCGGGTCCACAATTGATGCCGGACATCAAGAAGTCGTCTGGATCGCTCTCATATGGCGGCTCATCATACCAGTGACCCTGATGATGTAGACCGCTTACGGCGTAATGTGGGCCACGTAGTGCATCGTCATACATGTAGGTGTCGTCTATGAAGGAAAAAGAAGAAATATAAACAAATATAAGTAAATATATCAAATAATATAAAAAATTAATTTTAAAATACACAAAACTTACACTCAAAATTAATGAAAATCGTGCTGTGCTTAAATTCGCTTGAGAGAATTACGAAAATACACAAAATTCCCTTAACTAACATTTGAATGCGCCCGTGTTCATACACACGTGCTTTGCGCTGCGCAGTATGCAACGATTTTTGCATGCCGACAATTGTGTGCAGATGTTCAGCATTTCACGCGCATTTACATGGAAAATGTCGCGCTGCTCAAGTGCACTGTGACTACAAGTAGAAAAGAAAGCAACAAGCTTGAAGAAGTCAGGCCAAAAGCATACCGAGAAGTGAGAGACTAAGTAAGCTAAGCGGCAGCCGAAAAGTGTCATTGCACCTTTGTTTACTCCACATTTCGCCAAGATGTAGCCGACCAACACTCGTATGTGTCTGTCCGCCGAACTGTCTGGTGTATTGGTACGCAAATGCGCTGCTTGGCTGCTAAAGTAGTCGGCAGCCAAAAGAGTTGAGCATGTGCTCAAGATTTTTGTTTATGTTGGCTTGTTCTTGTTATGAAAGAAGAAATTGCGTTGCATGCATGTGCATGTGTGTTCGTGTATATGTGCGTATGCAACTGTTTGCACCCCAAACGGAAACGGACGTATGCATTTTATGCTCACTTAGGCATAAGAGTCGCTCTCACAGAACTGCTTGCTGTTGTAGGTACAAAGCCGTTGGGACGCAAAAACAACTTTTTCGCAGGTGCAACAACGAAGCATTACTAAATGCCAAAATATCTGGGGAAATATTGTAGTTGTGTATCTTTAAATGCAAAATTTTATGTCAATAAAAAATAAAAAAAAATAAAAATTTAAAAATAGTGGATTTCGAAAAAATAAAAATTGTACTAAAGCTCTCTTTTAAACTTACCTATTCGACCTTCACGACTCATTTGTAGTAAACCTTGCCGTATATCTCGCAAAATCTGAAAAATTAGGTGAAAATTTAATTAATGTAAAAATGTATAAGTACGTATTTACATATTTAAATCTAAGATCTATAAAGTATATACTTGATTTTTTTTCGAAATATGTACTCCACGGATTTTTATCTACGACTTAAACCAGTGAAAAGTCTTCGATAGTACAACTTTACATTTTTTAGTATGAACGAATTGTGTACTTTTTAGCAATTATACCAGAATTTTCCAATTTCTTCGAAATTCTCGTACTATGGATTTTAAAATGAGAAAAGCTTTGAGAAAGCTTATGCTACAAATTTAAGTTTCTGTAAAATCAGAGATACCAAATATCGTAAAAATGCTTTAAGAGTGCTTAGAAAAAAAATTTAAAATCTCAAAATTTTTATTCGAAATGAAAAATAAAAACAACAAGAAAATGTTAACTTTGGCTGCAACGAAGCTATAATACCCTTCACAGGTGCATTTTTCTAACATAAAAGGGTATAAAAAGATATTTTTCTTGATTGTGATCGGTCAGTTTGTATGGCAGCTATATGCTATAGTTGTTCGATCTCTAAAATATGTTCGGAAATTATAGTAATGCCTTGGATAATAATCTGTGCCAAATTTCCTGCAGATATCTGGTCAAATGAAGAAGCTTTCCGTACAAAAACAGGATTCTGAGCGTTTAGTTTGTATGGTAGCTATATGCTATAGTTGTCCGATTTGAATAATTTCTTCCAAGATTGCAGCCATATCCGGTTATGTTTTATAGGCTCTCCGATGTTTTCTTTTGCGTGTTAAAAAAAGTGTGCCAAGTTTAATACTAAACCCTGGTCAAGCTTTAATTACATTTTACTAGAGACGTGTGACCTGCTCTGATCAGAAGACGCCATATTATTTAAGTAAGTGGCAGCTTCATTGCTAACGTGTGTATATTAATAAAGAATATATTTTTATATAGAAATTATGTATTACGCACAAATTTTATGAATTCTAATGACAACAACATCTTTGCAATATCTTCCACTGCGAACGAACAAATTTTAATGAGCGAACGCTGGCCAACATTTCGCGCTGCGCTCAGCGTGTGACACGCTGGTGGATTAAATATATACGTGACTGTTGTCAGCAAACAGTCGCAGTCGAGCGACAACGGTATAAAAAACAATAACAACAACACCACAAATGTGTAGAGCGCGCCTTATTAGGGACACGGAAAAACGCAGCTCTCTCGGTGCAGCTGCTGCATTTGAGAAAAATAACGGTACGACGGAAGGAAGGATTTTCAAAGTGGAAGGTAAAAGTTCGGAATTGTTGCAGTTGCAAGTCTTGAGTGGATTTTTATTGAAGTCACATTCACGCTGGCCAACAGCGCCATGGAAGTGACTTTGCTGCTTCAACAGTTGTGTCGCTTTGTAGGGGGGCCACATATTCCTTCTGGGTTCTACATACAAACAATTTAACGTGTGCGTGTGTATGGGAGTATGTGCATGCAGCTTGGTATACTGTTGCTTATTTATTTTATGTGTAACCATACAAATTGCAGCAGCTCAGCGGGCGTAAATAGTCAATGCTGTAGGGTCGCCTTCAAATATATAAGAAATTACAAAGTTCCATTAGGAAGAGTTTATTTTACAATTTTATGCGCAACTTCTGCATTCCTGAAAGCATTGCCTGGCAAATGTGTGCTGAATTCTAATTTAAGTTGGCGTCTTGCTTAGACACTGATATTCTTATTGAATAGTAAGGCTTTTGAAATTTAAAGGTTTAAGCAGTTAAAGTGAAGCGCTGCAGTGATCCAGTTTTTGAAATTTTTAGCCAAAACCATCTATGAATATTCCAAAATGTAGACTTCCGAACAATCGATTTATGTAGTTATGTATTCAAGGCATATAGTATGTTAATTTAGAAATTGATATTGATTATTAAATTATTTATATAATCTTGGAGGATGGTGCCATGTGAAGAAGTTCACGCAAGTGAAGAAAGTTCTCTGAGCGCCATCCTCTTGGGAGTGGCACTAAACGGTTCTTTTAATGTGCAGCTCACGACTTCCGGTCTTAGACCAAGTATCCTGAGGGTAAAGTGAGAGGATGACCAATTCCTACACAGGGTTGTGCGCTGCGTTTGCGACTTCTTCGTCGAGTCTTGACATTCACCCCGGTGGATGAACTTCTATACACAATCTACAACAAAGCGAAGTTCTTTAAGATATCGCAGATCGTGTTTGGCGACTTAAACGCCAGGGTGAACAAGGAAGGTATCTTTGACACAACGGTTTGTAAATTGAGCCTCCATGATGAAACATTGCCAAATGGGTTGAGGCTGATCGACTTAGAAGGGGCCCGAAATATGTTTGTCTGTAGTACTAGGTTCCAGCATAGAAAAATTTACCAAGCTACTTGGCTGTCTCCGGATCGAAAGACCACCAACTAGATCCACCATGTTATGGTAGACGGAAGACACGTTTCCAGTGTTTTAGACGTGCGTAAGCTCCGAGGTTATAGCATTGACTCGAACCACTATCTTGTTGCAGCCAAGATTCGCATCCGCCTCTGTGCAGCAAAAAACGCACATGAGCAAACACAAGAAAGGTTCGACGTCGAGAAGCTGCAATCATAACAGACAGTCGAACGATTTTCTACTCGACTTGCACTCCTATTCTCTGAGAGCAGACATCTGCAACTCGGTGTAAGGCAGCTGAAGGACGGCATTTCAAGCTCCATTGGTTTTCGGAAAAGGCAAAAGAACATTGGTTCTGCTTTCTTCAGGTTGGCTAAAGAAGCGAAGAAAGTGAGACGAAAATATTTCAGCTCTAAAAGGATTCGACGCAGTATCTGCCAGAGGAAGTAGACGAAAAGGCCACCCACTCCGTTGGAAAGATTAAGTGGAGCTACAGTTGGAATATCCAATTGGCGAAAATCAGCCAAAAGGAAGAACGACTGGCGAGCTGTTGTAAACTCGGCTATAAAAAGACGAATCTTGCTTTGCTCTCGGAGTGTTACTGATCATTACTCTACGCACAGATGGAGCAATATTTTTCCTTATTTGGAAAATATGCTACATTCTTTTACGAATTTCGTGACAAACACTTAATATACACTGTTCGGAATATAATTGTAGTCAAGATAATGAAGAAAAATCAGAAGAGAAATGAAAGCTATAAAACCTTAACTGTTATTTTATAAACGATGAGCTTTAAGTTTTCTGAAATTTTGTAGCTTAAATGACAATTGAAAGACCGGCCCTGGAAAAAAATGTTCATAACAGAAACTCAAACTAAACAAACAAAATTAAATTAAGTCTATGTAAATAAAAACCACGACAGTACATAACTGTAGTTTCGAATAATAGAATTCTTACTTGTTTATTACTCGCAGTAATTAAATAAAACGAAGATTTTATCACCGCAGAGATGCCTTACAAAGAGATACAGCGTGTCTTACAGAGGCATGAGTGCGCGGGCAATCACCTTTTCATACATAATCACTACACAAACAATGCCTACAAACAAGATACCTGTGCATACTTCTAACCTCCGCGCGAGCATCCCGCACTTGAGCGAGTGGCGAAAAAGAAGAAGAGTCGAGTAAATTGCAGTCATTTGTTGGAAAATGAATATTGCATGCGCCGCCAGCGCTGCCGCCTCGCTGCCAAATAAATGACTGAGCGACTGTCCATTGCCGCGCAACAACTCAGAGAGTGTGGAGGGGCGTAAGAGGCATTGTCTACATGGCAGTTTGTAGGCGTTTGAAGAGTACACAACACAAGCACACACATACATACATACATGTCTGATGGCAGCAATAATAGAGCTGCTAGTGGCGCAAAGTGTTTTTGGGGAGGGGTGCAAATTTTTATGTGAGACTGCTAAGTCGTGCGACAACAACAAACACAAGCGTATATAACAATGGGGAGACAAAAAGAAAAACAACAACAACAATAGCAGGGTATAAAGTGCTCCAGCAGCACACAAATAACTGTCATTACACACATAGACAGATAGATAGGTGAAGGCATAGGCACATATAGTATACACATACAGGATGTGTGTGTGTGTGTGTTGGCACTAAAAGTTCCAGCAGCCACTGCAGCAGGAGCAGCAGCAGCAAGAGGAGCAACAGCCAGCCAAAAGCAGTGGCCACAACATGGCAGGGAAGCCAGGCATAGCAGCAATTACAATAACTCATAGAATATGCATGTGCAAGCAAAGTAACGGCAGTTTTTGTTGTTGTTGTTGTTGTCTCATATGTACTTTAACTTGCCTCACTTTGATTATTTTGTTACAGTTTTTCGAATTTATTTTTGTTGCTTTGTATTTGCAACAGCAACAATAGCAACAATAACAACAACAACAATGGCAAGTGTAAGACAGTAATTGCAGCATTCCAGCGACGTGCTCTTCGAGAGCTTCGGCTCGTTGTTCTTAAAGTGAACTACAGCAGCATAACAACTTCTGCCACAGAGCCTTTACGTGGCAATTGTATCCATATGTGTGTGTGCTTTCAGTTGCTACGAATACTCGCTCGCTTCTTGGCATAACTTCAGGCGCAGGGCGGTTTATAAATCTTTGTTTGGTTTTATTTCGGTTTAATTTCTCTTACATGTCTAAAAAGTTTCGCTTACATTAGATTTAATCTAGCTAACACTTTCGTTGCCCGACCAACAATGCCAACAATGCCAGGCTCTACGTGTGCAATCTATCACAGCTCTCCACTTTTGTACGCCACTGTGGTTGATGCACGCATACAGTAGTGAGTGTGTGTATGTGTGGTGCTGTGCTGGCACATAAACAATAGATTTTATTGCTGCCTGCCGAGTAAGCGTGCGAATAGGCCGCACCGAGTATGGATTAAGAGTAAGCTGAGCAGGTAAGCTGGTGGCAAGATAACGAATAGCACGTACTGGCGGGGAACTAAGGGAAATTAAGGGGCTGAAAAATGTTTCCAAATTTTTAAAAATTATTCAAAATTTTGTTATTTATATTATTTTGAGCCTTCTTTCATTCACACTTTTCGCCCTTAGTCTCACTGCACTAACCTCTAATGTTTGCCAACTTGTATTGTAATGCATGCAGTTAATTAAGAAAAGTTAGGCTGCAGTTTTCCTGCAGGGCGGCCAGCAAAGGATTGAGGCAACACACTTGAACTTCTAACTTCGAATAACTGCACACAGCCGCTCACTTTTCCAAGCCAATTTTGTATTTATTATTTGCAATGCTCAGGCGAGCGCTCTTTCGGGCTTTTGTTTATGTATTTATGTAGTTGTTGTTGTCGTTGTATGTGTGTGCTGCGGTTGACCACTACTACATGGCATAAAGCAGCGAGAGACCGAAGTTTGCGAGATTGTAATTTATTTGCGTGCAAGGAAAGTGAAAATGTGTCATTTGTCTTTTGGTCTAGTAAATTAGACTGCATTATTTATGTTTAAACAAAAAAGCAGCAGTTTAAGCTTAGCAAGCCATATGAAGGAGGCAGTGCAAGTATGTACTTGTATGGCCGGGTGATAGTATTTCGAAAATTGTGTTTGTGCTTGCTTACGTTAAGCTGCAACAAATAAATTTTGATTTTTAATGGAAGTGAAATTCAAATATTATATTCAAGGAAAATCAAGAGTTTCTTGAGCGACTCGAGTCATGAGATGAGCTATTAGGAAGTCGCTTGCTTTATAGATGTACTGTTGCCGGAATATACCTCTAAAACCCATAAAAGACATTGGAAATTAAATACTTCTAAGCGGAGCTCAATAAAAGAAGCAAGCTTTTAATGGTGATTTCTTCGATTTGATAGGTCTTTAAATTATTTTGATCTAAAAGGTTGATTAAAAAGGTTTTAAAGGCAACGAACAGCTACCGCCAGATTTTGTAAATTTTGCTGGCCCGTGCAGCTACTTTTTGTATTTTTTTCAGATGATCTCATGGAGTTAATAGTTCATCAATCAATTTTATACACTTATCAAAAATTTCCAGAGAAAATGGAAAATATAAGATCTAAAAAAGTTTTTAGGGATATGTATTGTGATGTCTATTGATCAAATCCCTAATAATCGAAGATCTTGGACGACAATAGTAGGCAACAAATGAATACAGGACACTATGTCAGTGAATAAATTCGAAGAAATTAAATCAATGTTGCATTTCAACAATAATGATGAAATGAAAGACAAAAATGATGCCAGTTTCGATCGACTAAAAATTACGCCCTCTTGTAAACCATTTGGTAGAAAAATTTAAATCAATTCCTTTCGAGAGATGCTTATCTGCTGATGAACAATTCTGATATACTAAATGTAAATGGGGATTTAAGTTATACATATGTTTTGGCTGGTATATCTGGATATAATTACAACTTAGAAATACGTATTGGCCAAGAAAACAACAGCCTGATGAAATTGATTTGGGATAAAGTGCCAATATAGTTATAAGATTACTAAGGTATATTCTCCCACAAAAAACAACAAAACTACTACATATTATTGTCACTGGTGATTGCCCTATGTAAACGATAAATTTATTCACTGGAAACAGTTGGTCGGAACCGAATTTCCAATTTAAAGCTTGCGGACGAGATAATTATGATGAAGAAAACACGCGAAGAGTCCCTTGAATATGTTGCAAAGTTGGATAATTTTCATATATCTATAGTTTCCTGGAGAGATTTCAGGCTATTGTGGCAAAACTGCAGAACAATCAGTTGTACGGTTTGCTAAGAAATCAAAATATGCTCTAAGAATTGGTACGTATTTTTCACCATTTGGTTGAGACGGCTGAGGCGAATGCTTGGCTATTATATTGTATAAACGAGTGGGCAACAAAAAAGGAAATAGAGTCAAAATTTGGCAGATTTTTACCTGAAAGTAGGTGTAAAACTCTGCGGGAAAACTGCAACACCACGTGGAAGGCCTTCAGAATTATCAAAAACTCTTTTACTAAAGGCAAAACAATATATTTACTTGCCACATATAAATAATATAAGTATCACCCTTATACTTTAATTCTAGAGAAAGCACCAGAGAAGTTGCATCATTCCTGAAAATGAAGTATGGTTGAACCATATGGATCCCTGGCTAACATGGGATGACACTCGAGTCACTTGCAAATTACCAAGTTGCGTCGAATGTACGTAAAGCAAGAAATTGTTTCAAAAAATTTAATATCAAATAAATTTCAATTTATTGTAAAAGTAATTTTAAAAATAAAGAGCATGTCCGCTCAGTAAGTTACTTGTCATTTTTTTTAGATTTTTTGAATGACATTGCATACAGGTATATGCAATGTTACGTAACTCTGTTGCTAAAAACACGGCAACTAAAAAATTTAAAATTTTTCTATAGCCCACATCAAGAATATGATTAAAAAAAAACTTTACTCACAGAAATTAAATCACACAATGAGGGGCTAAGTATCTCTCTATCACATGAAGCAACAAAAAATAAAAAAAACGAAATTTTCCATCATTATATTGTTTTTCAGATGAACAAATGGGTAGAAATGGTGGCGATGAGTAGATAGCTTCTTACCCCTCAACTTATAGAATGGATAACTCAATGAATAAAAGAACAAAAAAAGAGACGGCAAAAAAACAAAAAAGTTGACAAAATGGAAGCGTTTAAAAATTAATATTGAATTTTCGAAAAACCTTTGGTTATTTTCGGATAGACAAAATTCGATTTATATTCAAATTAAAAAAAACGATTTGGCTAAAAAAATTTGATATTAATCGGGTCCCTTGTCCACAAATTCAAAATGTGTAGTATTGAGAAAAATGTGTAAAATGAAAAAGCTGATTGAAAAAAAAAAATTGAAAATTAAACTTGAAGTTCTAGCATAGTATGTATTTTGACAAAAAAATTAAAAAAATATATTATTTGAGACATAAATTCGAAATAACACTAAAAAAGCTGACTATACATATATTTTTTGGTATTTTTGGTTTATTTTTGTTTCTAGTTCTTTGCATAATTAAACCATACTGTCTGGAATTTGAGTATATCAAACCATAAGCAACTGCAGCACGTCAAAAATGTTATACAATAATTAAAATATAAATATTTTAAAATATTGAACCAAATGAGACCTGCTATGTGAACTTAAAATTTTAAACAAATAAAATATTAAAAATAAAATAACGTTATTGACTCATACTTTTTAGTAAAATCCTGATGTTGACAACTCAGGAAACCTTAAATTGGCGCTATTGGTATTATTTCAATATTTAGTTGATATCTTCTCTACATTATATATACATAAATTCTTAAAATTCTATGCAATCATATAAATTTTTAAAATCTTTTAAATTTAATCAAAAATTGTTTATTTAATGCAGTCTTACCTCTTCGTGTTCGCGTTGGAATTTCTCCTTTTTGCGCATTGCTTCTTGTACTTTCAGCTGAAAATGGAAAACACATACGAAATATTTTAAAATTTCCAGCATTTTAATGGCACTCGAAAGCGAAAGTAGCACTTTGATGATGCAAAAATGAGCTAAATATATACTTAATGCTAAAAGAAGGCCTGCAGAAAACCAAAATTTTTATTTGGCAGTCAAAAGTTCGCTCTTTGTAAGGCAACGGCATGCAAATAAAGTAAATAAATTTATGTGCATACTTATGGGCTCAACTGAAGAGCACCACTACCAGTGTAATGAGTATTCAAAAATAGCGTAACCAAAACAACAAAAAGAAAAAAGTTTTAAACTTTGCAGCGTGAGGACACGGCGTATGCGAAACACTTGTCAACCGGCAGCCAGGCAGTGCGAGCACTCATACGCCCTGTAGGCACAGACGATGTGAGGAGCGTCACGCCTGCAACTGTGTATGTGAGTGTGAGGAGAGCACACTGTAAATATTCCGCTTTTTGTGCATGCACTTGCTGAAAGTTGAAACAAACACTTACAAAGCGGTGGTGGTGGCGTTGGTGGCATTGGTGGCGACGAAGGCAGCATCTGTAACACGGTTACCTTAAATGCCATCATTGGCACCGTGGTGTGCCTGAGCGAAGGCGCTGCCGAAAATACGCTTAAGTAGCGCAATTGTGTGCATGAATTGACAAAATAAGGCAACAACAAGCTGCATCCAATACAACAACACGACGGCAGCTAGCGCACGGCGCCGACAGCTGGCAATAATATGCACTACAAGCTTAAGCGCGCGAGTGGTATAGGCTGCAGATAAGAAGTAGTATAGTGCCAGGCGAGTGATAACAATACAACAACAGCAAAAACAGCTTAACGCGCTTAAAAATTGCGCAGAAATTACAGCGCTGAGGCGCCGAAGTTCGTGCCTTGGAGTCAAGCTCGCAGGTGGTGTGAACTATGGATGCTGTTGCATGTGTGGGGTGTGACTGTGACAACAAAACATACAACAACAACAAGTTCTGCAAGTCAAACTTTGTTTCGAGTTTGTTTCCGTGCACAGAAAAAGTCTAATTTATGCAGCAGGTTCAGGCATATTTTCGGTTAGCATACACGAGTCAACAAGCACAACAACAATATGCAGCGTCCCAACGGAACGCAGCGCGTTTTCTTTTATTTCTTGTTTTTTATTTTGTTTTTATTTTCATGAGCAAGTTATGGCAGTGTCTGAGGAGAATATGCATAATAAATGCAATGACAGGAACAGCAAGAAACACTAGAAAAACGGTAACAACATGTAACGACAATACACGCTACACCGTGGCTGGCTGGCGCACCTGCCCGGCAGCGCCGTTATGCCACCGCACTTTCTTATGCTCATATCTTCATTGCACGGCGGCTGTCTGGCTGGTAGCGCAACGCGCATGTTGGGATGTGTGCGCGCACGGTGCTGGGCTTGTCTCCGCTCCACGCCTCGCCACCTGTGGGCTGTTACTTTTATTTCTCGTTTGTTGCCGTTGTTGCAATTTCATGCGCACGGCGCACGGGAGCTGTGTTCTCGGTCGTGTTATGCACAGCGGCTGTGACGTTTTTGTTGTTGTTATTGTTGCTGTTGTCATTAATAATGAATGTCGACGGCAATGAACTTTTAAATATTGCATACAACTCGCTGTTGCTACACCCTCAGCGCCGTGCGACAATGTCATTACGCCACTGACACTCAGGTGAGTTGTTGTTGTTTTTGTGTTATTAGTTGCTTTTATTTTTATTACATGGCAGCTTGGTTGGTGTGGTGGATGCTGGAGCTGCTTCAAGATACACACTTCCTTCCCACAAGCTACAAAAATGTTGAGATTAGGGGAGTGAAAAACATTTTGAAACACGATTTTTATCTGCTAATCCGGGTTTCAACAAATTTAATAGCAAACAGACTTGAATAAATATATTTTTATTGTTTTTACTTAAATAAAATTGAAATAAAAAAATTCATAGGGTGGCAGTGCTGTTGCTTGTGAGTGATACGGTGTTTGAACGCAGCTCTTATAGGGTTAATGCAGATTTCCCTGTAATGTCTCGTTGAAAGAATAAATTGAATGCCCACCGGATTCAAACTTTCCCTGCAATCTGGTGGATTTTTGTATATTGAGTGGACTGTCACTTCTGTTTTGTGGAAAAATGTTAAATCTCAGAGGTTACTCATACGCCATGTTGAACAAAATCTGTTTATTTTCTAAAATCGCCGCAAAAGCATTTCATTTTCAGAGTAGTGAACCCTTGCGCGAATGTAAGCGATAAAAGGGTGCATAACTAATTCAGTTCAATAATATCGAATTTCTGATTTTCCTTGTAAATTTGTGGAATTGAAGGCTTTGCATGTTAATGAGTAGTAAGAAAAGTGTTTGCAATCGCTTTAAAAGGATTTCAATTGAATGAATCGTACTAAACTAAGGGGTGTGTCCGAGTAGTTTCTATAGACACCTCTTCTAAAGCTTTAAAAAACAAACTTATAGCAGAGTGTGAATATTAAAATTTCGGACCTAGAATGCTGACTATAACTATCGTTTCATAAAAAAGTTATAATATCAAAAAAAGGGAATCTCAAGAAACAAATAACTGCAAACAAATCTATGTGATCACGGTAAAAAATATGCCCCTATATGCGAAATTGTTTCATAAACCTGAAACCTGATTCAACAAAATTTTGATTTTTGTGTCTTACAGCAAAAAATACATCTTAAGCAAACATTTTCCGTGCGAAGTTTTGAAAGCCTTTTGTTATTTCAAAATTCTCTGTTTAAAAAATTAACGTTTTTTTTGCCCATAAACAGTGGCACATACTTATACTCAATTAATGTATAAAATCTTTTAAACTTACCCTGTGGATTGTCTCTTCAAAGCTTTGGTGTTGTCCTCCATTCATTGTTTGAAAATGTCTCAGTCGTTCATTCGCCGCCTAAAAATTTGCGAAAAAATATTTATTAATTATTTATCATATTTCTGGTCACGAAACATAAAGGTATTATGGATAAACTGAAGCAATTTATGTTAAAAAATGTCAGTAAAATACAGAAAACTGATTAGGTGATACTAAAAAAAACGGTTTCTGATATCAATACTCTATCGTTTTGTATTAGCCGCTGAGTAGAATCTCTTATCTTTAGATCTTTTGCGAAAATTATGTTAAACTCTTAGCATATATTAGGCGACTGGCCTTTGAACATTTTCATTACTAAGCCAACAGTTGTTGAAGTAAAAAATGTTTGCATTGAACTATGAACCAAACATCTGCCGATCACACTTGGAGAATCAAAATCAGATCTTGGACTTTATTTAAGGGACATATCCGTTTAATTACTGCTAAGAAAGATAGTTTTTGGAACTTAAAAAGAAACTGTTGCGAAAAATGCTTTAAGATGTTGCGGAATATTATTCAGAAAATATTCTAAAATGAAAAAATTAAAAGATTTATTTACTATTTCCTCAAGTTATTAACAAAAAAAGTAACAAAAAAAAAAGAAGAAGATTACGTTGCGTTCAAAAATAAAGTTTTTTTCTTAGCAGGATCACTTCATAGAAAACTTTAATAATTTTTTCCAAACTGACACATGTTAAATTACGATCAATGATGCATACGATTCGGTAAGATTTTTTCGATTTTCTTAATGTGCCAGTTCACGCGTGAAATAGGAAAAATTAATCCTCGATATAACAAACGTTTGAAGTAGCGATTCAAGCGAAGTAATCTAAAGATCCCAAATGGACTACTGAAAAAACTGCAGAGTATATTAATACGAGTTGTATAATTGGCAAGAGGCGGTCTGACCATTATGAATAAAACTATAAACATGGATGACCAGTCTGGAAGAGGGAGGGAGCACGTGAAGTATTTTTCTTCTTTTTGAGAAGCAACCACTGCTCAATTTAGACAATTATTTAGAATTCTGAAAAGATTTCTGAGATCTGATATAAAACGCAGAAGTACTGTAATCAAATTCATACTTTCAAAAACGCCCATTGAAAAAAGGTTAAATTGGGCGCAGGAATACTGATTGGAGCAATGAAATATTTGCAGATGGACCAACTTTTGTGTTATTCAACTTCATGAGACATGTTTGGTCAAGAACCTTCAGTTACTCAATGAAATGAACAAACGAACAAACATTTACTCAATGAAGGGTTAAGAATCCCTAAAAAGGTTCATGTTTATTGATTGCTTTTATCTCATCGATTTTGGGCTTTCAAGTGCTTTAAAAAAACTTTTAGTGCTGTTAGAATAATAAAATTATATTTTACGGAAGTCATTTGAAATGCTTTACGGCAAAAATAACTATAATTGGTTACTGCAAGAAGGCAATGATCCAAATCATTGAAGCAAACACTGTATTGAATGGAAAGAAGAATAAACATCTTGTTACTTTAGACTGGCCATCACAGTCACCAGGCGCCAATACACTGGAGCATGTTTGGGCTCTAATGAAAGTCAAAATTCAAGAAAACAGTTAAAGTCAAGAAAAAATTTTATACGGCTTCTCCAATATGCCT
Organism: Bactrocera tryoni; assembly: GCF_016617805.1. Taxonomy (NCBI): domain Eukaryota; kingdom Metazoa; phylum Arthropoda; class Insecta; order Diptera; family Tephritidae; genus Bactrocera; species Bactrocera tryoni. Next base: position 83,723,634 of record NC_052499.1, read on the forward strand.
GGAGGTCGCTTGCTTTGGAATATGCGGAAAATTTGGTTGCAAATTGAAATTGTCAATAATTGCCAAGTGGAGATTGGATAAAGTATTGTCAACAATAAAAAACCATTGTATTATCTACGACTACAACATTTTGCTCAGTAAGCGCTACTTATATTTTGGAAAACCTTGTTTTTTTAACTCACTGAAAATTTGTAGAGTATTGCCTATATAATGAACTGTGTTTAATAAAAAATACAAAAATTTAAGAAAATGGCAGAATTTGGAAAAAATGTTCGAATCTTGCTCAAAAATGTGATAGTTTTTGGGCCGTCAATTATCTCTTTCATAAATCGGAAAAGTGGTTAGTCGTTGTACAGATAAACATATGAAAACAAGCAGAAAAAATCAAAGCGATCAGAAGATTTGTCTTCGAGCTAGTATAACTGTAGCCAAATTGAATAAATATTAATTTAAAATTTTTGCTTGTTATTTTTAAAATTATAAACTATCAAAATATGCAAAACAAGAAAAATAATTTTTTTAGAAATATTTAGCTTGGTCTGCCTTTCCTCTATTTCAAAGCAAATTTAAAGCGCCATCACCCAACATTGCTTCAGGAAAATTTTGTTCCCGAAATTTCTCTCGAAATATTTGTCCTTTTATTATCTCATACCGCCATTTCGTTTATTTTGTTTAATTATTATTTTGGCTTTGTCTAAAAGCAAAAATATTTTCAACTTGCAAATAATTTACTGGCAATGTGTCCGCTGTGGCCAATTCAAAACAAACAGATTTTAATAAATCCGTGAAACATACGCTGCGACTTGATAACAGCGCCGCTGCTGAACCTTACGGACGCTCAAATATATCATATAATTAAGCTGAGACAAGGGTCGGCGCACAAAAGAAATGCTTATCGTAAAATTTTAGATCGCTGTAATTTTTTCTCATAATCTCGCGCGCTGCATTCATCGCCTGCTCAAAGCGCCGCTCTTCATTTTTTAATTAGACATTTCTGAATTGCAGGAACCCTCAGCGGCTGGTGTTGGCAGCCTAATCGCACTTTGCTGCTGCTGAATTTACGGCTTCCGCCTTTTGCGGCGACCAACCACCTAAGCTGAGCGTTATCCCCTTTTTGTGTTGGCAGCTTTTCAATAGCGTTTTTGCGGACGCAGGTGTCATACCTTACACACACCCATACATACACATATATACATACAAGCAAACAATATTTATCTTCAGATGCGTGTCTTCTATCCTTTCGCGTTATTTATGACTTCGTTTGGTTAGAGTGTACATGTGCAACGTGTGAGGAAGGGGTGTTGCGCGCTTGTTTGCTCGCTGTGCGCTATCGCGGCGGCCAATGCCATCGCCAAGTCAGCGCCACTGCAACCGTTTCATTGCCAAGAAACTTCGCAGTTCTTTCTTCTACGAGTATGCCGGAATATTTACGTCGCCTTCTTGCGCCTTTTATGCTTCCCCTGGCAAATGTTGGTTTAATCAAAGAAAGAAAACGTCTTCAATGAATCCTTTTGGAATAGCAGATAAACGAGCGCAGGGAGCGGCGGAAGCGGCGCGTTTAACCTTTACATTGTAAACACTTGCGGCAGCGCGGAAGATGGTCGGACATTGGCGCGGTGTGGCAGGCGGCAGGCGCTCCCATGTTGCGGCACATACACAAGCGCATACCAACACCTGTACACATGTGTGTGTGTGTGTGTGTGTGTGTTGAGGAAAAATTTGCATGTCCCTAGGGTGTAGATTAAATATGACAACAAAAGAATAAGCGCGCAGCACAGCGGAGTAGCGGCATGTGCGGCGCTCGATTTCAGTGGCAATATAAACACGGCAATAACAGCGAAAACAAAGTGCAGCGATGAACCCCTAAAAGCTAAGAGAATGTAAACAGAAATTTTGCCAACAAGCATTTAAAGAGCAAACTCCAGCGTATTTGATTGGAGGTGGTCGTGACGTGTTTGTCTCCTTAAGATGGGGCAAGCGGAAAAAGCAGCTCATGAAAAATTTAGCGCAGCATTTTGTAGCGGCAATAAGCGCGCACTTGCGCAACTCACATGCGCGTAAAAAACGCTCGCCTTTTATAGCTAAATATTCGTGTTTCTGTAGTGTGTGCATTATTGATGTGGCACACTATGTCTTCGGTGGCATAAAACACTTTCAACACGGAGCAGCAGCGACAGAACAGGATATTTGATGGAAATGTGTATGGACGCCATTTAAAGACGACTCAAACGCTTGTTTTAGTGCCACGGCGCAATTTGCAAATATCATGCAAGGAAATACTAAAGTTTGGCTTTGCTAGTTCTACTACTGCGCCCCTAAAAGTTTTACGAATGCCCCGAAATTCTTAAAGCGATAAAGCAACACTATTGGCAACACTGGTTGGCACATGAGTACATAAGAAATTCGCAGCGACTTGTAAAGCTTTAGAAGAAAGTGTTGTGCGATAGCGGTTGCCTGACGAAGACTGCTGAGAATGAAGGAGCAATAGATAAATGCGCTCTTTTTATAGGCTTACAATACGAAGATGAAAATATTGTCCAAATATCTAGTAAGGGTTAGTTTAGATCGTTCTGCTTAGTCCACTATTCACTAGTATGTGCCAACTCCATGTAATATCTGATCCCTGAACTAGAGTACTCCGTGTTGCAAATTTTCTTATATTTATTAATATTATAGTACTTGTTTTTACTTACCCTCACTTGTGCGGCGGTTTGTTGATTATTTCGGTCTCGTCGATTTACAGTTTTCAGACCCTTTAGAAGTCTCGCTAAGGTGGTACGTTTTTTGGTCTCGCGACCTTCTGCAAAAGAGTAAATAAAAATACACAGATAATTTAGTTAACTGGGCGCAGTCAGTACGAGAAAACAAGTTTTGTTTACATTTGTATATTTAAGTTAGGTTGAGAGGTCGTTCCTGACAGCGATCTCACTCGGACTGATTAGAACGTCTAAAAACTCTTCAACATAATACATCAGAAGACCCATATGAATAGACTAAGCGCTTTGAGCCTACACAAATTTATTGAAGCGCCCAATGTCAGCTTCTGCTTTGCTTTTGGTTCGTCGCAGGTAAGGCTGTCGAGAAGTTTTATGCTTAATCTTGCAAATGCTGGATAATTGAGTAGGAAGTGCCTGGATATTTCCAACTCACCCTTCTCTATACAAATTTGACAACCTAAGCCCGGCAGGATTTTTAACCTTACCGCATGAAAGCCTGTTGGACAATGTCCACTAAGAACTGCTAAAATACATTCAGAAGATCTCCTACATTCTACTCTAGACTAAAAGAGCACGCGAGGTCCATTGGTCTCATATTAAAACACGAGATGCCAATGAAGATCCAACTCGGTCTCATTCTGATGTAAGCGAAGCAAGAGTGCCCCCTCTGGCTAGCTCGTCGGCTTTGTAGTTTGCAACGGTTCTGCTATGTCCTGGCCCCCAAACGAGTACGCTGGAGAAGTAACTTGATGCCATTTCTGGTGAAGACAGACATACCTCTTCTAGCTTTGAGCGCACAGCTACTTCCGCCTGAAAAACGCTACATTATTCTGGTAGCCCAAAGCTAAGATTGACTTTACAGAGGCTCTCCTTCCCCGACTTCCCTCCTAGTTTCGACCCATCCGCAAAAAAGCTCACTGCGTCTCTTCTTCAGCGACTTCTCTCAATCCACCCAGCTGCTCAATATCTTTTAAGGTGGAGTATTGGGAGCCGTGCAATATGTCCCTTCTCATCCGGCTAACGTATTTCTCTAGGGTCCACTGCATCAAACAACCCTTGAAGGAGCTGAATGGCCTGGAATGGTTAGTATGTGAGCAGCAGAACAGCCGCCCTCTATAGGGTTGTGTTCTCAGGTACCAGATATCCAGTGGTGGAACACTAGTGTGTCCCCAGTGCTTCCCAGTGTTCAACGGTTATGAAAAGTACTTTATTTTGGTTGGACATATTTTCATATCAACTGATCAATATGTAAAGCATAAACCAACTAATTTCTTCAAACAAACAAGTTTTTGAAACAAAACCGTGGCCACAAATAGTCTCGAAAGCACGGTGATTCCGCGGGTTCTCAGGTATCATACATCGACTGTTGGCACTAAAATTATACTACTGCGAACATACGACAATAGGAAAAAAAGTTTCCGAAGAATGCGGAACGATCCCGTCTCCGAGGAATCGGTCTAAAAATTGGAAGTCGAGCAAATAAATTAAGAGCAAGAGACTTCACATATGGTAACTGACGTACACATTAGTATCGCGTATCATATTTCCCTCTTGTAGATTAGTGATTTGTTTTAATTAAACCAGTGTAAATTATAAAAGGTCGACTAAGGAATGATTGGAAGGGAACAAAAAAGGGTTAGAAGATAATAGCTGCCTTTGGTTTGCACTTGGTTAGTGTTTTAAATGTTCGAAAACTCAAAAGTTGTAAGTTCGAGTAAACAAATGAAACAAAAACACATTACAAGTAAATCCTAATTCCAAACTGCTACCAAACTCTTTGACCCACCCACGTATTTTCTGCCATTTTTAGTTGGTAATAAATCGGAAACTTACCTGCATTAGGTGGAAATTCGTAGAAATACGCTGATCTTGGACTTAAGCAACTGTAATTAGAAGGAAACGAAGTAGAATTAGAAATTTCGTGTTATTTGTGTGTGTGTATGTTTCTGCACTTAAATGTGGTTGGCAACACCTTCAACTTACTTTTGCTGCAGGAAATTCAAGTGTGCTACATTCGGCGGGAGTGTTTGATGGGCTTGTAGGGCTTGATGCTGGTGTTGTTGTTGCTGCTGTTGCAAATGCTGTTGGCTACCTGGCACTAATGGTAATTGCTGCTGCTGTTGTTGTTGTGCTGCTTGCGCCTGTTGTTGCTGCTGCAAGGTGTGCTGTTGCAGTAGCTGCTGCTGCTGTGTGAGGCCGCCGCGTGCAACACGCGGTGCAAAAACACCATAACCAAAACCGTAAATTTCATCCTCTTCCTTGTCGGACAGACAACTCGAGGGCTGCAAAGAAGAACGCGAGAAAACAAAAGTGAGATTTGTTGGCCTATAAAGCAAGCGGGTTTTGCTGATATGAGTGTGTGTGTGTTTGTGTGTACTAAAACTATAAGTACATTTTTATTTATGTGTGTGTGTGGTAAATTAAATTGAGTGGGCTGTTAACTACTTTGCTGTTGGTGCAACATTTCACGCTGCTAAAAAGGCGAACACGAAGACGAAGAAAAAAGTGGCAACTAAAGTTGTTTGGCAGAAAAGCAGCAAGTTGCAACAATCGTTTAGAAGTGGCAATAAAGTAAGCATGAAAAATAAATACGACCGAAAACGGTAATGCCAAACCGAAGCATAAATATTTTCTTAGTTGTGTGTTGCATGAACTGCTTGCGAACTGCTGTTTGGTATTGTTATTGTTGGGCCGTAAACATGGCTGAAAAGTAATTTGAGCAGCTTTCATGCAGCTGCCAAGTGTTTGTGCAACTTGAACGCTAAAACGGATTAACACCTTCGAGACTTGTTGTTGCGGAAGAAGGTAGAAGAAGAAGGCAGCGGGGGAAAGCAAATAATAAGCGAAGCACAATCAAGCACCAGAAATAGAAAAACGTAGAGCCTCACAGCTGAATTACATTTCTCGTGAGCGAAAGAAATAACGGTATTGAACGAATGCACTAGTTTTGAGGTCGGCATGCTCGAACTACTGCCCGGTAGCCAGTGCTGATTGCGAAGTAAAGAAGAAGCAGACAATTGGAGATGAAGAAAGTGCTCGAGCACATAAGAAAATGCCATAACGGTTACATGAGCAATTCAAATTTGTTGTATTTGTGCAAACGAAATGAATCAAATGATGATTGGTAATGCTCTATTGCCTGCTGCCTGGATATTTATTACCACACATCTTAAGGTGAGCCAAAAAAAATAATAATATCGAATTTTTAGTTTCAAATGTAACTTTAGTATTCAGTGAAATGATATCCTGACTAGACAGGATTTGTGTCTAAATATTAAGAGGATGTTCTAGTTTAAAAATGTGAAAATATTGAATATTTGTTTTTTTTTCATATTGCGATGGCTTTGGTATTCAAGAATACCCCCATAAAAGGATTTTTTAAAACATTTCTGAAGTTATAGCCGTTTTTTCAGTATTGCCGCACCTTAAGGCAGCGACATTCATACTAATCGAAAATCTACCATTGTTTTATTTTTCAGATGAACACATAGAAATCGATCGATTATGCCACCTTTTACTCTCCTCGCATAACTCAATAATTTTTTTAAATTAATTATGTGTACTTTTCAGTTATAACTAAGCAAATGATAAATATGGATAATAAGAAGTAAGGAACAGTTAAGTTCGGATATAACCGAACATTTCATACACTTGCAACTAGTTATATGGGGTCTGATAAGAGCTCGATTTCATTCATTTTCACACTGTAGCATAAAAATGTCAGGGGATTGCCATATACCGAATGTGGTTGAAATCGGTCGAGCAGGTCTCAAGATATGTGATTTCACCTAAAAGTGAGCGGTGGTCCTCTCACACCACCTCGAGGAAAACATTTAATGTCTCTGGCGTGTTTACCTATTGATTTATTGCACTCTTAGTACTTTTGAACAGGGCCGTTATATGGGGAGTGGGCGAGGTTATCATCCGATTTCATCCATTTTCACTTCATTTCAGTGGAAGTTTAAGAGATATGTACAAGAAATGAAGAGATGTGTACATTAAGCTTAGTAGAGAGCGGAGCCCATTTTCTCAAAACTTTTTGCTCTCAGATGCCTCTTGGTAATGTGTTCCCCTGTGTCAAATTAAATGTTTATAACTTAATTGACTGCTTAGCTCGAAATTCGGGCTTATGGACTTAAAAACCTTTTAAAAGTTGTCGGTGAGTATTCAAAGTTTCCCTTTTAAGTAATACGCCAAAAATCAGTTTTCATTAAAAATATGAAAATATTGCACCATTTAGGATAACATCTTTTACAACACAGTTTTTTTTTAAACAATTTTTTTTTGAATATTTCTCAGGGGAATTCTTAACTTGAAAAATTGTAGGTTTTCAGTTTTCAAACAATTTGGGTTAAAAAAAATGACCCTGAGGCAGATTTTTCAGAACATTTTTCAATGTACGAGTATATTTATACGTTAATTTAAATTTATAAACTTATTATATACTTTTTCGGCACACCCTAATATTAATATATGTATACACAGAAATCATTTTACTGTATATCTTTGTAACCGTAGATGTGCAAGTGGCGTACTCCTGCTCTTGTTGCAATGAATTTGAACCGATCTTACGAAATTCGGTTTGAGCTTTGGATTGCTTGGGGACCACAAATACACAGCTGCGGTTTTCTCTAGATTTCAAGATAAACAGGCAAGTGAGATGGCAGCTCATCTTGCCTTTTGGTGCGGTGGCACGGAGAAGTTAAATAAAAGATTTAGAGAAGTAAAGGCGAAAAGTGAAATGCCGACAGCAAATTTATTTGTACACTATTTACTGTTACATATGTATATATGTATATATATTATTTATATAATATAAATATTAAGTTTGCGTGTTTATTTGACTTTGTGAGCCAGTCGGTTTTGAGCAGCTTACAAGTCACTAACGCTCTGCTTCTTGTTTTTGCTCAAGCGTCGGTCGCTTGACTTTCGTTTAATCCCCATGGACGCGTCAACACAAAGCAATTGCAAATGTTCCTACATTGTTTTTAATTCATGAAAAGTTTTATCTTTGATTAAATGAAAGAAAGTAAATTTGTTTTGCGTCGGCCTTGGAGCGACTAACGGTTTGTATGCTCACTCAAAATACCATAAGAAATTCGTTTGCATAAAAGTTGAATGCGAAATGGAAGCGATAATTTGTGAACGTAATGAAAATTAATTATTCAAAATATTTGTATGAGCTGGTGGCTCGGCGCAAGCTCGTACCTTTCTTATGATTTGCAAGAGTATTTCGTAACCTTGGGAGGGAGAGAGAGACTGTCTCTTAGTGTACACTTTTTTTTCTACAATTTTACGATTATTTTGATTTTTTTTGGATTAAAGTTTTGATTTTAGTGTTATAATTTTTATAGTAACCGCTAGCAAATCGTTGACTACTGGCTACTCACCCTAGACAGCAACCATCTCTTCTTACAGAAAACAAAGGATAAACAACCGGTCTACAGTATTTGGCGTTTGAACGTAAAGTTTGAAGTATGAACAGCACGAATATCTTGAAACTTTTTGTTCCGGTTTCATTTTTATTGAAAATATTGAAAAAATCAAAAAAATATACTTGTTCAACAAATTTTCGAGAGAGGAGGTTGACGCTTTCAAAATCATATTTTGCAGTTGTCTCGGTCGAATTGATCAAAATACTTTGAAACTGGTTTACATGAACAATTTGTTTTTTTATAACTTACAAAAAAAAATTATTACACATTTTTGAAAAAAAATTTGGAATACTTTTAAAAAAATATTATATAATGAAAATTTTTGAAAAACAGAATTATAAAAAATGTTAGACAAAAAAATGAAAAATTTTTTGAAAAAATATTATGAAACATTTTAGAAAAAAAATATAAAATATTTTGAAGAAAAAAAATAAAAATATAAGAAAATTTTTTCTAAAAAAGTTTTGGAATACTTTTTGAAAAAAAGTTTAAAAGAAAAAAATATGAAACACTATTGACAAAAAAAAATGGAAAAATTAAAAAAAAAATACGAAAAACAATTTGGAAAAACCTTGTCAAATATTTTGGAAAATAAAAATATATGAAAATTTTTTCTAAAAAAGTTTGGAAGACTTTTCGAAAAAAAGTTTAAAAGGAAAAAATATGAAACATTATTGACAAAAAAAAACATGAAAAACTTTTTGAAAAAAAATTACGAAAAACAATTTGGAAAAACCTTGTCAAATATTTTGGAAAATAAAAATATATGAAAATTTTTTCTAAAAAAGTTTGGAAGACTTTTCGAAAAAAAGTTTAAAAGGAAAAAATATGAAACATTATTGACAAACAAAAAAATATGAAAAACTTTTTGAAAAAAAAATTACGAAAAACAATTTGGAAAAACCTTGTCAAATATTTTGGAAAATAAAAATAAATGAAAATTTTTTCAAAAAAATTTTGGAAGACTTTTTGAAAAAATGTTTAAAAGGATAAAAATATGAAAAATTATTGACAAAAAAAAATATGGAAAACTTTTCAATACTTTCAAAATTAATTTAAACGAAATAAGTAAAAACTTTAAAAAATATTAAACATTTTTGAAAAACACCTTTGAAAAAAATAGTGAAAAATAAAAAAAAAATAATGAAAAACATTTTGAAAAAAAATATCGAAAAACAATTTGGAAAAACCTTATGAAACATTTTGGAAAAAAATACGAAATATTTTTAAAAATAAATGAAACATTTTTCAAAAAGAGTTTTGGAATAATTTTTGAAAAAAGTTTAGGAATACTGTTTAAAAAACAAAATGTATAAAAAAAAATATTTTTTAAAAGGGATTATGTAACATTTCGGAAAAAAATTTAAATATATATTTTTTGTTAAATAATTTTTGAAAAAAAAAATTTGAAACATTTTTCAGAAAAAGATATCGAATACTTCATAAAAAAATAGAAACTTCACTAAATTAAATTATGTATCTATAAGTCTAATGGGTTCAGAACATTCTTATTTTTATTTATATGTACATACATATATTTTTTCGCAAAAAGAAAAGGAAGAAATACTTTCTTTTATTTATTGCCGAAGTAATATACATATGTAGGTCGGAAGCACTCGAGTGGTGAGAAATAAAGAATCGTATGTATTGGAGTGCTGAATACAGTTAACAAAAGTATTAGTTGTGAACTGCTTATATTTGGAAGGACTATTGTAAATAAAGGAATATACATGTAAAAGTTCATAAAACTGTGTTGATTTTTGAATGCAAATATTGTCACCTAATTAAAAAAAAAACGTATATTTACTACTTACATTACTAGTCTACACATACATACCGAGTATTTTCCTGGCACATAAATTGGCTGACTATGACTATTTGGCAGGCCACCTTGGCTCGAATGGCCGCGATGACCGTGATGCCGGTGGTGTGTGCTGGCGCTGGGGCCACCAATGCCACTGACGCCACTACCACTACCGCTACTCCCACTGCCACCGGCCGGATTCAGGGGACTTCGCTCCGCCCACGCCGCCTGACGAGCGTTTTCTAAAGCACTTAAAATATCTCCAAAGGGAGCCATTAACAATTCACAATAGACGGATGCTAGACCCTCTAAATGACCGCGCTGACCGTCCTGCAAAAGACAAACACACACAAAACACAATACGATTACAACAACAGTCAAACGCAACGGTTACGGCACAAACATTTTATTTGGTTTAAGATTAGCTACTTTTCGATTGAAATGAGGAATGAGGATTTCTACGATTTTGTTGTGATTGATGTTGCAATATGGAGAATGAGTGGAAGAGGAGTTTTTTTCTTGAAGAAGTGGAGTTATGTATGTGAATTGTTAGGCATATATGTATTAGTAGCGAGCAGTTAAATGAAGGCGGAGTTGATTATATGGAGATGATTGAAGTATGGATTATTGATTAGTGGTTATGGTAATTGTAATGAAAGATGATTTTTGTTTGTGCAATGGAATGATAACTGGGCGGTCATGCGGATCATGGGTAAAATGCTTATTGTGGTCACTGCAAGGGTTAAGGATTTTAATTAACTTAATTATAATGCATAAAGTTAAATTTGTGGACAGTGGTTAGTCGGCATTTGGGGAGCTTATAAGAGCGAGTATTTATTTCTAATATGCGCATATGTATGTACAAGTATGTGATGGATGTTAGCATGAGAGTCGGGGGGAAGGCTGAGAATTTGTGCATTTAAATATTAGTAATTGATTATTGTGATTAAGAGCATGCTATGACAAATTTGTGAGTACATTGTTGTGATGAGCAATGAGTTGAGCTACTGAGCAGGCAAACTACTAGTGGAGGTGAAGTCAAATGGCTACTGGTTGTTGCTGGTGATTAGATGAAATTTAATGTATTTAATATATAATATTTTTCTTTCATAGAAATGTTATAGTTTTGGAAAAAAATGAAGTATAGTAAAAATACTAGGCAAGTTACTAATATCTACATAGTCATAAATATATATGTGGCGGTGAGAGAAGTATTTTATTCCACTTAAATTGCAATATATTCAGCTTACTAATGGCATAATTACTCTTATCACACATTCCACTTAATTTTACTCGCTTAATAGCGCTACTTTTTCCAACGCCACTACACTGACTAGCTTTTAGCATTTCCACTACTTATAATAAATTATGCGCGCTGTGTGCGTTTTGCCTTATCAGCGCTGTCCCGCGCACAGAAATGCATTTATTGCTCGCACTAAAGGTGCACGCTCAATGCATGTCAGCTAGCGCGCGCAGCAAACACGACCAACGCCTAAAAATATGCAACATTAATGTACAAGTGCAGCTAGCCAACGCGATAAGGCACGCCACAGGCAAATTTTTAATGGCGCACACACACACACACACACATACAAAGCACACATCTTAAGCGCGCACAAAGCCACAGCGCGAACGGCAGACATTAACGCGCGGTTAATTGCAATTCTTGAGACCCCACCACTTACATAAGTACGTACAGTCGCCAGCTATAAATGAGTTATGCGCCCGTGCGCCTGCAAGTACAACAAAAGTCTTACTCGTTGGAAAATTAAACAGGAATTTCATATAATTTCTTCGCTTAAGTGCCCGTGCGCGCTCATATGTATCACAAAACTGTAGCCGCACATGTACTTATGTGTGTGTGAGTATGTTGTGCTGGCACGCTGCTGCCACGAGCATGAATCAGCAACTTTAGTGGCTAATAAAAATGTTGTGTGCGAAAAATTACGAGCAAATCTCAATCGGCACATAAAAGCACGCAATCAGCGCGAACAAACGGTGTCAGCTATCGGTATCTAACGCGTATCCAATTAATTTTTAGAAAATTAACACGAAAATTGAAGAAGTTTATGGTTAGGAATTAGCTGCTTTTGGCGAGAAAGAGATATGAAAGCTAAATTAAATGGGAGTGTTGGCATTTCATATACAAAATTAAGGATATGTGGGGAGGAGGGACTCCTCTTTTTATATAAAGCTTGTTGCAGTTCTAATGGTATACTAGGTAAGGTTAGGTAAATAGGCTGATATTCTAGGGTCCACAAATAATCGCACTTGGACTGCTAGAAACGCTTGTCCATTGCGATGCCCAGAACTCCTAAGTACGGTTAAAGAAGGCCGTTCTATATCTGCAAAGCATCTGTAGCCAGCGGCAAAAATATTAAGACGACCAATATCTACTCTAGCCAATTCGGAGCGTTTGTAGAAAATATGGCAATCAAAGTGCCTCAACATAAGCAAAAGCTGAACAGTGAAGGCGAAAGTGTATCCATCATGTTCCTGCCTGCAACTTTGACAAGTTGCGTTCTCCAAAATCGTGTCCTGTTAGAACACCTGTCATTGTGTGTATTATATCTTTAACTTGCTAAGAGCTAGTAGTTCCATGGACATGGTAGTACCTTTATGTCACGTTTAGTGAGGTCATGCACTCCTTGACTAGCTATGAGACCCCTCTATCAATGGGTCTGCTATCGGAATGGTAATATGATATAAATTCAATCAGAGTTAAATTTTTTCAATTGTCATTTTGTTGTATTTGTTGTTGTGTATATGTATGTATATAATGACCTCCTCCATTTTTAGCCCAATTTATGAATGAAGACATATCTGAAATGCCTTGGTGCGTGGTAGATATTTTGCTTGCTTACAAAATTAAATTAAAAACGCGCCTAAAAGACACTTTAGAATTTTGTTTATACGTTTTTATGAGGAGTCGAAGGCAACAACTCTGCAAAAATGCATTGCAATATTTTAAAAATATTACATAGAGAGCTCCAAACATTTTTGGAAAAAGTTAAAGATGAAACTTTTTCGCATTCAAAAATTTTTTGCAAGAGCAGAGGCTTCAGAGACGCTTAAAAATCAGCAGAATTAGCAACGAGCTTTGAAAATGAAATAATCAACACTATTACATAAGGGGACTTAGAACAAAAATAATTTCAAACTGCATATTGTCCTTATTTGTATCCCAAAGGCAACCTAAAGTGACTATAGAAACATATTCGAGGAAAAAATTATGACAGCTGTCAAAGTAACAGTCAGAATCAGGCTATATGACATCCCAAAAGTAAAAATTGTAAATATGTATGCTACGAGTATACAGTTATGTGGATTATAGTATAGACAGCTATCTGGAACTAAACCTAAAGCAACTCTGAAAAAAATTCAAACAATATAGAGTTTATACAAAAAATTCTTTCATTATTTCCGTGTGTACGTAAATCAATTTACAAGCCGCCCACAACAAATGCCACACAAAATATATTTTTAGCTTAGAACATAAACATAGGTAAGTGCTAAATATAGACATTTCGGCATTTTACTCAAACCTTATTGCGAGGGAAATTGCGCACAAGTAATTGCAGTAATTTTCAAAAGGAAAAAACCAGACAATTTGGCGGAGTTTATACAGCCATAAACGCATATGTATATATGTATGCATGAACTCACAAGCACATAGGCAGCTACGCGCAGAACGTGCCTCCACACAGCTGCGACGTGAGCGCTTACTCTTAGAGGTGGCTTACAGTCGCCAGCCGACGGCTCTAAACTGGTAAACAGTTAAGGCTGCCGGAGGCGCGTGTGTTCCACAACATACGTAAGTGCTTAGAACTACGCATGTAAGCGCAGACACTGCCATTACGCACACACACACACACTCGGAGTATGATGTCTTAGCGGTAATAAAGCAGCGGTAGCACACATATGAGGTAAAATGGCGGAATTTCGCTGCGCCTTAGACCAGCTACCGCATGCGGTGGGTTGCCTCAAGGTGATTCAACAATTTCGAGCCAAATGTGATCTTACAGACAAAATTACTCATGTGCAATACATATGTACACATATGTATCAGTCGATATGGAAAATTTTGGTGGTTTCGCTGAAGGCAAGGAATTGTTGCCCTGTAGGAACACTTAATGGTGTCTTAACAAAAGAGAGCAATCTTTTGAAGATGTTGCTGTCTTTATGTTCTACTAATTTGTGAAGGGCAGTTTATGTTTTTAAGGCGGAAAATCAATAGTTATAAAGGCATATTATTAAGTTGTAGATTTCTCATAAAATTTTTCAGTTCCGTTCTGAAATTTCCTTAAAGTGTTTTATTATTTTAAAGTCATATTCTTCAGACCTACATATAAGCTTCTCTATTATATTCAGTTCCTAAGTGGTGTGCAATCATCGGCTGCTCTGAAACAATTTGCGTTCCAAGCATTCAAGAGTAGACCTGGCAGTGCGAACCAGTCAAGTATTTATTTATAATTCTTACAGCTGAATTCGTTTTGAAATTTATGTTCTCATGCATATACATACATAAGTGTACATATTGTTAGCGGATTTTTTTTAATAACACATGTTATTATGTTATATTACATACATACATACATATGTACATGTAAGTCTTTTATCACTCTTTAAGTAGAAATTTGAAACTCAGCTGCTTTGAGCTAATTCTTGGCTGTGTGTGAATGCCGTAGTCAAAGATACTCTCGTTCTAAAAAAAATAATTTGCCTTATTTCTCCTGTAAATTGATATAAAAGACGGAAATAATGCAAAGAAAATTTGAGGAAGTGTTGCGTTTAGTGTAATTTACGTCCCTCTCTCATATTTTTTGATGACTAAATTTACTTTCAAACATGCATAGATACAAATACAAATTCATATGTATGTGTATATTAGGGTGATTCAAAAAAATTTTTTTTTTTTTTTTCAATTGGTACTCGCAAAAATAGGTTCCTAGACACCTCTAAGAAAGCCTCTCCAAATATGAGTTTTTAATTGTAACGGGAAGGTCCTCCATCTAACGGTTGTCTATTTTTTCTTATTATCAGATAGAAAAATTTATATCTCGCTTCCAACTACTTGAAAAAATATTTTGTTAATTAGGTTTTGTAGAAAATTGAATGTTCTAAAATATGGTCTCTTATGATTTTTTCGTAAACCCAACCGTTTAAAAGATATTAACGGTTGAAATTTGACTATTTTTGGAAAAATTTTTTATTTCTTATGAATTTTATAACTCAATGAAAAAAAATTATTATGAATAGATTTTTGGAGAGGCTTTCTAAGAGGTGTCTAGGAACCTATTTTCCAGAGTACCAAACGAAAACAAAAAATTTTTTTTTGATCCACCCTAATATGCATTGATGTTTGACGATGAATATCTCGTAAACGCTTAACTTAATCGAAATATCGTAGTAGACCATTTTTTATAGAGCAGTAAATTTCCTACAAAACTATGTGTATCATCATTCATAATAATTTTTTTTCATTGAGTTATAAAATTAATAAGAAAAAAAGAATTTTTTCCAAAAAATAGTCAAATTTCAACCGTTAATATCTTTTAAACGGTTGGGTTTATTGTGAAAATCATAAGAGACCATATTTTAGAGCATTCAATTTCCTACAAAACCTAATTAACAAAATATTTTTTCAAGTAGTTGGAAGCGAGATATAAATTTTTCTATCTGATAATAAGAAAAAATAGAAAACCGTTAGGCAGAGGACAGGTCCGTTACAATTAAAAACTCATATTTGGAGAGGCTTTCTTAGAGGTGTCTAGGAACCTATTTTTGCGAGTACCAATTGAAAAATATAAAAATTTTTTTGAATCACCCTAGTGTATATACATATATATATACATATATAAATTATATATGTATATTTATATGTTATATGTATTATGCATATTGTAATAAACAATTTCTCGCCTTGAGCAATCTTGAGGCCTAATAAGGCAAAACAATGTTGCTAAAATAAATTGCTAATTTGCTGCAAATGGAGCTTAAATTAATTTTAAGGGAAAGCTTGGAAGGAAGGACATGTTTTAATACTTGTATTATATAAAATATATAGGTATATGTATGTATATATCGACACCTTAAATGGAAAATAACATTACATCACTTTACAAGGTTTACAGGCGAAAGAAAAACGGTATAATTGGAACCACTTATATTGAAAGAAAACTTTATTTTTGGTTATAAAATGGTTATATATTGGTTATTTATTGGTTTTATATTGGTTATATCTGACAGCGGAAGCTGAAAATTTTACGCTACATACATGTAATATGATGTAGTGAATCTAAGCCATAAAACACTCAATTTCGATTTTTTTGACGACACGTTGTTTTGCATTTTTGGTAGCGATATGTAGTTAGAAGAAATATGAGAATAAACTGGTATTTTCGGCTTTTCCTAGGCATTTGACTAAGCTCATTTGTGGTAAGGTTGCTGATGTTATCCAAGAAAGGAAAAGACCCATGTGTTCCAAATCATCTTCTAGGAAGCCAGTGGATTTAGCAACAAATTTTATTAAAGACAGACATATACTAACTCGATTACCATGTCAATGTCTGCTTAATTCAGAATTTTTTTTTATCCGATACATGATATATACATATCATATATATTTATAGCATAAAAATCAATTTGAATAAACGACTTGTAAAAATTCAATACAATTTGAGTCTTGTCATATACCAATTGGGCAGTTGCGAGACATAGCGGAAAACCATGAGTATACAATTTTTTGGGCTAAGAATTAACTTATTTTATAAAATTTGATAAAATTTTGAATTTCTAATAATTTTTTTAATTTTTTTTTCTTTAAAATCGCTTTTTTTAGGCCGTCACACAAGTTCTACCCCTTAAGGTCTTCTAAGGCACCTCAAAAATTTTTTTTTTGCCCCGGATATTTTAGCAAGTTTTAATAGTTTCCATGAAAGTATTGAATGTGCTCTTGTTACTAAAAAAATTTCGTATCATAGATTTTGATCAATTACATTACTTAACAAATCTGATGGGAATATTTGCGACTAATGTGCTAAGAGAACTGCGGGATTTTGAGCTGTGCTGATTACGAATTTGAATTCAAAGATTTTCCATCATGTACAGCATTTGTCATCTTAGTAAATGGTGTTGGTTTGACCTTTACATGCTTTGACTACAACACAGAAAACCAACGTGTTAGGTATTTTTTACTAAAATTTTCTGTTTTAGCGACTCAAAATTAGCAAGAATCAGCATCTAACGTCAGAGTCGAAAAATGATTTTCAACTAGTGTTATCAGCTTATTATAAAAAAAGTTTACCTTTCCAGTGAAGATTAGTGTTCTGTGCCCTCTTGATTCTCATTTTAAGTTTATTTACCGATAACATGCGAAAAATGTGGAATGTTTTAAGGTTTAAGTGTTAAGTGTTAACATCGGCAATTCATTTTGACAATTTTAACCATAAGACACCAAGTTATGAAGAAGTTGTGCATAATATGCTGACAAACTTTCAGAATCTAGGAGTAGAATCAATTAATATAGACGATCTCCGTAATCATGCGGAAAGATTTTCGAATAATTTAAGAGAATACAGTGAGGAGGGCGATTTCACCAAAACTTAAGAGTGATGGCAGAAAACTTGCGGTCTTTTAAAAATATTTCGACTGGAAAACTATAAAGAAAAGTCTCATTCAAGAAGTTATATTGAAATAGTATAAGCAACGTTCTCGACATTTGGCTCTCTGTTTGTGCCAAATGTCACATCAAAACAATCACTGATGCTAGTATTTTTGCGATGAGTAAAATTATTCAACAAAAAAGTTCCATTAAATTTTGTGTGCGAAATCAAGTTTATGGTGCCGAAAGTTCAGAATTCTGGAAGAGGCCTTCGGTGAAAACTGTTTGTCGCGATAAAGTGCTTTTGTTTGGTACAAATTATTCAAACAGGATCGAGAACTCGTTGATGATGAATCACGGCCAGGACGGCCATCAACATCAACTAATGATCAACAGACAATAAAATTAAGGAATTGGTGCTGAGGATTTGACGATTACCAGTCAGAAATCTTATTAACATCGTTGGAATATCGGAAGGATCAGTGAAAAACAGTTTGAAAGATCATTTGGGTCTAAGAAAAGTGAAAGCACGATTGATTCCAAAATCAATAATTTTTTTCGAAAAACAGGTTCGCGTTATCGTTTTCCGACTTCAAATATGTCAGGAAATGTATTAGTACTGGCGATGAGTTTTGAGTCTATGCTTACGACCCGGAAACAGACGATCAATCGGCCGAATTTCGCGGCAAAGCTAAGCCGAGGCTGAAAAACTTACGTCAAAGAATGCTAAAATTAAAGTTCTGTTGACAGTTTTCTTTGGTTATCGAGGTGTGGCGACTCGGAATTCCTTCCGACCGACTGGCCCATTTGAGCAAAGGAAATTACTTTGAGGGGGACCACAATGTAAAGAGACAATAAATATTTAAGAGTAGACAAGAGCAAATCTCTTAAAATTAATTATAGAGTCATGAACTGTGGCCACAAATATAGCAAAAATCGATCTTATATCTAGAACAACAGAACCACCTTAGATCAGTGTAATAAGTTCTTAAAAACTTGACAATTTTTATTCCATATTTGGATTTTAGTAATTTCTGATATTAAATATAAAAAAGTTTTATACTTTTGTATCACCATAATTTCAGTTAACGATACTCTATTAAGTATTCTGAAACTGCCTGGGACTCCTTAAAAAATTTCGAAATTTTTACAAGTTTTTCTTTTATTGTTTTAAATTCCCTTATATATTGGTTATTAACATATAGAATTAATTACTTTAAGTACTAATTAAATGAATGCCGAGTTAAGTTGGGATGTAGCTTTTGTCAAATTAAACCTAATCTCGTTTGTGCATTTAAGCGGATTATGTAATCGTCAAGCGAAGCGTACATATAAATATGCTTACAACTGTAGCACAATGGTGCATATACAAACGAATTTTCATTGTCGCCGAATACACAACTAAAAGCGACTGAACTCAATGGATGTGAACGACTGGAAGGGGGGAGAGCGGCCCCGGTGCCTTTAAAGCGCACTTACGAGCACTGTGAGCATAATTTGCTTTGTTCTTGTTAATCATAATTTGCAGACAAAAAGGCAAACGTAATTTAATTTCACTCAAAAACAACAAATGAATATTCAAGCGTGTGCGTGTGTGCGTGTGCGCTAGAGTGGGTGCTTTCCTGCGTAATTGCGCAACAACGACAACAACAATATGTGTAATGACAGCAGCGACAACTGTAGAAATGGCAACAGTATTAATGCAAAAATACAAAAGCACAACAACAACAACAACAGTAGGAGTTACAACAAGAACAATCATAGTTAAAAGCAGAGAAATGCCGAGACGAGCTGATGCGCACACACGATGCCTTGGGGCACGCACTTAATGCCGTGCCACGCTGTGGGGTACATTGGCGTCGGCGGTGTGGGCGGACGAAGTGGCAGCTGCAGCTTGTATTGAATTTTGCCATTTCGCAGTTGAGCTACGCCTTTCGAAAATCAGCACGCACACATGCGCTGCTATTTGCTCCGCTGCAAGCGTATGTGTGACTATTCCGGTGGAGATGTATGTGTGTGTGTGGGGAGGGGACAGTGTTTTGCTTACCCGCTGGCAGCAACATGAACTTGTCACACACACACGCGTGCAAATGCGATGAAATTTCGCTCGAAGTGTGTGTGTGTCGTGTCGCAACAGTGACAACAAATATTTGAACAAATTGCACACAGCAGTTTGTTGTTGGCGACGGCAGAACGAAGAAATTACATTAAATATGAAGCATTATGCTAATTATTGCTTATTTTATTGTGTTCAGCAAAAGTGAAAAGCATTCGAATGAAATCTAGAAATCCACCGAAGGCAACATAGCACAATGCTACGCAGCAGCAACAAAAATAACAACAACAAAAGTTAACAATTAGTCAACTGCACTGGCAGCCACTTCGTTGGCATTGCGTCGAAGCTGCAAAGTGCACGTATGCATGTGTGTGTGTGTGTGCAAGTGGCAAGCACATTGCTGCAAAGAATTTTCGGGAATGTGAGTAATGACAAATTAAGCTCACACACACACACACACACAACCAGTCAATCCACTGACGGCTGCACCCAACGTAGCCAGCTTGTGGCTGCAGGGTCGTTGGAAGTCAGCGCACTCTCGGTGCCCTGCTGTTGGCAGGATATGAGCACAAAGATTTGACTTAAATGACAAAATACACAGTGTGCTTTGTCCTCGAATGGCTTGTATTGCTGCAACATGTCAACAACTGTATGTGCGTGTGGCCAGAAGGCTACTCCCAATTCGATTCTGTTTTGTTTCTGACTTTGCTCTTTACTGTCACTCAGCGCTGCAATGTGCAATGTGTAATTAAACTACGCAGTATTTTTGAATTTGTACCACAAATAGGAGGAACTCGATCAGGTTCGAAATGTTTACACTGCAGTTATGGCATAGGGTTAAGCCTTCTTCGAGGTATAGGCGACGATGACACTTAACTTGATTTGAATTTTTGTTTTGGGACATCATGGTAAATATTGCTTTTGAAAGCTTTGCAAGAAGTTAAAGGTACTGTTATTGTAGGAGGTTTCGCAAACAAGTGCCCGGAGAGTTTTTTCCAATCTAGTCATTACTTTAAGTGAGATATTAAAGACCAGGGAAAACGACTGTTTCTCTAATGAACGCAGAACTTAAAGGGGTTATTAAGGAGAAATAGTGTAAGCTCACTGGCTGAAAACTCGAGCAGCGCCCTTTTGCTCGCGATCAAAGCCATTTTCAGGAACAAATTGGACGAGTTGGCTAAGTCATAACTTTTGAGACGTACCCAAGATTAGAATTGTTCTGGAACACCAAACTCAGCTCCAAACGTATTTTAAATAAGTAGCGCAAAATAGATGGAATTATACAACCAAATGCAAGACAGCGATACAAATATTGCCAAGCTATAACCAGACAAAAAATAAGGACTTATTACATAGATACGGGAAAAGTATATACAGACATGGTATGAAGATATAAGGTCTTACGATAGTAAGACGCTGCCAGCGTTTATTGAGCTCTATTGGGACTTTACCGACGTACGTAGATACCGCAGATTTGTTCTCAGCCAGACTCAAGTGCATTCGAAAATATTGAAAGGCGGTCTTCTACCTTCCTGGGTAGATTTTCGGGCTTATATTTGAATATGGTTTGCAAAAAGTAGAGTAGAAATGATATTGCAAACTTTTTTAAATCAATAGTTAATTTTTAAACTTAAATTCCATTCTTCGTTTATTTTGAAAACTTTGCCATGGTCGTGTACTAGAATGAGCAACTGCCGACTAGACGTAGTCTAATACTTCAGATCCTTGAAAAACCTTTTTTCTATGTCTTCTTTCATAATCCCACTTATCACTAAATAAAAGTTTTTTTTTTTTTTTTGTGATATATAAAAACTTGACAAAATGATTAGATAAGGCTTTTTTGACCATATTCATAACACTACTTCTGGGAAAACGTGTTTACAGCTGATTGAGCGAAGTGAACAGTCAACGCAAGTACGGTAAGTATGTAAAAACAACAAAATTTTGATCAAATCTGTTATAGGACATGCTTCTAGTCATTAGAAATATGAAAAAAGTCGACTTTTTAACCACACAAAAGTGAACGACTCCCTCCATTCTTAGATTTTTCTAAACTTTGACTAAAGACCCACTTAATTTCACCAGTTCTATATAGGATTAGGGTCAAAGGCAGGGAGTTATTGCTTGACAGTTCTGTCGTTATCAAAGATGTGCGAGGTCTGTAGGTATCTCACGAAATGATCTCTTTAACCCCTTCATTTACTATCAATCAGGTCTGCCTTACAAACTAAGTTATGGGGTAGACGATAGTTAAAGATTAAGGACTACCAATCTTAGCTTCTAAGCCTTCTGTAGTTACTCGTAGCGTTTTAATTTTAGTATCTTAGAAGTCTAAAGGTTTTATAGTAAATATATGTTTTAAATATTACCGTAAAAATTTATATTCGAATAACTAACTGATTGCAGAGTATAGTGCATAAGTTTGGAAGTCCATGCCGCAGCTACAAGTTGACCAAACAGATCTCTATCTTTACAACTTTCCGCCACTTTCTTCAAATTAAATATGCCAATAAGCAACTATATGCAGACCTAACTGCTTTTTATTTAAGTATTTCATATGTTACACTATTTGCTAGACATTTTTATAAATATTCCATTTTCAGATCAACACATTTTAATTAAATCTGACAGCAACAACAACAACAAAAGGCACATAAGTGTATAAGAGCAATCGTTTCATATGCCTTTCTGTTTTGAAGGCGTACACACGCATTCACACATTCCTCAGGCACAAAATTAAATTCAAATTGCAATTCGACGGCGTCTAAAATGCTGTGACAGTGGCGGTGAGCGGCGAGATGGGGAAGGAAGCAGGCAGCTGTAATGAATTAAAAACAATTTTTGAGCGTAGCGACGTTTAATTCGACAATTTCCCGCTGACAGACACGCACAACGCATGCTACAAACAAGGATATGTGAGAGGCGCGTCGGCAGGAGAGGGTTGGCAGCGTGACGAGCTGTGCGAGAAATGAAAAGCATTTCCGTAAACGGTGCCATATTGTAAAACATGCACGTTTAATTAGAAAATATTCGAAAACGTTTGCGCGTGTGTGTTAGTGTGTGCGTATACGCATATGTATATATGTAGATATATAAGGGCAGGATATGATGACTAGGCGCAGCGGATTTCCACTTTACAGCTGCGTAAGTTTGAGCATTAGACTTTTCAACATCAACGCAGCCAAGTTAATTGTAAGTACTTAAATTCCTCGCTTTTTACACATACATATGTATATACCTGTGTCGCAATGCCTTCTAATGTCACACTCACAAGTTTATATGTTTACGCCGCATTGCCAGTTTAAGACGAGTGGGGTTTTTTGCAGCAAACGTTTGTTGGCCCTTTCGGCCGTTTGGGTACTCGAACGCATACAAATATATTTGTTATTGTATTTGAGTCCACTAGGTCTTAAAACAAAAATATTTCGGAAGTAAATTTAAGCTAGATCTTGTCAATACGCACCTATAGAGCGTCTTGATAGGAGCTTTTAGCTCAGAAAATCTAATATTCTTTGACCTACTTAAATTTATTCCTCAACTTTAGCTCAAATATGTCATTAAATTGTTGGTTAAAACCATGACAGAATACGATTGTCTTTGTTTTTGTGCGTTTGGCGAAAGAACTAAACCTTTTCGACGATCTTATGGTATCCAGCTATATACAAATAACCTTAAGGTGCTACTCAGCTTTAATTTCGGTCTTCTACACACCATGCATCTCTTGCAACCTTTGTATAAGAAAGAGCTAAACGACAAAAGTTTCAGTTAGATTTATCAATTGAACCTTAAGAAGCCCATAGCAGCTTTAACAAAAATTTCTGGTAGGACTATTGGGTAGTTAACCAGTGAATTAACAGGTAGTTGGCCGATAGTAGTTTATCGCTCAATGAATTTCGAAGCTTAGACAACTAAATTCACTAAATAAATAATGTATGCTTCAAATTAAACAAATATCTCTGGTAGCGCTATTGGGTAATTAACCAGTCACTTAACCGAATGCTAACTACTTAGTTAACTAGTAGTGTGTTTCCCAATTAATTTCGATTAAAATTAAATTTAAAAGTTTATAAAGATTACAAATGTTAACGCTATTGGGTAGTTAACTAGTGACTTAACCGATAGGTAACTACTTCCTTAACTGGTAGTGTATTGCTGAATGAATTTCGAAGCTTGAAAAACTTATAAATTTTATAAATTTGTAAGGCTTATAATACATATGGGCATTTTCACGGTAACGGACGCGACATTCGTACGCTTTTAAGTGCGTCCAAAACAAGGAAGACAAAGGAAAAGTTTATATATATTTACATTGTTTTGAAGGGCTGACGCAGTACTAGATTTTAATATATACGGGAAGGTTCTACTACAAATAAGTACGTAGTTATAAGCAATTATAAAGTGATACGGACGCGACAAAAATAGAAGTTTTTTTGAGGCGCATTCAGAAATATACAAAATTCAGCAAATTAAGGATTTATATATATATAAAAAATATATATATTAATAAATGCGAACAGATGACTGTTATTCGTAGGTTTATGAAATATGTTAATTTTCCCTTAGTTTTTTTTAATTGAGTATAGAAGAAATACGGACGCGACATAACGGACGCGACAAAATCTTCCAAGAACAAAGAAATACAATTTTTTCATTATAACACTTCAATTTTATTGAAAATTAAGCAAACCAATAACGTAAATTAAAAATTCAAGTAACATTTTAGTAAAAATGACTTAAAAAATTAAGAAGAAAGTTATTAGTTTTTAGTATGGCGGTCCAAGCAACTTCAATAAATTTACTGTCGAAATATGAAAACCAATGCAAACTCTTAACTGCTTTGATATTTGGAATATTTTGCCATAACTCTGACAGTTGATTACAAAACTATCAATTTGTGTTTCAGAGATATACAAAATGTTAACTCCATGAATGTTGTTCTTAGCACATTCATAGAAGCATGAATAATCACCGAGAACAATATTTTTTGCTTTAACGATTTGCCAGACGTTTTCGTTTCGGCACCTATTCCGTCTACTGCACCTTTGCCATGTGAAGTGGCAAAAAAATTCCACTCTAAGATTTCGCGTGGGTCAATCTATCACTGATAACAGCAAAAGACAAACATCATCTTGAACTTCGTTTTGGAATGTCAAACGATAATTTTCAGCAAAATCAACTTGCATAACAATTTCATTAGCTGCTACATTTTTTTTTTTTAGTTTCAAAGTAATTTTGTTGGTGACATTTAACAAAACAATGCATTTTAAAAGCTGGTAGCTGAATCTCTATATCATGAATTAAGTCGATTAATGGACCAATAGTGTAGTTTAAAGTTATGTGATCCACCATACTCCACTGTTCCATTTGATTTGCGTATTAAATTTATTAATAAACTGTATCTAGTTCCAGATCGTCTTTAATATCGCGTACACAGCTGTCCCAATTATTAGCCATGCACTTTTCATTCATAACGTCGCAGCAAACTGATGTAAGAAATAATTCAGCTTTGGCAGGAATCTGCGGTATAATCTTTGCACAGCCTTCTAGTAGAAAAATAAAATTTGCTTGGTACTTACAGATACCCATATTGTGTCGTAAATTATTGATTAACTGAATGTAAGTTGGCTTAGAACGAATAAAAATAGTTTTGCAGACTTTTTCTTCGGTATATTCGGCTTTGAAAAGTTGATATGCTTCTGTTAAGGCCATAAGCATAAAACGTTTTGAGGCTACTTTCCCATTGATTATCATTGTATCCTTTCTCCCAGGAGCTTGAACGCTGATTCCATCTTGCAAAAAGAATTGTTCAATTAATTTTCGCGCATCTGGCTTTTTGATGACTTGGTTGTATTTTCATTCATCGTTTCTGTTGGCTTAATATATTTATTGCATAAAGATTTGAGGATAGCTATTTTTCTATTCAGGTTTTTAGGTAGCGCAGCCTCAACTTTTTTAATTGCTTTTCTTATCGTTTGTTTACAGCTGTAAATTTCGCAATTCAAATTGTCAATATTATTTATGCTCTTTTTTTGCCGCAAAACTTGCTGTCTAACACGGTCCTTTTCTTTCTTCTTTTCTAATAAATTGCAATCACTTTTCAATTTTTGCGATAATCTTTTTCGGTACTCTTGCTTTCGTTTTGCTTCTTTCTTCTTGTATTCCTGCCATTTCTCGACGTTTTCTTTCATTTTCTCTCTATACTTCATTGTTATTGCTTTTCTTGTTTCTTTTGCCGTTTTTGCCATCAATAAAATTTTAATTTTATGCAATTTCTACAACTTTATTTAATATTTAAGGTTTACGGTAACGGACGCGACGAATTTCAAACACCAATAAATTTTTTTAATCGTTTTTGCCGAGAGCCAATTATTACTTTTTTTAAGTGAAATGATGTATCTGCTTTTAGTCTGAAAGCAATTTACACTTCAACACTTTGTTCACTAATGAGAACAATAAATGATGTTTTTCGGTAACGGACGCGACATACGAATATAAGCAGAAGCAAACACAAAAAACTACCGTTATTCGATCTCCACTCAGTCTGTCTGCTTGTTGAACATTATGTTACTATCAGCAGAAGATTTTTAAATTATAAAAACATCATAGTATTACTTTGAATTAGGGAATATAACAAAGGAAAAACGTTGGTATATTTGGTCAAAAAAGTCAGATTTTGTAAAATTTTGTGTATTCGTTGTATATTTCGGCTCAAAATTAGAAGAAAATAAAAATTCCTTTATATTTATAAAATAAACACATTTGAGATTTATTATTCATCAACAGAAAGTTTTCAGGAACTGTTTGAATTTTGCACGCGTGGTGGACCTTTTTGTGAAAATGCCCATATGTATACATAAACATAGTTAGCTTTAGTGACTGAGCATATGTAAAATATTTTGAAATTTTAGTTTGGTGGCAATCACCAACGTCATAATTGCCAAATTAGTTTGCTTAATAAGATTTTAATCGCCGTTGAACTCACGTTTCTGGCACGAGTGGCTTACGGCAATAGAAACCTAGACTTTCCACACATGACAGCAAGTTTTTTATTAAAGTCAGAGCGACAGATGCTGCTTAACGGATTTTGCCAACTCTAATTACACTTTAATATTTCCTAGACATTCATTTGAAGAAATAATAATAAAGGTAAGGCAAGTATTTGGGGGAAAATTAAAAATTATTTCTCTTCAAGCTCAGAAGGTGAAGGAAAATTTATTTTACTTTCCTTTGCAAAAATTAAATATGCTATTTTGATGTGAGAATAGTAAATTTAAGCTCTTCATATATAAAAATTTAGCTAATTTTAGACATTTACACCCACACATATATAAACATACATATATACAAGCAGTCCTTAAAGCCACCAGCTTCACTGCTCTCCATTCATGTGGACCCCCTTGGAGCAGACATATTAACTCATTTGAGCAATTACTCACTTCGCTAGCTTCCTTGTAGCGGACACTCACGCCAAGCTGCTTCGAATATATTATACGCTTAAGAGTAAATATGTATATGTGTGTGTGTGTTTGTGACTATGAATATCCATGAGGATTTTTCAGATCATCGCGACGGCGACTTTTGACTGCCCGCCAGTTGCACGTGCAGCCAAAGCATTGAGCACTCATGCAAATACTTTCACACAGATATACTATACATGTACACATACACAAATACGTCTGTGTGTGTGTGTGTGAAAGGGAGCAACTAGCAGCGTCATTGTAAACTCATTAACTTAACGAGCTACATTGTGAATGAATAAAAGGATTATTAACAAATCACTGATTTTGAGCATAAACGAGTGCCAAACCCACTATCTGCATACAGACACACACACACATACACACATGCATACATACAGCACCGAGTACTGGGATGGTAATACCCGCAGAGCGCATACACACACACATGCATATGCAGATGGCATTATGATGGGTTGACGTATTGTCATCGAGCGACCGCCGCAAACTGCCGACTAACCACCGCAACGAGGCAAAACGAAGCGCGAGAAGGGCAACGCGGCGTGTAAAGCAAGCAAAAAAATATTAAAATAAAATAAAGCGAATAACTTATAATGGACAACTTGTTTGATGTATCGCAGAGATTGTGCCTCACAAACACACACACTCATATAGAGAGAATGACAGCAGGCTGATTGTCATGTACGAGCACGACACTCGACACACGCCCACAACTACAACAATGCAAAATTTATGAAATTAACCCGTTGGCTGTGGCAAGTGACGGCTGCACCCCCTCCAGTGCACCGCTCCGCCGACCGTCACAGGGACAACTGTCGGGCCATGTTGTGGTGTGGGATCCGATTGCTGGAAGGGCTGGGTGCGGATTTGTTTTGATGAATTGTGACACGATGCGGCTTGTTGTTGTTATTGGTGCGTATATGTTGTTGTTGCAGTCGCTGAAGGTGGGCACCCATATGTCAGTCAATTTGTGCCGCAGTTTGGATCAAGGTTTCGGTGTCGTAAATCAGCAAACGGAAATCAAAGTTGATTGCCGTGACTTTGATCAGTTGACTGGCGGATAACAAGAAGGAAATTATTGCTGCTGTTGTGACTCACACGCGGCAAATATGAGCGAAATATGAGTAGTCGAAGCAGTGGTGCAGGTGGAGAGGCGGCGGTTGCTGAAGTACGAGGTGCCTTCGATTAGAAGAGTTGTCAGTCAGCTGTGCAGGATGTGCTAGAAATTAGATACTTGTGTGTGTCGAGTTTACTGGAATTAGCATAATAAAGGGTGACATGGTGAGTGAAGACCTCAGTGCTGCTATTTGTGTTTACTGTACAAGAACGGCGCGGTGTTTCTTCTGCGTATCGATTTCTGTTTGCAAATGCTTTCTAATAGATTGATTTCGCTAAGTAGGACAAATGGCTATTATATACTGCTATGAGGTATGATGTCATGGTCCAGTCGGTTAGATATTACATATACTATATTTAAATACATACGTTTCTTTTTAGCCAGTTCCACTCCTGTGCTCATCAAAAATTTTTATACTCTCGCAACAATGTTGCTAAGGAGAGTATTATAGTTTTGTTCACATAACGGTTGTTTGTAAGTCCTAAAACTAAAAGAGTCAGATGTAGGGTTATATATACCAAAGTGATCAGGGTGACGAGTAGAGTCGAAATTCGGATGTCTGTCTGTCCGTCCGTCCGTCTGTCCGTCCGTCCGTCCGTGCAAGCTGTAACTTGAGTAAAAATTGAGATATCATGATGAAACTTGATACACGTATTTAAGAAGGTTAAGTTCGAAGATGGGCAAAATCGGCCTACTGCCACGCCCACACAATGGCGGAAACCGAAAACCTATAAAGTGTCATAACTAAGCCATAGG